>NC_041383.1:700122764-700138679 GCF_002162155.2 Triticum dicoccoides | reverse complement strand
CTTGCCACCGCCGTCGGAGCCGCCGCCCGAGCCGCCGAGCCCCGCCGCCGAGTCGGCGCCGCCCCTCACCCCCGCAGGAGCCGCCCCGCCCCGCCGGAGTGCCTTGCCGAGGTACTGCCCGAGCCGCCGCCGCCGGACCGGTTTTCTTTGAAAACCACTTCGGTTTTTTTCAGAAAAACCCTATATTCGTTTTTTTAGATCGATTTATTTTTTTCTTTTCTTGGTTTATTTATTTAGTGAGTGTTCGCTCGTATGTTCGTTTTAACGAACGTATCCGTTGTTTAGATCCAGATAACGATCGTTCATTCGTTAATCTGTTCATCGTTTTTCTTTTTCTCGGATTTATTCCGCAATTTTTCTGATCGCGATCTGATCCGATTTTCGTTTTAGTTTATCTTGTCGCTCGTTTATCGGAATCAGGCGATTCAAGCGCCTAGAGTTTCGTCTCGAAACCCTCTTTCTGAATAATCTACTCAAACTAGTTTTTGCTTCTGTAAAATTTGACTTAGGTCCAGATTAGTAAACGAATCTTGTTTCCTTCGCCGTTTGAGTTTTGTTTCTTCGTTTGATTTGATTCTTTTTGCCAACCGGAGTTCTTAAGTTGAACTTTCTGGTTAGATCTCTTGTTCGAGTTTTACCCGTTCATTAGATGAGTACTTATTGTATGCTTGTTTGCTTGTTTGTTTGCGATAGAGTACCCGGATTGCGCAGCTTGCTACTTCGAATCCCTAGGTTACGCGGATCATCAGCAAGGCAAGTTCACACTTTGATCATATCCCTTTTCATACCCAGTTTTTATGCATTAGATCAATCCTCGGACAATTGCATGATTAGGATCTGATTAATATGTGGGTTTTGGGAAGTAGATGAGGTAGTACCTATTACCTGTTTTATTATCAGACCCTTGGGAGTTACTTCTACGTTTGCTTATTATGCCATGCCATGCTAGTAGACGTGGATTGGGTGAGTGTATCCATGACAGATGTGAGATTTTCAATTAATGGTTTATTTAAGGTGGCAACTTTAATACACATCTGGGTGGATTGAGGTACCTGGGTATTCCAGGATTGCCTGTTTGTTTTTGTACGGCCACCCAGGCTCAAAGGGATCATAAGATTATTCATGCTAGAAACTTCCGTGTGCAGCCACATGCTATTATGGGCTCTAGCATAGTTGACTAAGTAGTGCGAACTCTTACAGTGGTAGACTAGCAGATGTAGGGGAAAGTAGGTGTACAGGTCTACCCATCGTAAGGTGCTAGCGCTTCTGAAAGACTATGTCTCGGTCTTCCGTTTCTCAAACACCATGTAGTGCGAGAAAACCAACGGAGGAGATCGAGTCGTGTGGGGAAAAGTGCGCAAACCTCTGCAGAGTGTATAAACTAATCGTGATTAGCCGTGTCCCATGTTATGGACGTTTTGAGTATCTAGTACTTGGATTATCATGTGAATCTCATCATGTTACTTTAATTAATATTGTTGGGTTTGTTTAATGATGATGTTATTTAATTGGGATTGAGGATGCTGTCAACCATTCTTAATGTTTAACAACCACCATGATAGTTAAATAAATTTATTCCTTTGTAGTAGGGAAAAACTGGCTTTACGCAAAACCGTAACCATAGAGCTATCCACCAAGCCATATATGCATGTAGTGTAGCTTTACTCTTTCATTGCTCTCTATGTGTTACCTTGCCAGCATATTCCATGTGCTGACCCGTTTTCGGGCTGCAACGTTCATGTTGCAGACTTTTCAGACGACGAGTAAGATGCTTTAGGATCGTGGTTCTATACTCAGTGATGCCGTTGGAGTTGATGGACTCACTTATCTTCCAAGCCTTCTGCTGTTATCGTTATTAGATGGCCTTAAGCCATATTTATTGTAATAAGTTCTCTCTGGAGACATTCGATGTAATAAGTGTGTGATTGCTACTCTGTTATAAATCCTTCAAGTACTGTGCGTGTCAGCATTACTAATCCAGGGATGACACTGATGCACAGAGATCAGACTATTTGAGGTCTGGTCGCTACAAGATGGTATCAGAGCACACGGTGACTGTAGGACACGACCACTAAGCAAAAGCCATAGATCACTACTCTCTCTTCTCATTCTAACTCCTCATCTCTTCTATTCTTCTAGGATGGCGGATGCAAGGAACAAGTTCATGCAACCGGATGAAGATAGACCCTTTGGACGACACCTGAAGGAAGTTACCAAGTATCTGAAGATCGGCGTACCGAGCTTCACCGGAACCTACAACGCCACTTTACCTAAAGAGGAGCGCTGGATGATACATGTTCAAGTTCCAGGAAGGACGTTCATGCCAGTCATTGAGCCCATAGAGTTTTCCTTTGATGCACCAACCTGGAGTTTAGGAAAGAGCATGGCAGCTCACATCACCATGGGATGTATTGGAGAAGTTTACCACAAGGAGCTTAAGGATACTACCTACCAGATTTGTGGGCGCCGAGATGATCAATGGGAGATGATCAACACTAGGAAAGACAGGTCAATTGCAGCTTACATCCAGGAGTTAAATCAGCACATTCGACGCCAGGAGAACCAGATGTGTGCAGGCATGATGGATCTGAAGAAGGCCATGACCAAGATCATGGAACTGGAGGAAGAACTGAAGTCTACACGCGATGGATATGAGGAGGAAGTAGCAATGCTAGTAGAGAAGAATGATGATCTGAAGAAGAAGCTAAGAGTGTTCATGGGATTTCCAGCAACTGGAGAAGACGAAGATTGCACTTGCCCTGAGAACTACATCATCATTGACGACACCGACTCAGACCCAGATGATAGTGATGATGACTATGTTGATGAAGCTGGAGCACATATCATGGAGTCTTCATCGGAGCAGTTTTTCTAGTAGACCACCATAAAAGTGTTAGAATTTCCCTCCATGTATCCAGTATAGTTCGAGCACTTTTGTAACGATAGATTGACCATTGTATGCCCTTGCTTGTTTGAATGAAGTGTTTTGATTGCTATTGTCTCATGTGCATATGGGTAGTGTTTTCCCTCTAGACCTCAATCTATTCTATCTTCTCTTCTTTTCTAAACCCAGATGCCTCCGAGACACGACAACGGATTTGCTTTCCCACCGGAGCTCACTCAGTTGATCCAGCAGCAGAATGCATTGATGCAGATACTAGTCCAGAATCAGAATCAGGGGAACAACAACAATCCACCACCGCCACCACCTGTTGATCACTTAACCCATTTTCTTATGCTGAATCCGCTGGTGTTCTCCAGTAGCACCGAGCCGATTGTTGCAGATGATTGGCTTCACAAGACAGCCAGGGAGTTGACCACTGCAGGATGCACAGATGCGGAGAAGGTGCAATTTGCCGCACATCAGCTCGAGGGACCCGCAACATCATGGTGGGAGAATTTCATAGCCACTTATCCAGCAGACACTGTCACATGGGATCAGTTTCAGCAGGCTTTTCATACTGCTCATGTTTCAGCAGGAGCTATGGCCATGAAGAAGCGTGAGTTTCGCAACTTGCGCCAGGGAGGAAGAACATTTGGCCAGTATGTGGATGACTTTAGTAAGTTAGCGCGTTATGCCCCATATGACGTCGCTACTGATGCAGCTAAGCAAGAGAAATTTCTAGAAGGACTGAATGATGAGCTGAGCATGCAGTTGATGGTAGCAAGTTTCAACAATTATCAGGAGTTGGTAGATCATGCTCTCATGATTGAAGGGAAGCAGCAGCAGATTGAAAACCGCAAGAGGAAGTATGGGCAAGGGAAGTACAATTCTGGAGCTCAGCAGAAGCCACGTTTTACCCCTAAGTCGGGAGGGCAGTTCCAGCATACCCATGGAGGAGGTAGTTCACACAACCACAATGGTTCCAAGAATGGTAACGGGAATGGAGGAAGTAGTAGCCAGAACCGTACCAACCCCTCAACACCAGCCAAGAGAGATCTGAGTCAAGTCACTTGTTTTAAGTGCCAGAAGACCGGACATTACGCCAATGAATGTCCTGAAGGCCAGACTGGAAATGGCAATGGAAGCTCTGGGAGGAAGCCGAACCCTTTCAACAGAGGACAAGTGAACCACGTTAGCGTGGAGGAGGTTGAAGCTCAGCCAGATGCAGTAATAGGTAAGTTTTTGGTTAAGTCATTTACTGCACTCGTTCTTTTTGACACTGGTGCATCGCATTCATACATATCAAGGGGATTTGTGGATAAGTATAGATTGCCCACCAAGGTTCTAGGAACACCCATGTTAGTAACCTCACCAGGAGCAGAGTATATGGCCAGTCGAGGATGTTTTCAAGTTCCGTTGAGTATAGGCAAGCATGTCTTTCCCTCATACTTAATCATTTTGGAATCTCAAGGTTTGGATGTGATTCTGGGTATGGATTGGCTATCAATGTATGGAGGAAACATTGATTGCGCCAGTAAGTCGATTCTGCTTACTACCCCAGAAGGGAAGAGGATCAGGTATGTATCAAGGCATGAGTCGAGCAGGATGCACGTAAATTCCTTATCAGGAGTTGTGCAGGAGGAAGTGCCAGTAGTGAAGGATTTTTCGGATGTATTCCCAGAAGAGTTGCCAGGCATGCCACCAGACAAAGACATTGAGTTTTTGATTGAGCTTTTGCCAGGCACAGGGCCAATATCCAAGAGACCATACCGGATGCCAGCAAAAGATTTGGAGGAGATTAAAAGTCAGATTAAGGAGTTACTGGATAAAGGTTACATTCGCCCAAGTTCTTAACCTTGGGGATCACTAGTACTTTTAGTGGAGAAGAAGAACGGATCATTAAGAATGGTTGTCGATTATCGAGGATTAAATGCAGTAACCATCAAGAACAAGTACCCACTGCCGATGATCAATGATCTGTTTGACCGACTGCAAGGAGCAAAGGTATTTTCCAAGATCGATTTGCGACCAGGATACCATCAGTTGAAGATTCGAGAGAAGGATATACCCAAGACAGCTTTTGCCACCAGGTATGGGCTGTACGAATATACCGTTATGTCATTTGGTCTGACTAACGCACCTGCCTATTTCATGAACATGATGAACAAAGTATTTATGGAGTTCCTGGATAAGTTCGTCGTGGTGTTCATTGATGATATTTTGGTCTACTCGAAGAACGAAGAGTAGCATAAGGAGCATTTGCGTTTGGTATTAGAGATGCTCAGGGAACACCAGTTATATGCCAAGTTTAGCAAATGTGAGTTTTGGTTGAAGGAAGTTGGATTCCTCGGACATGTGATATCCGGAGAGGGTATAGCAGTAGACCCCACCATGGTTGTTACCGTGACAAATTGGGTAGCACCAACGACAGTTGGAGAGATCAGGAGTTTTCTTGGACTGGCAGGATACTACCAGAGATTCATTGAGAATTTTTCAAGGATTGAAAAGCCCATGACGGAGTTGTTAAAGAACGATACCAAGTTCAATTGGACTGAGGAATGTGAGGCCAGTTTCCAAGAATTGAAGAAACATTTGGTTACCTCACCAGTGTTGATTCTGCCAGATCAGACCAAGGATTACGAGGTGTATTGCGATGCTTCACGTCGAGGACTTGGAGCAGTGCTTATGCAGGAAGGAAGAGTTGTCTCATATGCGTCACGATAGCTTAAACCTCATGAGTTGAATTATGCCACACATGATTTGGAGTTAGCAGCCGTAGTGCATGCATTGAAGACATGGAGACATTTTCTTATCGGAAATCATTGTGAGGTGTACACAGATCACAAGAGTTTGAAGTACATTTTCACGCATAAGAAGTTAAATCTCAGGCAAAGGAGATGGTTGGAACTCATCAAGGATTATGATATGAGATTGCAGTATCACCCCGGAAAGGCTAGCATAGTAGCCACGCGTTGAGCCGTAAGAGCCATGTCAATACACTCATGACCGCAGGACTGCCAAAGGAGTTAGCCGAGGACTTTTGCGAACTATGTTTGGAGATAGTTCCGAGAGGCTATGTAGCAACATTGGAAATTCAGTCGACTTTGATGGATAAGATCAGAGAAGCTCAGAAGACCGACAAGGAAATTGCTGAGATAAAGGAGAAGTTGTACAAAGGAAAAGCCAAGGGATTTCGTGAGGATGAGCACGATACCTTATGGTTTGAAGACCGTGTTTACGTTTCAAATGACCCAGAGATCAGGAAGTTGATTTTGCAAGAGGCCCATGATTCGCCATATTCAATTCATCCAGGGAATACCAAGATGTACTTGGATTTGAAGGAGACTTTCTGGTGGACCGAAATGAAGAAAGATATTGCGGAGTATGTAGCAGTTTGTGATGTATGTCAGAGAGTAAAAGTAGAGCATCAGAAACCAGCAGGGTTGTTGCAACCATTGCCGATTCCCGAATGGAAGTGGGATAAGGTAGGCATGGATTTTATCACGGGATTGCCCAGGACTCATTCAGGCTATGGCTCGATTTGGGTGGTAGTCGATCGCTTGACGAAGGTAGCTCATTTCATTCCAGTGAAGACCACTTACACTAGTGCTAAGTTGGCCAAGATATACATGACCAGAATAGTATGTCTGCATGGAGTTCCAAGGAGCATTGTATCAGATAGAGGAACTCAGTTCACCTCAAAGTTCTGGAATCAGTTGCACGAAACCTTGGGTACCAGGCTAGATTTCAGTACCGCTTTTCATCTGCAGAGACAGATGGACAGACCGAAAGAGTCAATCAGATTTTAGAGGATATGCTGAGAGCTTGTGCGCTAGATTATGGATCTAGTTGGGACGACAATTTGCTGTATGCGGAGTTCTCTTACAACAACAGTTATCAATCCAGTTTGAAGATGGCCCCTTTTGAAGCCTTATACGGAAGGAGGTGCAGAACCCCGTTGTCTTGGGACGAAGTTGGAGACCGTCAGTTGCTTGGACCAGATTTGATTAAAGAGTCTAAACGGAAAGTGAAGTTGATTCGCGACAGGCTCAAGGTCGCCCAGTCCAGGCAAAAAAGCTATGCTGATGCAAAATGCAAGGAGACAGTTTACGAAGTCGGGGATAGAGTTTATCTTCGGGTATCTCCACTTCGAGGAGTTAAGCGTTTTGGTGTTAAAGGAAAGTTAGCGCCACGTTTTGTGGGACCATACAAAGTTTTGGAGCGTATGGGAGAGGTTGCCTACAAGTTGGAATTGCCTGAGGGATTGTCAGGAGTTCACGACGTGTTTCACGTTTCCCAGTTGAAGAAGTGCCACGCAGAGATGGCTGATATACCACTGAGAGATACAGTGCCACTAGAGGCGATTCAGTTGGACCGTGATTTGACCTATGAGGAGAAACCAGTTAAGATTCTTGAGTATGCCAGCCGAGTCACCCGCAGCAAGGTTATTAAGTTCTGTAAGGTTCAGTGGAGCCACCACACCGAGGATGAAGCCACCTGGGAACGAAAGGAAGATATATTGAAGGACCACCCTCACCTATTTTCTAGCCAACCGGAATCTCGAGGGCGAGATTCATCTTAAGGGGGGTAGGTTTTGTAACATCCCAAATTTTCAATTTGGAATATTATACATAGATCATCATTGCATATCATATTTTATTTGCCTTTTGCCTTGATCCTAGAAATTCTACGCAACTCAAGGACCCATGGAGAGAGTTGGGGATTTCGTTATTTTCATATTTGAGTTTTCCTCAAATTTTGAAAATAGGATCATTTGATTTTATTTATTTTATCTTCAATTATTTCAACTAGAAAAATATGAGAGAGGGAATAAAATGAATTTCCCAAAATAAATAAATAATGAGTATTTAATAAAAAAATCAAATACGATTTATTTTGGTGTTTTTGCTATTTTATTTGAATTTAGGAAAAATTGCACGATTTTCAAAAATGCATTTAGGACTAAAAATTGTTCATCTTGTTCTAAATATTTTATTTGGACGATGAAAATTTATTTTGAGTATTTTAGATTTTTACGTATTTTTCTAGATTTTTTTCAGTTCAGCGTAATTTTTTTAAAAAACAAAACAAAAAAAAAACGCGCCCGCGCCCGACTGGTCCGAAACCCAGGGCCGCCGCCTCCCCTCGCGCGTCGCCATGCACGCCACGGACGCCGAGGAGTGTCCGAGCCAGACTCCTCCCCGGGCGCCCCCCTCCGCCTCGCGCTGCCCCCGCCGCCGCTTGCCACCGCTGTGGGAGCCGCCGTCCGAGCCGCCGAGCCCCGCCGCCGAGTCGCCGCTGCCCCTCACCCCCTCCGGAGCCACCCCGCCCCACCGGAGTGCCTCGCCGAGGTACTGCCCGAGCCGCCGCCGCCGGACCGCTTTTCTTTGAAAACCACTTCGGTTTTTTTTCAGAAAAACCCTAGATTCGTTTTTTTAGATTAGTTTATTTTTTTTTCTTTTCTTGGTTTATTTACTTAGCGAGCGTTCGCTCGTTCGTTCGTTTTAACGAACGTTCGTTCGTTAATCTGTTCGTCGTTTTTCTTTTTCTCGGATTTATTCCGCGATTTTCCTGATCGCGATTTCTTATCCGATTTTCGTTTTAGTTTATCTTTTCGCTCATTTAACGGAATCAGGCGATTCAAGCGCCTAGAATTTCTTCTCGAAACCCTCTTTGCGAATAATCTACTCAAACTAGTTTTTGCTTCTGTAAAATTTGACTTAGGTCCAGATTAGTAAACGAATCTTGTTTCTTTTGCCGTTTGAGTTTTGTTTCTTCGTTTGATTTGATTATTTTTGCCAACCGGAGTTCTTAAGTTGAACTTTCTGGTTAGATCTCTTGTTCGAGTTTTACCTGTGCATTTGATGAGTACTTATTGTATGCTTGTTTGCTTGTTTGTTTGCGATAGAGTACCCGGATTGCGCCGCTTGCTACTTCGAATCCCTAGGTTACGCGGATCATCAGCAAGGCAAGTTCACACTTTGATCATATCCCTTTTCATACCCAGTTTTTATGCATTAGATCATTCCTCAAACAATTTCATGATTAGGATCCGATTAATATGTGGGTTTTGGGAAGTAGATGAGGTAGTACCTATTACCTGTTTTATTATCAAACCCTTGTGAGTTACTTCTATGTTTGCTTCTTATGCTATGCTATGCTAGTAGAAGTGGATTGGGTGAGTGTATCCATGACAGATGTGAGATTGATAATTAATGGTTTATTTAAGGTGGCAACTTTAATACACATCTGGGTGGATTGAGGTACCTGGGTATTCCAGGATTGCCTGTTTGTTTTTGGACCGCCACCCAGGCTCAAAGGGATCATAAGATTATTCATGCTAGAAACTTCCGTGTGCAGCCACATGCTATTATGGGCTCTAGCATAGTTGACTAAGTCGTGCGAACTCTTACAGTGGTAGACTAGCAGATGTAGGGGAAAGTAGGTGTACAGGTCTACCCATCGTAAGGTGCCAGTGCTTCTGAAAGACTATGTCTCGGTCATCCGTTTCTCAAACACCATGTAGTGCGAGAAAACCAACGGAGGAGATCGAGTCCTGTGGGGAAAAGTGTGCAAACCTCTGCAGAGTGTATAAACTAATCATGATTAGCCGTGTCCCCTGTTATGGACGTTTTGAGTATCTAGTAGTTGGATTATCATGTGAATCTCATCATGTTACTTTAATTAATATTGTTGGGTTTGTTTAATGATGATGTTATTTAATTGGGATTGAGGATGCTGTCAACCATTCTCAATGTTTAACAACCACCATGATAGTTAAATAAATTTATTCCTTTGTAGTAGGGAAAAACTGGCTTTACGCAAAACCATAACCATAGAGCTATCCACCAAGCTATATATGCATGTAGTATAGCTTTACTCTTTCATTAATCTCTATGTGTTACCTCGCCAGCATATTCCATGTGCTGACTCGTTTTCAGGCTGCAACGTTCATGTTGCATACTTTTCAGATGACAAGTAAGATGCTTTAGGATCGTGGTTCTACACTCAGTGATGCCGTTGGAGTTGATGGACTCACTTATCTTCCAAGACTTCCGCTGTTATCGTTATTAGATGGCCTTAAGCCATATTTATTGTAATAAGTTCTCTCTGGAGACATTAGATGTAATAAGTGTGTGATTGCTACTCTGTTATAAATCCTTCAAGTATTGTGTGTGTCAGCATTACTGATCCAGGGATGACACTAATGCACAGAGCTCAGACTGTTTGAGGTCTGGTCGCTACAGTAATCCTGTCCGGGAAGTGATGCTCCTAGACCAAGGAGAACCTACGAACTATGAAGAAGGTATGACGAGCCCAGATTCTGACAGATGGCTTGAGGCCATGAAATCTAAGATAGGATCCATGTATGAGATCAAAGTGTGGACTTTGGTGGATTTGCCTGATGATCGGCAAGCCATAGAGAATAAATGGACAAGAAGAAGACTGACGCTGATGGTAATGTTACTGTTTACAAAGCTCGACTTGTCGCAAAAGGTTTTCGACAAGTTCAAGGGGTTGACTTCGATGAGACTATCTCACCCGTGGTTTAAGTCCATCCGAATCATGTTAGCAATTGCCGCATTTTATGATTATGAAATCTAGCAAATGGATGTGAAAAATGCATTCCTTAATGGATTGCTTAAAGAAGAGTTGTACATGATGCAACCAGAAGGTTTTGTCGATCCTAAAGGTGCTAACAAAGTGTCACTACTAGGGAAAAGCCTAGCAGCAGCACGGGTTCTAGGTATATCAGTAGCGCGGGGACCGGTGCTACTAATAAGGCACTACAACTAACCCGTAGCAGCAGCGCGTGCACGCCCGCGCTACTGCTATACAAGTGTAGCAGCAGCATGCTTCGTGGAAGCTCGCTAGTGCTAATAGCTCTAGCGCGCTTTGTCTGGACGCGCTACTGCTACTGTGACGCTGCTGCTAACTTTTGTCCACTCGCTACTGCTAATTTCGTAGTTTTTGTTTTTTCTGCATATTTGTTTTGTATTTGAACAGGCTTTATACAAGAATCTTTAGCAGATACAAATGTCATCATGATACACATACAAATGGTTGCGAGACCAGAAATGTAATCATAGCATATACATACAAATAGTCTCATCATAATTATCATCGCAACACAAAGTGGTATCATGTCATCATCTCGAAAATAGCGATACATGCAAGTCTCGAATACTTGCAACTACAACGTCATCCATCTAAACAAAGGTATACGCGAGAAGACCTATCACTATGAGTGAGAGCGGAACTATGTAGTATATGAGGCGGCGGTTACGAGTCCTCTCTCGCGCTAGCGTGAACCTCAAGTAACTAGCTTCTCCTTCTTGTCTGCTTTTGAAGACTTTATGGCTGGCGCCCGAGACCCCATTCACTTGCGCCTAACACTCAGGCCACTCGTTGTACACCCCCGGAACCTTCCCTTTGTACACGACATAGCACTGCCATCTCGCCATCAAGAAACTAGGTCCCTGTTAGATATGCATCTTCATGAAGAGGATGTACAATCATATGCAACAAAAATATACTAGAGCAACATGAAAAAGAAAGGGTTAGCAACTAGATGCAACATACAATGCCAAATAATTAACTAGAGGTATGCAGGTCATCGTACGCAAACTAACAAAGTAGCGTTACGCAAGTTTGGCAGGGACCATGGACATCACAAAGTTTCATCGCTACAGAAAGTATACAAGTTCAACCGACACATATCATCATCATCGGCATCGTAAATCACTAGAAGTTCCATCCTTCCATATCATCGAGGATGGACCCTAGCTTCTTGAACGGTGTGAGGTCTTGACGTTGCATGCCTATGCGAGTTCGGACGTCAGCTCGCGATATAGGGCCGTGGTGGAACATCCCCTTCTCATCGACGACTTATTTCATGATGATCGTCGCAATGTCCCTTTGGATGCGAAAGAAGTCATCTCTAAGTTTATAATCCGCTTCTCCATGAGATTCTAGCCACTTGTGGATATGATCATCATTTCTTCTTGTCATGCGAAGCTTTTGGTGATCTGTGCTGAACTCAAGCATGAGATGGAGGATGTAGAATCCATCCTTCTTGCTTGGTTTTGGGACATGGATGCAGCAGAAGTTAGTTTTATGCGTGAAACCCATCTTCTTGTTCCTTTGTTTCCTGATTTGCATGTGGCCACCTCTAATGCTGAAGCCTTGGAGAGCATCATCTAGAATATTCATCATGTGGGTGTAGTCCTTTTTCTCGTAGTCTCTGGAAGGGTCGAAATACACGGCGTGGGAGACTCGTGGGTAAAGAACAATAAGGACGGCATGCCCGTTGCTGCGGGGAAAAGACACCTCAAATTATTCTCCATATGAGCGAGAAAGAATGATTAAAATGTACGAAAGGGTTGTCCAGAACTGACTTCCTTTGGATGATAAGGCAGGAGGACAATTTCCTGGTCCTTATTCTGTACCATGAAGTTTTGGAGGTAGTTCCTAGCAGTTTCACGCTCATAGTCGCCGAGACTCAAGAAAGACTCATGCATGTAGTACGGATCCGCCACATAGATTTGCGAGACTTCTTCTCTCTTCATGGCAGAGCTCATATGTAGTGCAAAAAGGTGGATGATTGTAAAATCGAGCCTCCTTGTCAGAAACATCTCAAAGATATGGTCAAACCGCAGGAAGAACACCTCCGCGGGCCGTGTGTCGACGTAGCACTTCCCCTCAGGCACACGAGCCGCGTATGTCGGATATCCTCGATCCTTCGTGGCTAGTAGGCTTTTCTAAGTCAATAGCACATGGTCGCACAGTCTCCTGAGATCCCCTGATAGTGCCTCCAGCGGTTTTGGCGCTAGAATGGGCTCGCCCGTGAGATGGAACATGGCCGCACCTTTCACGGGTACACGCTCTTCAGAATCCATCGTCTGGCTGCTATGTGCTCTGGCTTGTTTGGAGGCAGCTATCTTCCCCGATCTCTTCCTCTCCTTTTTCTTGGGCACACCTTCCAGACCCTTCCTTAACCCCTGCCCCAGTGTTCCCGGGCTAAGCACTGTACGACCCCCGGCTAGTTGAGTCTGTGTTCAGGCGGCATCTTCAGGCATGTCCTGTGAGGATTTCATGAAGAGACTTTTTGCGATCCCTGCTATGACTTTCCTGCCCGGGCAGATCATCCATATCTCCATTAGCATGCTGATAGCCCGATTCATCATATGGTTGACTCATCATATCTATGTCACAGTCATACGCGTTTGTATTGAGGAAACCTGTTGGGTCGACCTCCGTATTGTTATCCATTCTCTGTTCTACAGGAATGATTACAGCAGCCAGTACTATTGCACCCCCTTCATCACGTCATCCGTCGCTCTCACCCAGCACTACAAGAGTTGGTAATTGTGTAGGCGGGGTGGTGGTCTCCGCACATGCTTGTTGATGTGTGGTTATTGGTGTGCTCTTGGCTGGCTCCAGACAAATAAGATTCTTCGACCATAGCAGCACCCAACCCTTGCAGCTTCCAATTCGCGGCGAGGTCTTGTCGTCCTCTCCCACATGCTGTACTAGAGGAGGCAAATCCTCGTGCCCCAATTTCAAACTGGACAAATTAACCATGAAGTGCCCAGCAAGGGGTTCATTATCATCCCCTTTCCCACATCCACCTTCTGGCCTTTGATCAAGTAGAGTATGGTGCACGGGGTTTCTTCGGCCTGCAAACACATATGTTTGTGGCGTAAAACATCCGAAAGGTAACGAAAATGGAATATTCTATATATATGTGTGTTGGTGCGACATGTAATTACCGTGAGGGCGTCGAGCTCAGCCAACGACGAAGGCCCACGTAGCACGCCAGAGACTGAGGACGGGCTTCGATGAGCAGGAGCAACTGCGAGAGGAGGCCCGGTTGCGTGAGCAAGTGATGGTGCGGTGGTGTTGTTGTTCATGGAGTTGCTCCTGACGAAACTGGAAAACGGGAAATCATGTACCGTCTTGTCTGGATTTTCCTTCGTCCAGTTGATGATAGCTAGAACCAAGTTAGTAGCAAAATCATTTGTGCAGGCAGTTACAGCTGCAATGACTGCCTGTTGTAGCAACTCATTTTTCTCCTCGGCTGTTCTTTTCGCGTCCTCAGCTTCTTTTTTCTCGACCCCAAGCTTCACCAACTCGTTGATGTCCGCCTGACTAAACTTCCTTTTCTGCTTCTTGGCCTCCGGGCCCTCATTGTAAAACACCTTCCACGTGGCGCCTTCTCCAGTGCCGTGCACACGACCATATTGCGGCCGCTGGCCCAAAGGGAGTCCCTTAGGTTCGTTCAAGGCCCGGTTGAGAGGGGTATCCCACTTGGGCGTCATCGGAGAAGTTGGGCTTTCGGCTGCAATCTGGTGTTGCTTCTCCTACAGAAGGAGCGTGAATCGTTTAGGAATGTGTAGTTGACTAGATATGGAGCTAAATGTAAGGTGGTAAAAGAATAATTACCAGTAGTCTAATCAATTTCCTTGTGATCTGGTCCGTGTAAAAAGCCTTCTTTCCTTGTCCCACTTGTAGCGGGCCCTGATGAAGTCACGCTCCAAGGGGTTGGTGAACTTCACGAAGGGGTCTGGGATACCCGCGGCTTCACGTTCCACGTCCTCCTTATCCCATATAGGACTTTTACCGAGGTATCCACGGCTTCCGAGGTGATGCTTCCCCGTGTTCCTTTGCTGAAGGCTCTTGAATTTCGCAGCCTTAGCCTTGGCTGCCTCGGTAGTGCAAGGGTCCTTCAACTTTTCGAACTCCTCTTCCGTAAGTGTCGGATTTTCCTCCAGAATCTTGGACAGGGGTTCGTCAGCCTCAATAGCTCGTTTCACCCTCCCTTTCCAGGAGGCCAAATCATTGCTGAACATGCCGATGGCGTGATTGTTAATCTTTTTCATCTTCGGATCATCCCACAGTTGTTCTATGTTATCATCCCGGCCGGGGAACTTGAATCTCTTGTGCAACTTTGTCAGGAGCAACTGTGTCAAATGTTCTTTACTCCTTAAGTCATCGTCATTGATGCTCGCGCATTCCTGTAGGATGCATCCTACTTGGTTCCCATAGCAATTGCGAGGTTCTTCCGGCTGTAATGGTTCAAACTTGCCAGGTGCCATCTTTGTGATCCCCAGTCGTGCAATCCCTAGTTTGTTAGGTTTTCGTATCCTCTGCTTATTCTACTTCTTCCTTTCGGTAGCGGCATCAGCGCGGGTACCTTCCCTACTGGTATCTTCCCCGCCCATCTCGGCGCCGCCATCAGTCTCGGCGCCGCCATCGGTGCCGGCATCGTTCGTGTCAATGTCGGCGTCAGTACCATCATCAAGGCCGACCTGCAAACCTTGACTTTGGAATTGCTTAGCAATCAAATAGTCGAGGTACTCTTGTTCATCCTCATAATCCATCTCGTCTGCATCTTGGTCAGAAGACCCAGTTTATGCGTTGTTCAACATGTTTCCTATGATTAAGTCTCCTCATTTAATTCTAAAACTATGAAAAAAAATGAGAAATGACATAAAAAAGAAATCTATGTTTGCCAGAATGTCGTTTCCCAGCAACTCGCAGCACTCGATATGCCTACTGTCTAGCACAAATCATGCCAAAATTCACGGAAAATTTTGGCATGACCTTTGCTAAAAAATGGACATATCAAGCGCCCCGGAATGGAAATGAATCAACATTCCGGTGTAACATAGGCCACTTGGATCATTTACCCTGCACTTCATCATGTCCAAATGACATGTCCAAATTCCAAATATGACATGTCCAAAACATCACATGTCTACTTCAAAATTTGCATATAAAAGGAAGAAAAATATAGAACTTGAAGAAAAAACCTAGCTAAATTCATAACTAAATATATAACCTAATTAACCATCTGCCCTAACTAAAACCTAGCTACCAGAGAGAGGAGGAGCGGTGGGGGGCTTATAGAGAGTGCAGGCCCGACGACGGCTGAGGTTGGGAGGGGTCGGGGTCGGGGTCGAGCGCTGGGGCCGGAGCCGGGGTCGGGGTCGGGGCCGGGGCCGTGGGCGAGCACCGGGGCCGGTCGG
>NC_041383.1:700100635-700122404 GCF_002162155.2 Triticum dicoccoides | reverse complement strand
CGGTGCCGGGGTCGGTCGGGGTCGGGGTCGGGGGTGGAGCAGGCGCCGGGGTCGGTCGGGGTCGGGGTTAGGGGCGAGCACAGAGGCCCAGCGAGGGTAGGGCTCCAGCGCGCGACGCGACAGGGGATTTGGGGGAAAAGAGGCGGGATGAAGAGAGGAGTGGGGATCGATTTTGGGGGTTAAGTGGGCATAGCAGTAGCATGTGTAGGAAAAACGTGCTATAGCTACTGCAGGTAGCTATAGCGGTTTCGTGTAGAAACCACTACTGCTATCTTGACTAGTTGTAGCTCTTTTCTCACAAAAGCGTTGCTGCTATAACACCTATATAACAGTTTTCCTGTTTGTTTCCTTCTATTTTCTTTTCCTTTATTTTCTCTCACTTTTGTTTTCTTTTTTCTGAGAGCAGTGAACAGTTAAATATGTATACAAACTAGGAACATATATATTACATTATTAGACCCATGCATAATAATGGCTAAGTGTGTATACAAAATAGGAACATATATATTACATCATTTGACTGATAACATACATACGGTTGCTCAGCGTTGACATTTTCGTTTTTGAGTCAGCTTCTTTCCCTTCTTGTTCGTTGAACAATAACTGAGCTCCTCATTGTGACTTTTCCTTTTCCATGGAGTACGATTTTTCTTAGGTAATGTAGTATTGATTCTTCTTTTGACGTATACTTCATCATCATCGTCATCTTCCCTCATTAGCTTGCCGTACTGATCGTAGTCTTCCTCGTTGGTGACTCCATCCATTCCAATGATGTTCCTTTTGCCTCTCCTCATGACAACACGGCTGGGATTGGGCGGGTCGCTTATGAAGAAGCATTATGTCATGTGTTTAGCGTGTACCCATGGCTTTTGTTTGCAATAGCGTTCACGGTAGCGCTCTTGGCATCGGGTATAGTCATGGTAGTGAAATTCTGGTTTTCTCTTTCGACATTCTGTAGGATCGAAAGTATGTCTAGAGGGGGGGGGGGTGATTAGACTACTTGACAAAAAAAACTTACCCTTTTCCCAATTTTAGTCTTTGGCAGATTTTAGCTATCTTAGCACAAGTCAAGCAATCTTAACACAATTCAAGCAAGCATGCAAAGAGTATATGAGCAGCGGAAAGTAAAGCATGCAACTTGCAAGAATGTAAAGGGAAGTGTTTGGAGGATTCAAACGCAATTGGAGACACGGATGTTTTTGTCGTGGTTCTGATAGGTGGTGCTATCGTACATCCACATTGATGGAGACTTCAACCCACGAAGGGTAACGGTTGCACGAGTCCACAGAGGGCTCCACCCACGAAGGGTCCACGAAGAATCAACCTTGTCTATCCCACCACGGCTGTCGGTGTCAAAACCGGTGGATCTCGGGTAGGGGGTCCCGAACTGTGCGTCTAGGCGGATGGTAACAGGAGACAAGGGACACGATGTTTTTACCCAGGTTCGGGCCCTCTCGATGGAGGTAAAACCCTACTCCTGCTTGATTGATATTGATGATATGGGTAGTACAAGAGTGGATCTACCACGAGATCAAGGAGGCTAAACCCTAGAAGCTAGCCTATGGTATGATTGTTGTTGTTGTGTCCTACGGACTAAAACCCTCCGGTTTATATAGACACCGGAGAGGGCTAGGGTTACACAGAGTCGGTTACAATGGTAGGAGATCTACATATCCGTATTGCCAAGCTTGCCTTCCACGCCAAGGAAAGTCCCGTCCGGACACGGGACGAAGTCTTCAATCTTGTATCTTCATAGTCTTGGAGTCCGGCCGATGATGATAGTTCGGCTATCAGGACACCCCCTAGTCCAGGACTCCCTTAGTAGCCCCTGAACCAGGCTTCAATGATGACGAGTCCGGCGCGCATATTGTCTTCGGCATTGCAAGGCGGGTTCCTCCTCCGAATAATTCACAGAAGATTGCGAACGCCAGGATAGTGTCCGGCTCTATAAAAATAAATTCCACGTACCACCGTAGAGAGAATAATATTTACACAAGTTCAATCTGCTGACGTATTTTGTGGCGTGACGTCACACCACTACCAAGCCTTTACTTGAATCGTTTTTATTATACCACCTCAGCGTGTTTAGCGAAGCAGTTTCCTTGGCACGTCTTGTCGAAGCAGAGATCGTGTTCCCCTTATTCCGGGATTCCCATCAATACGGACGTGGGTAACCCAACCGCGCCCGTTGCCACGCCCCCTCCATCGAAGGCGGGTTCCAAACGGTGACGGGGACGGCTCTTGGTATTCTCCCTCTTTATAATGAGACCCAGGCACGTTCCTTTTCTTCAATCCACAATCGAATCCGCCCCTCGCCCCGAGTTCCAACACTCAGGGCTCCAGATTCGAGCGCTTTGGGACTTCGACAATGTCCGGCTCCGAGCTGCAGGGCCGGTGGATGCCCTCTTCCGTCACGGAGGAGGACGTGCTAAAGCTGAGAGAAGCCAGGTACTTAACCTATGAGATTTCGCATAGGCTGCCTGCCCAAGGGCAAGTCATTCCCACTCCCGAGCCAGGCGAGAGCGCCGTGTTCGTGTCTCACCTCCGTCGGGGTTTAGGCTTCCCGATGGATCCCTTTGTGAGGGGACTCATGTTTTACTATGGGTTGGAATTCCACGACTTGGCTCGGGAGTCCATCCTCCATATCTCATCATTTATTGTCGTCTGCGAAGCCTTCCTCCGTGCCACCCCTCACTTTGGTTTGTGGCTCAAAACCTTCAACATGGAGCCGAAGATGATTGAGGGGCGTCAGGCAGAGTGTGGCAGGGCGGTTATAAGCAAGAGGGCCGATGCTCCATGGCCCGAGGGCTCTTTTCAGGAGGAGCTCGGTTTGTGGCAGCAGGAGTGGTTCTACATCACTGCTCCCAGGGGCAGTAGGCAAAGACCGCCGCCCGCCTTTCGCTCGGGCCCTCCACAACGGCTGACGTTATGGGCCAACAAAGGGCTTGACTAGGGGCCGTCCAAGGACGTACCCCTATTGCAGGGCCGAATTCGGGACCTCCAAGAGAGGGAGATCCATCTGGTCGTAGTGACGCAGGTCATGCTAATCCGGCGTCTTCTGCCCTACAAATGTCTCCCCCTCCACCTATGGGAATTCAATCCAGAGGGGCCACGAGCTCTCCAACACTTCATGTCTACGACACCCGCAGAGATGTACAAACTTTTCTTCGGATCACAAGAGGTGTGTCCGGAATTGACCGAGGACGTCGGCTTAAGCTGCAATCATCCAGATACTCAAGTAAGTAGCCCTGTGTCCGGACATACCGTTCGTTTGCATATCATGGATTTGCCTTTTAACAAATCGTCCTTTGAACAGGAGTGGATAGCGCAAGCAAAACTGATACGGTGTCTGGGCCCCCTCCCGGAGACCACGCCAGATCCCGTGTTGGTCAAGATGCTGGAGGTTGCGCCTTCAGAAGAAGGCAAAGGGGAAAACAGAGAAACTACCGCCTCTACTAAGGAGGCTTTCAAGAAAGGGGGGATTGAGAATTCCTCCTTCCAGGGGGAGAAGAGAACCGCTTCCGAAGATCCGGAGGCTAAGGCCTCAAAGCGGGGGAAGAAATCTTCACCAGAGGGTCCTGCGCCAGGAGAAGCCCCGGTCGCACTATCTCCCCTAAGGAATCAGCCCTCCAACGAGCCGTAAGTAGGAAAAGGGGAGTTTTGTAATAAGGGACATCCCTATTTTTGCTTCTGAGGATAACCGAAGTTTTTACCTTGTAGCTCGGATCTCCGCCCTTCTCAGCTGAGCTCATCTTCGGGGGACCTTCGTCCGGAGATGATGGAGAGCAAGACGCCTCCATCTGCCGCACCGTCAGGCAGGGCGGACGACCCTGAGGTGTTGTCGCGGAGGGTCTCCCCGAGTCCGGCAGGGCCGGAGAGTTCGGCACCAACTGGTGTACGGCCGGGGGAGCTGAAAAATCTGCTCGAGAGGGCGTCTATGTTAGAAGATCACCGTACATTAATGAGTACGGTGATTGAAAGAATTTCATCCACTGAGAGCGGGTTGCATGATGCCGTCAGAAGTTTACTGGCGGGGTTTGAGGTACGTAATAAATGACATGCCTTTTGACAGTTTTGCACATAGAGTGCACCCTGTATAGATAGTAGCCCCTGAGACTCGGTACGTTGTCAGAAGTGACAGCGTGCCGAGGATCATAATCTCAGTTTTAATATGTCGCCATTCCTATTCAGGGGGCCGAGCGTTCGGTGGCCAGCCGGACTGATAGAGTTGCCGAACTGAAGCGACAACTGGATGTTGCGGATGCAGACATCGCGCTGGTCAATAGGCGACTTGACGAGTCGCAAGGTGAGTGGTTTCTCTGCGGTCACCTAGTAAGGGAGCTGACGTCCATTCCTTACAACATGTATGCTTGATGCAGATGGTGCCGCTGCTGTGGAAAACCTTCGGGCAGAGCTTGCTCGAGCCAAGGAGCAGGCCAGAAGGAGTAATGCGGCTGCCTCAAAGGCAACCGAAGAGCTAAAAGCCGAAAAGGCTGCTCACTGCCGAAGCAGGGAGGAGGTGGCCGGAATGGCTGTGAAGCTGAAAGATATTACCGACCGCTATGAGGCTCTTGAAAAAGAATGCCGAGCGGAGCAAGAGGACCTGAAGAAGGCCACCGCTGAAGCCAAGGATGCCCGTTCTGCACTGAGGGCTATAAAGGAGGAGCTGTGTCAGGCCGGAGACATTGCGGCTGGGAAGCCCTTTCTGCTGCGCAGGAAGTTCACGGATCAGAAGTATGCTCAGTTGGGCCAGCTGTGGGGTGCGGAGGATCCTTATCTGGATTTGGCGGCGAGTGCGGCGGACGCGGTCGTGCACTTCCGAAGCCAAAAGGATCACGAGATGGAAGAGCTTTTTTGGTCCCAATTCCACAGTCCAGAGCGTCCACTTCCGTTGACCAATCGGTTGGCTGAGTTGGCTGAGCTGAATAGATTGTCCGGATTTGCAATGACGGGTGTGGTGGCTCATCTGTGGCCGGATAGGCCCAAGCCGAGGAGTTATTTTGGCTTATTGCAGCAATTCCTTGGGGCGGTGCCGCATATCAAGGCGATGAAGCGGTCGGCGTGCATAGAGGGTGCACGGATGGCTCTCGCCCGTGTCAAGACATACTGGGCGGAGATGGATGCCACTGATGTTGCATCCCGGGGTTCGGATAAAAGCCGGTTACCCACCGAGCACTATTTTGGGGAAGTCCTGCAGGGTGCTCATTTGATAGAGTCACAGTGCTTGAAAAATGTTATGTTCAAATGACATGTATGATTTGTAAAACCATATTTATAATATGAGTGCTTTTTATACTTGTGCGTTCAAGTATTGAAATATCTCCTGTGCGGCCGTTAATGTATATGTGTATATAACCTGAAAGATGGCAGTCTTCGGCTTCAGCCCCCACGCACATGGTGCGGGGGTGTTTGCAAAAATAGCGCATTTTCACACTTAATCCAACGTCTTGGTCCTGTGAAGGAGGTGGTAGCGTAGCAATCTAGGCAACCAGACTATAATGCTTTATCACTTTCACTTAGCCATAGGAGTTCGAAGGTGGGGCTACGATATAGCACCTAGGGGCACCGCGCTCTCCGAATTCGGGGCGTGTATGTGCCTGACCGGGAAACGGTCCTTCGTCAAAGCGGAGGAATTCTAGACATTCCGGTAGTCGATCGAGTGGTTGACCAGTCTCTCGCTATATCATGACAGTCAGTTTTTGGCTTTCTCTACTGAGGTGCTCGCCTGGCCGAACCAGGGCACAATCGCACTAGTTCTCCTGGTGCCGCGTTAGCCGATGATACGGAACGTAAGGCAGCAAAACACAGGAGCCGGGCAAACCCAACATTTGACCAAAGACATGACTCGGAGCTGATGCATATAGGGCCTAACTCGAGACGCCGAACACTCCCTAAGGTATTCGGTCTTTACGATAACGGGCGGAATAATGCCCTAAGTCCCTAGTGTCCAGGCACGGGCGAAAACTTCTGACGCGGCCGATGCCAAAACGCCAGCCTCCTCCTCGGTTATAATAGGAAACTAGGGGATGTGTATCAACAAGAGACAGTAATAAAGGTTTACGCAGGGTCTTAATCTGAAAAGAATCCTTGCAACGGGTCCCTGCTGCACGTCTACACCTGTGTCTCCGTTGTGCTGTATCCTGGACGGGTGTAGCATGCTGTTCATCTGTAAAAGATAAGAACTTAGTTTGGGAAAATACCGTGCAAAAAATCTATTTAAAACGGTGTATGATTAAAAAATGAATAAAGTTGAGCTTTATTAGCTCTCATTGTTTATGCACGCAGCCTCTTGTAAAGGGGTGTGCGTCTAGGAAGCCCCTAGTTTATTTATGCCAGACTCGCCTAGCCGTGTCCAGGGTCTTGAACGACCTTTTAATGAGATGATACCGCGTGGACCGGGCATTTTAAGTGTAAGAGACGCGTAATGCGGTATTGCGTTAAAGCGGGCGAAAGCTTCGCGTCCCAATAGCGCTTGGTGGCTACTTTTAAATGGGGCGACATGGAAGATTAGCTTTTCGCGACGGAAGTTGTCGGATGAACCGAACACAACTTCTAGGAGTAAGGAGCCCGTGCACTTGGCGTAAGGGCCTGGCGTCACTCCTTTGAAGGAAGTGCTGCTATGGCGAATTTTGGTAGGGTCTATCCCCATCTTGCGGATTGTGTCCGGAGATAGCAGGTTTAAATCGCTGCCGCCATCCATTAGGACTTGTGTAAATTGTAGTCCGTCGATTATAGGATCCAATATCAAAGCAGTCCATCCTGCGTTTTTAATACTTCTAGAGTAATCCAGGTGGTCGAAAGTAATTGGTTTTGACATCCAATCTCGGGATTCAGCTGGGGTGGACCGTGCGACGCGTACTTTAGCAGGTGCCGCACTATTGTTCCGTATTATCACATGAAGTGAGTTTACTGTTTTGACTTCTTGTGGGAATGTCTTTTGTTTTCCGGCGCTCTGCTTGTGGGGTTCGTCATCGTCTTCGCTTGGTGTGTCGAGCCCCTTGTGTTCGGCGTTAAGTCGGCCGGACTGTTTGAAGACCCAACAATCTCGGTGGGTATGGTTTGCAGGCTTCCCGGGGGTACTGTGGATTTGACATATCCTATCCAAAATTTTGTTTAGGTTGGTAGCTCGTCACTGTTGTCCTTAAGAGGCAGTGTTTTGTTGTTCGGCCGAGAGCTTTTGAACCCGGCGTTGACCGCCGTGCTCTTTGGGCCATTTTTCTTACTCCGACGCTGATCTTTTCTGTGTCGTGATTTCCCATTTCCATCTCTGACCTCGGATGCACTCAGGTCGCTGGTGCTGCATCTTGCCAGCCAGCTATCTTCTCCTGCGCAAAAGCGGGTCATGAGGCTCGTTAGCGCGGCCATTGTTCTTGGTTTTTCCTGGCCGAGATGTCTAGCGAGCCATTCGTCTCGGACGTTATGTTTAAAAGCTGCTAAGGCTTCCGCGTCTGAACAGTCGACTATTTGGTTCTTTTTGGTGAGGAACCTGTTCCAGAATTTGCCTGCTGACTCTCTGGGCTGTTGAGTTATGTTACTTAAATCGTCTGCATCCGGAGGGCGGACATAAGTCCCTTGAAAATTTGCTCGAAACGCATCCTCGAGCTCTTCCCAACTTCCAATGGTATTTTCTGGGAGGCTTTTGAGCCAATGCCGAGCTGGCCCTTTGAGTTTGAGGGGTAGGTATTTTATGGCATGGAGATCATCTCCTCTAGCCATATGTATGTGTAGGATGTAATCCTCAATCCAGACTCCGGCGTCTGTTGTTCCGTCATATGCCTCTATGTTTACGGGTTTGAATCCCGCTGGAAATTCATGATCCAGTACCTCATCGGTGAAACATAGTGGGTGTGCGGCGCCCCTGTATTTAGGTGTGCCATTATCTTCGAACACTCGGCGTGTTGTGTTGCTTCCTGGAGCCCTCTTTTTTGGCCCATAAATGGACCTGACCGGGCCGTCCTTTTTGCGAGGATCTTTATGTGTATCATGTGCCAGTTTGTGTGCGGCGCCGCTTGCCGCTCTTAGCCTGTCATCTGGTCGTCTATCCGGCTAGGCGGCCTCTTTGCTTTTTGATTGTGGGGGCTCTACGGCCTCCTCGTCGAATTCGGGCAACAGCTTGCGCTTCGGGTAGCTCTTTGCTTGGTGACTATCGCCGTATTTATCTGCGGTCTTGAGTACTTTGTTCCATCTCATTCTGAGTATGTCTTCCCCTGTTTTGAGCTTCCGCTTCTGCTTCTTCAAACTTCTTGCAGTGGCGACGAGCCTTTTGTGAAGGTTCTTATGTTTTTACCCAGGTTCGGGCCCTCTCGATGGAGGTAAAACCCTACTCCTGCTCGATTGATATTGATGATATGGGTAGTACAAGAGTGGATCTACCATGAGATCAAGGAGGCTAAACCCTAGAAGCTAGCCTATGGTATGATTGTTGTTGTTGTGTCCTACGGACAAAAACCCTCCGGTTTATATAGACACCGGAGAGGGCTAGGGTTACACAGAGTCGGTTACAATGGTAGGAGATCTACATATCCGTATTGCCAAGCTTGCCTTCCACGCCAAGGAAAGTCCCATCCGAACACGGGACGAAGTCTTCAATCTTGTATCTTCATAGTCTTGGAGTCCGGCCGATGATGATAGTTCGGCTATCCAGACACCCCCTAGTCTAGGACTCCCTCAACGGCCGTCGCCCACGAAGGACTTG
This sequence comes from Triticum dicoccoides, assembly GCF_002162155.2. Classification (NCBI taxonomy): domain Eukaryota; kingdom Viridiplantae; phylum Streptophyta; class Magnoliopsida; order Poales; family Poaceae; genus Triticum; species Triticum dicoccoides. Next base: position 700,113,709 of record NC_041383.1, on the reverse strand, counting down.
CCTCACTAGAGGTAGATCTTCACGAAGTAGGCGATCTCCTTGCCCTTACAAAATCCTTGTTTCAACTCCACAATCTTGTCGGAGGCTCCCAAGTGACACCTAGCTAATCTAGGAGACACCACTCTCCAAGAAGTAACAAATGGTGTGTTGATGATGAACTCCTTGCTCTTGTGCTTCAAATGATAGTCTCCCCAACACTCAAATCTCTCCCATAGGATTTGGATTTGGTGGAAAGAAGATTTGAGTGGAAAGCAATTTGGGGAAGGCTAGAGATCAAGATTCATATGGTAGGAATGGAATATCTTGGCCTCAACACATGAGTAGGTGGTTCTCTCTCAAAAACAACAAGTTGGAAGTGTAGGTTTGTTCTGATGGCTCTCTCTATGAATGAAGAGGAGGTGGACGGGTATATATAGCCTCCACACAAAATCTAACCATTACACACAACTTGCCAAACTCGGTGGGACCGAATTGAGAAACTCGGTTGGACCGATTTAGCAAATCTAGTGACCGTTAGGATTTTCGGTGGGACCGACATGCAACTCGGTAGGACCGATATGGTTAGGGTTAGGTCATAAGGTAATCTCGGTGAGACCGATTACACAAACTCGGTGATACCGATTTTGGTAATAAGCTAACCAGAGAGTTGGTCAGGTAAACTCGGTGGGACCGGTTCGCTCATTTCGGTGGGACCGAAATGTTACCAAAAAGAAACAGGGAGTTTACATTGCAATCTCGGTGGGACCGATCGCTCATCTTGGTGGTACCGAAACGTTACAAAGGGAAACAGAGAGATTACAATCCCATCTCGGTGAGACCGAGACCCCTATCGGTGAGACCGATTTGCCTAGGGTTTGTGGCAGTGGCTATGACATCTGAACTCGGTGGCGCCGGGTAGAAAGAATCTGTAGGGCTGAGTTTGACTTTTGGTTTAGGTCATATGTGGATGTGAGAAAGTAGTTGAGGGTTTTGGAGCGTATCATCCCTCCTTGATAGTATTGGCTTTTCCTATAGAATCAATGTGATCTTGGATCACTAAAATATAAAATGTAGAGTCTTGAGCTTTTGAGCTTGAGCCAATCCTTTTATCCTTAGCATTTTGGGGGATCCACTTTTCTCATCCATGCCATGCCATTCATTGAGCTTTTCTTGAAATGTTCATCTTGGAATGATGTTAGCTCAATGAGCTATATGTTGTTAGGAATTACCAAAACAACCTAGGGATAGTTGCACTTTCAATCTCCCCCTTTTTGGTAATTGATGACAACATATAGATCAAAGCTTCGACAAATGATAATAAGAGTGAAAAACATTGTCGCTTTGAGAAGTATGTGATGAGCAAGAGCTCCCCCTAAATTTGTGCATAGTTTAAGATTTGCTTTGGACTGCAAATGCACAAAGAGTTAGGCTCATGGGTTACTCTTCCATGTCACATACATCTTGGTGGAGCGCTCAAAATGATAATAATTGAATACATGCACTCATCACCAAGCAAAGTGAATGATCATATAGACATAAAAAGGATAATGTCATCCAACAAGCATAAATGTAGCATATGATCAAACACATGATCATCCAGGTATCACACAGACATAAGGTATCTCAAACAAGCAAATAAAGTTCAACCACCAAAGCAAGAGAGAACAAAAACAACACTCTCTCTCGAAGCATATGATCTATACATTTTTCTCCCCCTTTGGCAACAAGTTACCAAAAAGTTCATAGAAAATGCATAGCACTAGATCGACTCTCAGGCTTGATCTTCAGGTGGTGGTGTAGAGATGGCTCCTTGGACGAAGACTTCAGTAGATGTTGATGGAGCTGGAGGTGTAGGTGCTGGAGCTGGTTGCACTGGAGCTGTAGGAGCTGTAGCTGGTGCAGATTATGTGGCTGTGGTGTCTGTCACTGGCACTGCAGCTGATCTCTGAGCTCGAGGCACTCTGGCAAATGCATTAGTGGTTGTCTTGCCCTTCCTCTCCTGCATATCATCCTGAAGCTGCTCAACAACAGACTGGATCTCAGTTACCTTCACATCCAAGTCACAGAACTTCTGCTCCATGATCCTCTCCAGGCTCTCCTGGTTTTGAGTCAAGGTGGCCAGCCCCTTCTCAATCCTCAGAGTGGACGCAATCAAGTAGCCTAGCTGATCTTGTTTGATCTTCAGAAAGTACTGAGATGCCTCTTCCATTGTTGGCATCTTGGTAGCCTTCTCCGTCCTTGCCTTCTCCTTCTTTGCTTGAGCATGCACAGAAGATGGTTCATCTTCATCCATAACCACTTGGTTATCCTCAAAGTCTGGATAGATAGGCGTGTGATCCTTGTCCAACAAGTATGTCCCTATGCCCATCTTGGAGTTAATCAGCTCCTGGTTCTGTGGGGCATACCCACAACTTCTCTTTTGGTCAGCTGCTGTCCTCTTGATTGTCTCAACTATGAGGCTCATGACATTGAACTTCTGTGGCACATCAAATAAGTGTAGCAAGTTTATCTCATGGCCTTTGATCATGTTGTGGTCACTTGACTTGGGCAAGAGAGTATGCCTAAGGATCTAGTTGATGGTTGGCAGTCCTGATAGAAGATAATGTACAGATCCAAACTTATGTGTCCCAACTGCAGCATCTGGGATCTCCTTGTACATATGTGCCATAGTGTTGTGATCTATCTTCTTCTTGGCATAGACATCCAAGTCATCTTCTTTCTCCTTAGGTGCATTGATCAGATTTGCCCATTCTTCAATTGTTGATTGGTACCTAGTACCTTCAGACATCCATACTATCCTGCCATCTGGATAGAAGTGTGTTGTGGAGTAGAATTGCATAATGAGCTCATCATTCCACTTTGTGAGCTTCTGCCCAACAAAGTCTGCAACTCCACAAGCACTAAAACTGTCATACACACCAGGATAGTGTTCCTCAATTTCCTTCATGTAGGTCCAGCCCACCCACCTCATGTCACACACTATAGGCTTCTTGTCCAACAACACTATATCATAGAAATCCTGCTGTTCCTTAGTATGGAACCTGTAGTCAACATCAGTCCTTCTCCTGGTAGCATAAGGATCAGACAACCTCCACTGCCTGAGGCCTGCATCCTTTCTCAGCTTCATGTTCTGAGCCACAGGATGAGCATCATTGTGATATGGAATCTTTGGCTTCAACTTTCTCAAGACATGCTCTTCATCATCTTCCTCTTCAGCAACAGTCTCAGGCACTCGGGCCTTGTTCTTCTCAGTAGCAGATATGTTTCTGGTATTCCTCTTTGGTGCAATCTTGGGCTTGGAGGCAGCTTTGGGTGCTTCTTTGGGCTTTGATGATGCAGCCCCTGACCTAATAGCACATAAGCTTCTGAGCCTTGGGTGCCGGTGTAGCAACCTCTTCTTCTTCTTCCTCTTCCATCATGGAAGGCTTCCCAACAACTCTGGCCATGGTCTGCTTAACCCGTTCGTTCCTCTTCTGCCCTTCTGCAATAGCCTCTTTGGGTTGAGTTTCCAAAGGTACTTGAGTAGAGGCTCTGGCTTTAGACATGGGAGTTCTCTTTGCAGGCACTTTGGTCTTCATACCAGGCTTAATGGCAGCAGCTATGCCATATTCCTTTTTGAGCACTTTCTTCTTGGAAGTGGCCTCATCCTCAACTGCCAAATAGTCTTCATCCTCAGATTCTGAGGTTTTCTTCTTTCTGGCCCTGGTGGCAGCTTTGGGAAAGTTGCTTGGGGTGCTCCTGCTACCATCATCAGAGGTGCTAGAGGGACTAGTGCCCTCACTCATCTGAATTTGCTCCTCTTCCCTGGTCTGGCTGTCACTTTGATCAGACATGTTGCAAACACTGACTGCTGACCCTGTGAATAGATATAGATGAGATAGAGTGGATGAGCATCACAAAATACAGAGGTTTTTGCAAAAGAATGATTCAAAAACTTAGTTTTAGTTTTCCACAGAAAGCATTTCAGATCAACCGATTTGCAAACTCGGTGATACTGAAGCAGCTTTTGGAACCTAAATTAGTGAACTCGGTTAGACTGAGTCACAGTTCGGTGGCACCAAGACTGCTAGGGTTTCACAAAGTCCTGAACTCGGTCACACCGATTTGCAATTCTCGGTCAGACCGAGAATTACTTGTGCAATGGCATTAGCCGAATCGGTGGAACCGAGTTCTACAACTCGGTGGGTCCGAGATGGTTTCGGCGGAAACCTAACCCTAAATTTTCAAACCACCTCTAATCTATGGAGTGTTTTGACTGGATAGAATAGTTTCAATCGGGGCAAGATTCATGATGAACACAATGTGCTAGGAATCGAACGGGGATAGCATAGTGATCGAGTCCATACCCTAGTTCGGCGATGAACTCGCTACGACGGCAACGGCGGGGATGAATTCCGTTGACGGCGGCGGAGACCAGCGACTGGAGGCGGCTAGCGACGAGCAGGATGATCCGGAGACCCTGGAGGCAGAGCGAGCTACGCGCGGGCGAAAGGGTTCAGAGAAAGTTTCCAAATTTTTGCCCGTGGGTATATATATAGCCCGACCCTGTCGGTGTGACCGAGTGGAACAACTCGGTAGCACCGAGATGCATAACTGTTGACAGTTTCAGCAACTCGGTGTGACCGAAAAGTTCAAATCGGTTGCACCTAGATTGAAAACCTAGATCGACTTAGTGATCTCGTTATGACCGAAATGGAAGAATTGGTCAGACTGAAATGCACAAAGAAGTTTTGGAAATTTAAGTCTATGACGAATCGGGGACTCCGAGTGCTCCTCACACAGAGTGGTTCGAATCTGACTTGATCAAATTTTGTGATGTAGCATGAATAGAGTTTGTGACAAGAAAATCATAGATAGCTAGAGAAGGTTCTTAGTCATTCTTGTCCATCCACTTGGCAAAAGAAAAAGAAACCAATCAATCAAAGCAACAAGTGGATGTCCTCGAATGAGTAAAATATGCAACCAACATGCTCACACAATAAAATGGGAGATGAAATACGTGCCAAAGCATGCACAACCAATTCTAGCATCTATCAAACAATTGGCGATGACTAGGTCATCTATATATGAGTATATTGACTTAGGAGTCAAATGAGAACATTTAATCATAGGTCATACTCATCGTTTAAGCTCAAGTGGGGTTACCACTTTTACATAATGCATTGATGTGTTCACACCATTAGAGTTGCTTTGACTCAATTCTTAGAGTTAAGCTCCCCCTAGATGTGAGATCCCCCCTTAGAGGGTTGAACTAACCTTGGGTTTTGTCGATGATGACTTCATGTAGGTGTTGAAGATGTGGATGCTCAATGTTGATGTAGATCATTCGGAGCAATCCTTTGGAGTGAGTTGCACTTTCAATACCTACATGGGTTAGTCACACAAGGAACAAACAAGGATATCCATAGACATAGAGTGATGCACACACAAGATGATGTCTATGAAAGCATTAGGTTACCTTGTCCCTTGTCTTACCAACAAGAGGGTTTGTGACTCCTTAAACTAGTGCAAGATGTGGAAGTTGATTGCACTTGTTGTTGCCAGAATTACATGAGTGAAATATGTTGGCGGAGTCACCCTCAAGAACTCTCTAGTTATTCTTCTTTAGGATCCACATCATCTTGATGGGAGTCCTTGGAGTTGTAGTTGTACTTGATGAAGTAGAACTTGACGTAGTCTTGGGAACCCACTTGACCAAGGCCTTTGGAGCTTCTTCAAATGCATCAATCTCTTCTTGAAGCTTGTCCTTGCCTTTTTGCTTGTGGTCTTGTGGTGGAAGATCATCTTGAGCTTGTGTCCCCTTGAAGGAAGTAGGCTCATACTTCTCTTCTTGAGGAACAAACTTTGTCTTGGGGTATTGATCTTCTTCCCACTCAACTCCATTGGCATTGAACTTTCGTTCAAAACCAACACCTTGGTTCTTCCGGTGCCTTCCTTGCTTGCGTACAATTTCCTCAAATTGCTTACTCCCGGCAAGGCTCTTGTAAACAACTTTCTCTATAATTCCCTTCGATAAGCTATTTTCTTGCTCAAGTGTAACTTGGCTAAGAGAATCATTAGTGGAATCAAGAGAACTACTAGAAGCAACAACATTGGATTTAGCATGATTATTGTTACTACTAGAGGAAGAATCCTTCTTTTTCTTGTTAATGGACTTGACTTGAGGCATGTAAGTAGATAAGAGTAAACGCTTGGCAATGTAAGAAGAACTTTTATTTTGGAGATCATCATTGATTGCCTTTAAGAACTCATGCTCTTGCTCAAGGTTGAGCTTTTCAAAGCGTAACTTCTCATGAGTCCTTAAATGTTCTCGATGATCTTCTAAGATAGTTTCATGAGCTAACTTAAGAGTGTTTAGTTCTTTAATTCGAAGCTCAATCTTCTCCTTATCATTGTCATTCGTTTTATCTTGATTAGCATGATTAATTGACGTTTCATCATAGTATTCATTACTAGAGTTGTCAACAAGTAAATCATCATCACTTAGCAAGTCATCTTCATCACTATTGAAATCAACATACTCGGGGTGTGTTACCTTTGGGCCTTTAGCCATGAAGCATCTTCCAAGTCCTTTATTTGGTGAATCAAGTATGTCGTAGGAGTTTGTTGACACAAGTGCTAGACCGACAACACCTTCATCTTGAGTATATTCGGAGTCAGAGTGATAGCTTCTCTCGGAGTGATTGTCGGAGTCGGAGCCGGATACCCATTCACCAATGTGAGCTCAATGTCTTTGTTTTGTGTAGCTTCTTGATGACTTGTCCTTCCTTTCGGAATCCTTGCCTCTCTGGGATGTTCTTTGTTCATAACGATCATCTCTACTCCTCCTCTCTCTTGGTGGAGATTCTTCTCTTCTACTTCTCCTCTTGGGTGATTCTTCTGTTCTTTTGTTGGGTGCCGTACACTCATTGGAATAGTGTCCGGGTCTCCCACAATTGTAGCAATTGCGCTCTCGACTAGAAGATATTTTGTCATTGTAGGACCTTGACTTGGAGCTTCTCTCTTTGCTTCTATTCTTGTAGAATTTGTTGAAGTTATTCACCATTAAGCTCAATTCTTCATTGAAGGTTTGTTTCTCACTTGATGATGTAGGGGCTTCACATGAGGCTTTGTAAGCACCACTTGACTTGTTGTGAAGTTCCTCCTTATCCTTGAGTGACATCTCATGAGCAACAATTCTTCCAATGACTCCCGTTGGCTTGAGATCTTTGTAATTGGGCATCTTTTGGATCAATGTGCACACGGTATCATATTTTCCGTCCAAAGCTCTTAGGATCCTCTTGATGATGAATTTGTCGGTCATCTCTTCACTTCCTAAGCCGGCAATCTCATTTGTGATAAGAGCAAGCCTAGAGTACATTTCAGCGACACCTTCACCATCCTTCATTTTGAACTTGTCAAGTTGACTTTGGAGCACATCCAACTTGGATTCCTTGACGGAGTCGGTACCTTCATGCATATCAATCAAAGTGTCCCAAATTTCCTTTGCATTCTCAAGACGGCTGATTTTTTTGAATTCTTCGGGGCACAATCCGTTGAAGAAGATATCACAAGCTTGAGCGTTGTATTGCAGCATCTTCAACTCTTCCGTGCTAGCTTCACGGTTCGGTTCTCTCCCATCAAAGAATTCACCTTGCAAGCCAATACACACAATAGCCCAAACGGTGGGGTTATGTCCCAGAATGTGCATTTTCATCTTATGCTTCCAACTAGCAAAATTAGTACCATCAAAGTAAGGACCTCTACGGTGATAATTTCCCTCGCTAGATCCCATACTCTCCTAGGTTGTGAAACCAAGGCTATAACCACCAAAAGCTATGGAAATCAAAGAAAATTGAGACCAAAGCTCTGATACCACTTGTAGGATTGAAAGTATGTCTAGAGGGGGGGGGTGGTTAGACTACTTGACCAAATAAAAACTTTTCCTTTCCCAATTTTAGTCTTTGGCAGATTTTAGCTATCTTAGCACAAGTCAAGCAATCTTAACACAATTCAAGCAAGCATGCAAAGAGTATATGAGCAGCGGAAAGTAAGGCATGCAACTTGCAAGAAAGTAAAGGGAAGGGTTTGGAGGATTCAAATGCAATTGGAGACACGGATGTTTTTGTTGTGGTTCCGATAGGTGGTGCTATCGTAGATCCACGTTGATGGAGACTTCAACCCATGAAGGGTAACAGTTGCGCGAGTCCATGGAGGGCTCCACCCACGAAGGGTCCACGAAGAAGCAACCTTGTCTATCCCACCATGGCCGTCACCCACGAAGGACTTGCCTCACTAGCGGTAGATCTTCACGAAGTAGGCGATATCCTTGCCCTTACAAACTCCTTGGTTCAACTCCACAATCTTGTCGGAGGCTCCCAAGTGACACCTAGCCAATCAAGGAGACACCACTCTCCAAGAAGTAACAAATGGTGTGTTGATGATGAACTCCTTGCTCTTGTGCTTCAAATGATAGTCTCCCGAACACTCAACTCTCTCTCATAGGATTTGGATTTGGTGGAAAGAAGATTTGAGTGGAAAGCAATTTGGGGAAGGCTAGAGATCAAGATTCATATGGTAGGAATGGAATATCTTGGCCTCAACACATGAGTAGGTGGTTCTCTCTCAAAAACAACAAGTTGGAAGTGTAGGTTTGTTCTGATGGCTCTCTCTACGAATGAAGAGGAGGTGGACGGGTATATATAGCCTCCACACAAAATCTAACCATTACACACAACTTGCCAAACTCGGTGGGACCGAATTGAGAAACTCGGTTGGACCAATTTAGCAAATCTAGTGACCGTTAGGATTTTCGGTGGGACCGACATGCAACTCGGTAGGACCGATATGGTTAGGGTTAGGTCATAAGGTAATCTCGGTGAGACCGATTACACAAACTCGGTGATACCGATTTTGGTAATAAGCTAACCAGAGAGTTGGTCAGGTAAACTCGGTGGGACCGGTTCGCTCATTTCGGTGGGACCGAAATGTTACCAAAAAGAAACAGGGAGTTTACATTGCAATCTCGGTGGGACCGATCGCTCATCTTGGTGGTACCGAAACGTTACAAAGGGAAACAGAGAGATTACAATCCCATCTCGGTGAGACCGAGACCCCTATCGGTGAGACCGATTTGCCTAGGGTTTGTGGCAGTGGCTATGAAATCTGAACTCGGTGGCGCCGGGTAGAAAGAATCTGTAGGGCTGAGTTTGACTTTTGGTTTAGGTCATATGTGGATGTGAGAAAGTAGTTGAGGGTTTTGGAGCGTATCATCCCTCCTTGATAGTATTGGCTTTTCCTATAGAATCAATGTGATCTTGGATCACTAAAATATAAAATGTAGAGTCTTGAGCTTTTGAGCTTGAGCCAATCCTTTTATCCTTAGCATTTTGGGGGATCCACTTTTCTCATCCATGCCATGCCATTCATTGAGCTTTTCTTGAAATGTTCATCTTGGAATGATGTTAGCTCAATGAGCTATATGTTGTTAGGAATTACCAAAACAACCTAGGGATAGTTGCACTTTCAATCTCCCCCTTTTTGGTAATTGATGACAACATATAGATCAAAGCTTCGACAAATGATAATAAGAGTGAAAAACATTGTCGCTTTGAGAAGTATGTGATGAGCAAGAGCTCCCCCTAAATTTGTGCATAGTTTAAGATTTGCTTTGGACTGCAAATGCACAAAGAGTTAGGCTCATGGGTTACTCTTCCATGTCACATACATCTTGGTGGAGCGCTCAAAATGATAATAATTGAATACATGCACTCATCACCAAGCAAAGTGAATGATCATATAGACATAAAAAGGATAATGTCATCCAACAAGCATAAATGTAGCATATGATCAAACACATGATCATCCAGGTATCACACAGACATAAGGTATCTCAAACAAGCAAATAAAGTTCAACCACCAAAGCAAGAGAGAACAAAAACAACACTCTCTCTCGAAGCATATGATCTATACATTTTTCTCCCCCTTTGGCAACAAGTTACCAGAAAGTTCATAGAAAATGCATAGCACTAGATCGACTCTCAGGCTTGATCTTCAGGTGGTGGTGTAGAGATGGCTCCTTGGACGAAGAATTCAGTAGATGTTGATGGAGCTGGAGGTGTAGGTGCTGGAGCTGGTTGCACTGGAGCTGTAGGAGCTGTAGCTGGTGCAGATTATGTGGCTTTGGTGTCTGTCACTGGCACTGCAGCTGATCTCTGAGCTCGAGGCACTCTGGCAAATGCATTAGTGGTTGTCTTGCCCTTCCTCTCCTGCATATCATCCTGAAGCTGCTCAACAACAGACTGGATCTCAGTTACCTTCACATCCAAGTCACAGAACTTCTGCTCCATGATCCTCTCCAGGCTCTCCTGGTTTTGAGTCAAGGTGGCCAGCCCCTTCTCAATCCTCAGAGTGGACGCAATCAAGTAGCCTAGCTGATCTTGTTTGATCTTCAGAAAGTACTGAGATGCCTCTTCCATTGTTGGCATCTTGGTAGCCTTCTCCGTCCTTGCCTTCTCCTTCTTTGCTTGAGCATGCACAGAAGATGGTTCATCTTCATCCATAACCACTTGGTTATCCTCAAAGTCTGGATAGATAGGCATGTGATCCTTGTCCAACAAGTATGTCCCTATGCCCATCTTGGAGTTAATCAGCTCCTGGTTCTGTGGGGCATACCCACAACTTCTCTTTTGGTCAGCTGCTGTCCTCTTGATTGTCTCAACTATGAGGCTCATGACATTGAACTTCTGTGGCACATCAAATAAGTGTAGCAGGTTTATCTCATGGCCTTTGATCATGTTGTGGTCACTTGACTTGGGCAAGAGAGTATGCCTAAGGATCTAGTTGATGGTTGGCAGTCCTGATAGAAGATAATGTACAGATCCAAACTTATGTGTCCCAACTGCAGCATCTGGGATCTCCTTGTACATATGTGCCATAGTGTTGTGATCCATCTTCTTCTTGGCATAGACATCCAAGTCATCTTCTTTCTCCTTAGGTGCATTGGTCAGATTTGCCCATTCTTCAATTGTTGATTGGTACCTAGTACCTTCAGACATCCATACTATCCTGCCATCTGGATAGAAGTGTGTTGTGGAGTAGAATTGCATAATGAGCTCATCATTCCACTTTGTGAGCTTCTGCCCAACAAAGTCTGCAACTCCACAAGCACTAAAACTGTCATACACACCAGGATAGTGTTCCTCAATTTCCTTCATGTAGGTCCAGCCCACCCACCTCATGTCACACACTATAGGCTTCTTGTCCAACAACACTATATCATAGAAATCCTGCTGTTCCTTAGTATGGAACCTGTAGTCAACATCAGTCCTTCTCCTGGTAGCATAAGGATCAGACAACCTCCACTGCCTGAGGCCTGCATCCTTTCTCAGCTTCATGTTCTGAGCCACAGGATGAGCATCATTGTGATATGGAATCTTTGGCTTCAACTTTCTCAAGACATGCTCTTCATCATCTTCCTCTTCAGCAACAGTCTCAGGCACTCGGGCCTTGTTCTTCTCAGTAGCAGATATGTTTCTGGTATTCCTCTTTGGTGCAATCTTGGGCTTGGAGGCAGCTTTGGGTGCTTCTTTGGGCTTTGATGATGCAGCCCCTGACCTAATAGCACATAAGCTTCTGAGCCTTGGGTGCCGGTGTAGCAACCTCTTCTTCTTCTTCCTCTTCCATCATGGAAGGCTTCCCAACAACTCTGGCCATGGTCTGCTTGACCCGTTCGTTCCTCTTCTTCCCTTCTGCAATAGCCTCTTTGGGTTGAGTTTCCAAAGGTACTTGAGTAGAGGCTCTGGCTTTAGACATGGGAGTTCTCTTTGCAGGCACTTTGGTCTTCATACCAGGCTTAATGGCAGCAGCTATGCCATATTCCTTTTTGAGCACTTTCTTCTTGGAAGTGGCCTCATCCTCAACTGCCAAATAGTCTTCATCCTCAGATTCTGAGGTTTTCTTCTTTCTGGCCCTGGTGGCAGCTTTGGGCAAGTTGCTTGGGGTGCTCCTGCTACCATCATCAGAGGTGCTAGAGGGACTAGTGCCCTCACTCATCTGAATTTGCTCCTCTTCCCTGGTCTGGCTGTCACTTTGATCAGACATGTTGCAAACACTGACTGCTGACCCTGTGAATAGATATAGATGAGATAGAGTGGATGAGCATCACAAAATACAGAGGTTTTTGCAAAAGAATGATTCAAAAACTTAGTTTTAGTTTTCCACAGAAAGCATTTCAGATCAACCGATTTGCAAACTCGGTGATACTGAAGCAGCTTTTGGAACCTAAATTAGTGAACTCGGTTAGACTGAGTCACAGTTCGGTGGCACCAAGACTGCTAGGGTTTCACAAAGTCCTGAACTCGGTCACACCGATTTGCAATTCTCGGTCAGACCGAGAATTACTTGTGCAATGGCATTAGCCGAATCGGTGGAACCGAGTTCTACAACTCGGTGGGTCCGAGATGGTTTCGGCGGAAACCTAACCCTAAATTTTCAAACCACCTCTAATCTATGGAGTGTTTTGACTGGATAGAATAGTTTCAATCGGGGCAAGATTCATGATGAACACAATGTGCTAGGAATCGAACGGGGATAGCATAGTGATCGAGTCCATACCCTAGTTCGGCGATGAACTCGCTACGATGGCAACGGCGGGGATGAATTCCGTTGACGGCGGCGGAGACCAGCGACTGGAGGCGGCTAGCGACGAGCAGGATGATCCGGAGACCCTGGAGGCAGAGCGAGCTACGCGCGGGCGAAAGGGTTCAGAGAAAGTTTCCAAATTTTTGCCCGTGGGTATATATATAGCCCGACCCTGTCGGTGTGACCGAGTGGAACAACTCGGTAGCACCGAGATGCATAACTGTTGACAGTTTCAGCAACTCGGTGTGACCGAAAAGTTCAAATCGGTTGCACCTAGATTGAAAACCTAGATCGACTTAGTGATCTCGTTATGACCGAAATGGAAGAATTGGTCAGACTGAAATGCACAAAGAAGTTTTGGAAATTTAAGTCTATGACGAATCGGGGACTCCGAGTGCTCCTCACACAGAGTGGTTCGAATCTGACTTGATCAAATTTTGTGATGTAGCATGAATAGAGTTTGTGACAAGAAAA
>NC_041383.1:700077952-700100625 GCF_002162155.2 Triticum dicoccoides | reverse complement strand
CATAGATAGCTAGAGAAGGTTCTTAGTCATTCTTGTCCATCCACTTGGCAAAAGAAAAAGAAACCAATCAATCAAAGCAACAAGTGGATGTCCTCGAATGAGTAAAATATGCAACCAACATGCTCACACAATAAAATGGGAGATGAAATACGTGCCAAAGCATGCACAACCAATTCTAGCATCTATCAAACAATTGGCGATGACTAGGTCATCTATATATGAGTATATTGACTTAGGAGTCAAATGAGAACATTTAATCATAGGTCATACTCATCGTTTAAGCTCAAGTGGGGTTACCACTTTTACATAATGCATTGATGTGTTCACACCATTAGAGTTGCTTTGACTCAATTCTTAGAGTTAAGCTCCCCCTAGATGTGAGATCCCCCCTTAGAGGGTTGAACTAACCTTGGGTTTTGTCGATGATGACTTCATGTAGGTGTTGAAGATGTGGATGCTCAATGTTGATGTAGATCATTCGGAGCAATCCTTTGGAGTGAGTTGCACTTTCAATACCTACATGGGTTAGTCACACAAGGAACAAACAAGGATATCCATAGACATAGAGTGATGCACACACAAGATGATGTCTATGAAAGCATTAGGTTACCTTGTCCCTTGTCTTACCAACAAGAGGGTTTGTGACTCCTTAAACTAGTGCAAGATGTGGAAGTTGATTGCACTTGTTGTTGCCAGAATTACATGAGTGAAATATGTTGGCGGAGTCACCCTCAAGAACTCTCTAGTTATTCTTCTTTAGGATCCACATCATCTTGATGGGAGTCCTTGGAGTTGTAGTTGTACTTGATGAAGTAGAACTTGACGTAGTCTTGGGAACCCACTTGACCAAGGCCTTTGGAGCTTCTTCAAATGCATCAATCTCTTCTTGAAGCTTGTCCTTGCCTTTTTGCTTGTGGTCTTGTGGTGGAAGATCATCTTGAGCTTGTGTCCCCTTGAAGGAAGTAGGCTCATACTTCTCTTCTTGAGGAACAAACTTTGTCTTGGGGTATTGATCTTCTTCCCACTCAACTCCATTGGCATTGAACTTTCGTTCAAAACCAACACCTTGGTTCTTCCGGTGCCTTCCTTGCTTGCGTACAATTTCCTCAAATTGCTTACTCCCGGCAAGGCTCTTGTAAACAACTTTCTCTATAATTCCCTTCGATAAGCTATTTTCTTGCTCAAGTGTAACTTGGCTAAGAGAATCATTAGTGGAATCAAGAGAACTACTAGAAGCAACAACATTGGATTTAGCATGATTATTGTTACTACTAGAGGAAGAATCCTTCTTTTTCTTGTTAATGGACTTGACTTGAGGCATGTAAGTAGATAAGAGTAAACGCTTGGCAATGTAAGAAGAACTTTTATTTTGGAGATCATCATTGATTGCCTTTAAGAACTCATGCTCTTGCTCAAGGTTGAGCTTTTCAAAGCGTAACTTCTCATGAGTCCTTAAATGTTCTCGATGATCTTCTAAGATAGTTTCATGAGCTAACTTAAGAGTGTTTAGTTCTTTAATTCGAAGCTCAATCTTCTCCTTATCATTGTCATTCGTTTTATCTTGATTAGCATGATTAATTGACGTTTCATCATAGTATTCATTACTAGAGTTGTCAACAAGTAAATCATCATCACTTAGCAAGTCATCTTCATCACTATTGAAATCAACATACTCGGGGTGTGTTACCTTTGGGCCTTTAGCCATGAAGCATCTTCCAAGTCCTTTATTTGGTGAATCAAGTATGTCGTAGGAGTTTGTTGACACAAGTGCTAGACCGACAACACCTTCATCTTGAGTATATTCGGAGTCAGAGTGATAGCTTCTCTCGGAGTGATTGTCGGAGTCGGAGCCGGATACCCATTCACCAATGTGAGCTCAATGTCTTTGTTTTGTGTAGCTTCTTGATGACTTGTCCTTCCTTTCGGAATCCTTGCCTCTCTGGGATGTTCTTTGTTCATAACGATCATCTCTACTCCTCCTCTCTCTTGGTGGAGATTCTTCTCTTCTACTTCTCCTCTTGGGTGATTCTTCTGTTCTTTTGTTGGGTGCCGTACACTCATTGGAATAGTGTCCGGGTCTCCCACAATTGTAGCAATTGCGCTCTCGACTAGAAGATATTTTGTCATTGTAGGACCTTGACTTGGAGCTTCTCTCTTTGCTTCTATTCTTGTAGAATTTGTTGAAGTTATTCACCATTAAGCTCAATTCTTCATTGAAGGTTTGTTTCTCACTTGATGATGTAGGGGCTTCACATGAGGCTTTGTAAGCACCACTTGACTTGTTGTGAAGTTCCTCCTTATCCTTGAGTGACATCTCATGAGCAACAATTCTTCCAATGACTCCCGTTGGCTTGAGATCTTTGTAATTGGGCATCTTTTGGATCAATGTGCACACGGTATCATATTTTCCGTCCAAAGCTCTTAGGATCCTCTTGATGATGAATTTGTCGGTCATCTCTTCACTTCCTAAGCCGGCAATCTCATTTGTGATAAGAGCAAGCCTAGAGTACATTTCAGCGACACCTTCACCATCCTTCATTTTGAACTTATCAAGTTGACTTTGGAGCACATCCAACTTGGATTCCTTGACGGAGTCGGTACCTTCATGCATATCAATCAAAGTGTCCCAAATTTCCTTTGCATTCTCAAGACGGCTGATTTTTTTGAATTCTTCGGGGCACAATCCGTTGAAGAAGATATCACAAGCTTGAGCGTTGTATTGCAGCATCTTCAACTCTTCCGTGCTAGCTTCACGGTTCGGTTCTCTCCCATCAAAGAATTCACCTTGCAAGCCAATACACACAATAGCCCAAACGGTGGGGTTATGTCCCAGAATGTGCATTTTCATCTTATGCTTCCAACTAGCAAAATTAGTACCATCAAAGTAAGGACCTCTACGGTGATAATTTCCCTCGCTAGATCCCATACTCTCCTAGGTTGTGAAACCAAGGCTATAACCACCAAAAGCTATGGAAATCAAAGAAAATTGAGACCAAAGCTCTGATACCACTTGTAGGATTGAAAGTATGTCTAGAGGGGGGGGGTGGTTAGATTACTTGACCAAATAAAAACTTTTCCTTTTCCCAATTTTAGTCTTTGGCAGATTTTAGCTATCTTAGCACAAGTCAAGCAATCTTAACACAATTCAAGCAAGCATGCAAAGAGTATATGAGCAGCGGAAAGTAAGGCATGCAACTTGCAAGAAAGTAAAGGGAAGGGTTTGGAGGATTCAAATGCAATTGGAGACACGGATGTTTTTGTTGTGGTTCCGATAGGTGGTGCTATCGTAGATCCACGTTGATGGAGACTTCAACCCATGAAGGGTAACAGTTGTGCGAGTCCATGGAGGGCTCCACCCACGAAGGGTCCACGAAGAAGCAACCTTGTCTATCCCACCATGGCCGTCACCCACGAAGGACTTGCCTCACTAGCGGTAGATCTTCACGAAGTAGGTGATATCCTTGCCCTTACAAACTCCTTGGTTCAACTCCACAATCTTGTCGGAGGCTCCCAAGTGACACCTAGCCAATCAAGGAGACACCACTCTCCAAGAAGTAACAAATGGTGTGTTGATGATGAACTCCTTGTTCTTGTGCTTCAAATGATAGTCTCCCCAACACTCAACTCTCTCTCTCTCAGGATTTGGATTTGGTGGAAAGAAGATTTGAGTGGAAAGCAACTTAGGGAAGGCTAGAGATCAAGATTCATATGGTAGGAATGGAATATCTTGGCCTCAACACATGAGTAGGTGGTCCTCTCTCAGAAACAGCAAGTTGGAAGTGTGGGTTTGTTCTGATGGCTCTCTCTACGAATGAAGAGGAGGTGGAGGGGTATATATAGCCTCCACACAAAATCTAACTATTACACACAACTTGCCAAACTCGGTGGGACCGAATTGAGAAACTCGGTTGGACCGGTTTAGCAAATCTAGTGACCGTTAGGATTTTCGGTGGGACCGACATGCAACTCGGTAGGACCGATATGGTTAGGGTTAGGGCATAACATAATCTCGATGAGACCGATTACACAAACTCGGTGAGACCAATTTTGGTAATAAGCTAACCAGAGAGTTGGTCAGGTAAACTCGGTGGGACCGGTTCGCTCATTTTGGTGGGACCGAAATGTTACGAAAAGGAAACAGGGAGTTTACATTGCAATCTCGGTGGGACCGATCGCTCATCTCGGTGGTACCAAAATGTTACGAAGGGAAACAGAGAGATTACAATCCCATCTCGGTGAGACCGAGATCCTTATCGGTGAGACCGATTTGCCTAGGGTTTGTGGCAGTGGCTATGACATCTGAACCTTGTGGCGCCGGGTAGAAAGAATCGGTAGGGCCGAGTTTCACTTTTGGTTTAGGTCATATGTGGATGTGAGAAATTAGTTGAGGGTTTTGGAGCATATCACTAAGCACTGGGGAGCAAGAAACTCATTAAGCAACACCTCATCCCTCCTTGATAGTATTGGCTTTTCCTATAGACTCAATGTGATCTTGGATCACTAAAATATAAAATGTAGAGTCTTGAGCTTTTGAGCTTAAGCCAATCCTTTTATCCTTAGAATTTTGAAGGATCCACTTTTATCATCCATGCCATGCCATTCATTGAGCTTTTCCTGAAATGTTCATCTTGGAATGATGTTAGCTCAATGATCTATATGTTGTTAGGAATTACCGAAACCACCTAGGAATAGTTGCACTTTCACATTCTTAGCCCATCTGACACGGAACATTGTCGTGTTGGGTAGTCCAGAGTAGTCAAGCTCCCAGATCTCCTTGACCCTTCCGTAAAATCTTTCAGTTGCGCCGTTGTCGCTGCCGGTCATGCATTCCGTCATCACCCCTGAGTTCTGATCATCACCGTCCATATCTTTGGCCTCCGTGTAGAATGTATATCCGTTGATATCGTATGCCTGATACATTACGAGGTTGGGCGAGGGGCCATGTGCTAAGGCATATATGAGTAATCCATCCTTAGAGCCCTCCTCCGGGGGATTCGCAATAATATGCTCTTTGAACCAATGCAGGAAAGTGGAGTTGTGCTCTCTAGTAACTTCGACGTCCATCCTGCATGCCCCCCCTGTCGGTGTACTAAAGTAGGGGTACCTTAGTACCCCGAACTTGTGCATGGGCAGTCGCAGCGTCCCGCGGCAAGGCTTGCCGGGGACCCACCAAGATCCTCCGTAATCCCTATTTACTGTCATTCAAGAACAAAGCGTTAATAAAGAAGAGAAGGCCCCGGCAAGAGGAGCTTGCCGGGAAGTACAAGACCCCGGCAAGAGGAGCTTGCCGGGAAGGACAAAGACCCCGGCAAGAGGAGCTTGCCGGGAAGGCCAGCCAAGGCACTTCAGAAAACTTGCCGCGATGCCCCGCGCGTCCCGGCAAGGCCCGGCGGGCGGCAAGCTCGCTGGTGCGACAAGACAACGGTCGCGGCAAGGCACTTGCCGCGGCAAGGCTGCCACTCTGCACCCGAGCTCCAGCGCATCCAGCAACGTGTCACCCCAGGACCATCCAGGGAGCACGTGGCGAGGCGCTGTGCAGCCATGCGGTGCGAGGTGGGAAGCGAAGCTGACAAGGAGGCCATCGTGGCGATCGGTGGCGCCCCTAACGGTCGCTTCCTTGCACTGTTGGGGCGACCAGACGGGCATTAAATGCCCTTGTCCCCTGCCGTCAGAGTTAGGTAGGGGACACTATTGGTAGCAGTTGTACCAACCCGCGTTTTTACCTTTCTACCCCTCTTTCTACGCTGCCACCTGTCGGTGACCCCTTTAGACTATAAAAAGGAGGCCCATGCGCACGTAGAGGGGGTTCGGAATTTCGGTTCCGCAGTCGATTCATTCGACTCATTCAACACCACAGCATACCCACGCTCTGGAGCAAGTACAAATATAAACACAAAGCAGAAGTAGGAGTTTTATCTCTCCGGAGAGCTCCGAAGCTGGGTAAAAATCTCCCCCGCGTGCACTCGCCTTGATCCGCTCTGCGTGCGCCCTCCGCTCCCTTGCCGGACAAGAAGGGGCCCCCTACCCCATAGGTGTTCGTGCCCCCCACAGAAATCCCACGACAGGGCCTATCTCCTTGCCGTGGCTTGGCCTTGCCGTGGCGCCCTCCCCGGGCGGGAAGCTTCTTGCCGGATCCTTCGCCACCTTCCCGGGCCTTCTCCTTGTCGCGGCGCTCGTATTCAGCTTTCTGTAGCTCCGCCATCTGCTCAACTTTCTTGCAGGCTTGGAGGTCATGGCCCTTGGTGCGGTGGATCTTGCAATATTGCTTGCCGGAGCCATCCTGCTTGTCGGCGGCCACCACAGCCTCGCCGGAGTCACCAGCTTTGGCCTTTCTGGAGCCGCCTCCGCTGCCGGAATGCTCGACAACTAGCACATCCTTAGCCTTTCTCTTTCTGTTGTTCCGCCTCCGGTTCTTCTTTGCCGGGGCGGTATCCTCACTGTCAGATCCTTCGGCTCCTGCATTCTCTCCGGGGATCCTCCTCCCCTCCTCAGCACGTGCACACTTGTCGGCCAGAGCATAGAGCTCGCTGACATCTCTGATCTTGCACATCGCCATCTCCTCCCTCATCCTGCGGTTACGCATGTTCTGATGGAACACGCTGATAACCGCGGCAGGGTGGACGTCTGGGATGTTGCGCTGCACCTGGCTGAATCTCTGTATGTACTTGCACAGGGGTTCTCCTTCCTTCTGGGCAAGCAGGTGAAGGTCGCTCTCCTGGCCATGGGGCTTGTGGCCGCCTGTGAAGGCGCCGACAAACTGATGGCACAGGTCCGCCCATGAAGAGATGGAGTTGTCCGGCAAGTGCATGAGCCAAGATCTGACGTTGGGCTTGAGCACCAGCGGGAAGTAGTTGGCGAGGATCTTCTCGTCGCGCCCCCCGGCAGCCTGCACCGCGATGGTGTAGACGCTGAGGAACTCCGACGGATGTATCCTGCCATCGTACTTCTCGGGCACATCTGGCTTGAAGTTCTTGGTACGGGGACACTGGACTTGCCGCAGCTCACGGGTGAACGCAGGGCAACCTGCCGCGTACGGCAAGTCGCCTGGTTCCCCTGGCGCATGCATGTCGACAGTGGGCCCAGCGCGCTGGTTAGATTGACGCCGCGCTTCTCTTCGACGCTCGATGCGAGTGCGAGCGTCTTCGTGTCATTGTTCTTGGAGAACTTGGCGCTGATCGCGGTGAGCTCGCGGGTCCAACGATGCGGTGGAGTCGGCGTCGAGGTTGGCCCGACGAGTCGGCGATCTTGGCCTTCGGGGCGGGGAGTGCACGGTGGTGGCACCCCCAGCGGTCTTGTCGCCACTGGCTTCCGCCCGAGCGTCTTGCCGCGGCTTCGACGTGCTCGTTTGCCGGGGCTTGTCGGCGTTGGCGAAGCCAATGAGGCTATAAATGGCGGCCCTCCAGTCGACGATCTTGTCTGGCGCTGGAGGGTAATCCAGAAGCAGCTGGGCTCGGGCCAGCGCTTCCTCTGGAGTCTTGGGTGGCGGTGGTGAGCGACGCGAGGTGCGAGACATGCTCAAACTCCTAACAGTGTTAGAAGGAGCAACATCTCGCCCAGGCGACCGCACTTCGCTCGTGCCAGCATGTTGACGTGTATGTTGGCCTTGAGCGTCCCGCGACCCACCAGCTTGGCCTTGTTCCAACGCGAGTACGGTGCTAGGAGCACCGTGGCGTTGTCGATCCTGCACCTCCTGGGAGGGGTGCGGTGGATGTGCAGACGCTGAACCTTGCGGGGCCTTGTCCTTGGACCGGGTGACGATGTGAGTCCCCCCGGCGGCGCCCGCTCCTCCGCCGGCGTCCACCCCACCGCCCGTTTGCTCCGGTGGCGGTAGGATATCCGCAGACGGAGCGGCCACCTCCGAAGTCTTCTTCTTTGGTGGCATGTCGATGAAGATGTTGATGTAGTGCGCGCAGATGCCGGATCAGATACGCACGACCTCGACGCCCCCCTACCTGGCACGCCAAAGACGAAGATGAAGATGAAGATGATGAGATGGAGGAAGATGAGACCGACGAGCAGGAGTTTCAGAAGGCGACAGAGGTGTTGTGCGTCGACGGCGGTGCTTCTCTGCACACCTCGCACCTCCAACTCAAGCAGTGGGTGTGGGAGGTAAACGCAGAAGAACCATCAGTCGAATCACGCAAGCCCCTGAAGTGGTCCAGCACGCCCATCATCTTCTATGTTGAGGATCACCCTGATCGCATCACTGCAGTCGGGTGCTTGCCGATGTTGGTCTCGCCAACAATTCACAACCTCAACGTCACGAAGATGTTGGTTGACGGCGGGGCTGGCCTGAATCTGATCTCCTCCGCAGTGCTCAAGAATCTCCAGATCCCCGACAGCGAGCTCGAAGAGACTGGTACCTTTCAAGGAATAAATCCAGGAAGGAGCAAGCCGAAGGGGAAGATCACACTGCCAGTGACGTTTGGCAGCGAGCTGAATTTCAGGACAGAGAGAATCACATTTGATGTTGCTGATTTCCCATTGCCCTACAATGGGATACTCGGCCATCCGGCGCTTGCCAAGTTCATGGCAGCCCCCACAGAAATCCCTTGAATGGCAGTAAATAGGGATGACGGAGGATCTTGGTGGGTGCCCGGCATGCCTTGCCGCGGGACGCTGCGACTGCCCATGCACAAGTTCGGGGTACTAAGGTACCCCTACTTTAGTACACCGACAGGAACCCCCGGGCCTGGGCCATACACGGTGCCGAGCGCTGTTGGGCCAGGGCCAAAACAGTTCACGGGCACGCGCGGCCTGGGGCAAGGCTTGCCGGGCACCCACCAAGATCCTCCGTCATCCCTATTTACTGCCATTCAAGAACAAAGCGTTAACAAAGAAGACAAGGCCCCGGCAAGAGGAGCTTGCCGGGAAGTACAAGACCCCGGCAAGAGGAGCTTGCCGGGAAGGACAAAGACCCCGGCAAGAGGAGCTTGCCGCGAAGGCCAGCCAAGGCACTTCAGAAAACTTGCCGCGGCGCCCCGCGCGTCCCGGCAAGGCCCGGCGGGCGGCAAGCTCGCTGGTGCGACAAGACAACGGCCGCGGCAAGGCACTTGCCGCGGCAAGGCTGCCACTCTGCACCCGAGCTCCAGCGCATCCAACGACGTGTCACCCAGGACCATCCAGGGAGCACGTGGCGAGGCACTGTGCAGCCATGCGGTGCGATGTGGCAAGCGAAGCTGACAAGGAGGCCATCGTGGCGATCGGTGGCGCCCCTAACGGTCGCTTCCTGTCAGGACCCCGACTCGATGTCACATCGATCTAGCCGGTAACACTTCATATCACTTTGCGGCCTCACGCACGGTGTTCCCACGGGTGTCGCCTTACCTTTGCCCGGGACCGTTTGCGCCTTTTGGCTCACGTATATGATAGTGTCGCTAGCATCCATATGATAAAGAGCCCGGGCTGACATGACTAGTCGTAAACCCAAAGTGGCACAGACTTACAGGGACAGGCATCCATGACCCAGCTTCGAACGTGTCGGTCATCAGCAAGTGGGTCCGGGCTGTAGCACTGGGCTAGCAGGACTCCGGTAAACCGGGCTGTAGCGGGCTAACAGGACTCCGGTACTCAAAGCGTGACATTTCCCCGAAGGGACAGACACAGGAACGAAGAAGGACACATGCCAGCCAGCCTAAGTGTTCCAGAGCAGTAGCAAGCTACCATGGCTCAGCGGCAACACTAGGAGACATTTCCCGGTAAGAGAGGCTACTAAAGATAAACAACTAGATAGTCAGATCCCACACATACCAAGCATTTCAATCATACACACAATATGCTCGATATGTGCAAATACAACGAAGCATCACAACATGACTCTACGACACAAGTACTTTATTTAAGGCTCAGTGAGCCTTACATAACATACACAAAGGTACGGGTCTCACGACCCCACATACAAGTCATACAGTCATACAAACCAGCAGCGGAAGTAGCTTGTCTGAGTACAGACAACTAGTAAAACAAAAGAGGCTTGGAAAGCCTAGCTATACTACGTGGTCCTTCACAAGCTCAGGGTCACCACCTGGGTCCTTAGCCTACTCGTTGATGTCAACGTCTACATAGAACCCATCAGAAGGGGTTGCAGCGTCTTCTGTAAAAATGTAGATTATAGCAACATGAGTACAAAGGTACTCAGCAAGACTTACATCAGATCCTACATACATGCATAGTATCAAGAAGGGTTGGTGGAGTTATTGCAGCAAGCCAGCTTTGACTCTTGGCTAGGCTATCCTACGATACTCCAACTTGAAATGGTTTTGCGCACACGAGTCCACTACTCACCACTTCAATACACTACCGAGGATCCACCCCCGTCTTCCTACGGAAGAGCCATCCTCGGCACTCACACTTATCTTGAGGCTTTTAACAGTTTCCATTTACTTGTCTATGAACTGTATAGGCAACCAAGTAGTCCTTTACCGCGGACGCGGCTATTCGAATAGATTATGATAACCCTGCAGGGGTGTACTTCTTCATACATGTTTCCACCACTTAGCGTCTGCACACGACATGTGCTCGGCAGACTTCAAGCGAAAGCCGACGTGGGTGTAGACCACGACCTACCTAAACACTTAAGCCTCTAGTCCAGGTTTATCGCCTATTCAGGTTCCATCCGCAGGGAGTCCGGCCGAGGCTTCCCATACGGCCCCGAACGATGTGAACAGGGTTCCCGAGATACCTAACGGGTATTCGGTACACCGTGCCACGTACCTACCGCATCACAGCCCACCCCTACGGTCAGCGCTGTCCACGGCCTCCAGTAGGCTACAAACACCAGAAACTACTTGCAACTCCTGGACAGAGAGCTAGGGTGAATAAGAAGTCGAGCGGGGTCATATTTCAGGGCCCAATGTATGGTAGTAGCTGATTCTTAAATCACACATACAGATCTCAGTGCTTAAGGTCGGCTTCAATGAAACAACCCACCATGTACTCCTACATGGCCTCTCATCGATACCTTTACCAAATCGTGTTCACCACACCACTCTCATTACCGACATTAACATTTCACTCTAGCCCATCACCCAGATGAACCAGACCTGACACGACTCTAAGCATAGCAGGCATAGCAAGGTAGGAACAACACATACATATGGCTCAATCAACTCCTACACATGCTAGTGGGTTTCATCTAGTTACTGTGGCAATGACAGGTCATGCAGAGGAAATGGGTTCAACTACTGTAGCACACAGCAGTTTGAATCGCGTTGTCTTAATGCAGTAAAAGAGAGCAGGAGCGAGAACATGGGATTGTATCGATATGATCAAATGGTTGGTTGCTTGCCTGATGGTTCGTTGCACGGATACGGTTCTTCGCTAGGGTAATCGGGGTACTCTTCGGGGACGGAACCTGTCGCAGAGAGCACCGATACACAACATTACCAAACAATATGCAACAATATGATGCATGCATGAAACATGGCAATATGAGTGTGTTGGGCTAATGCAACTAAAAACCAGAAGGGTTTGAGCAAATTTGAATCAAAGATTCAAATTTCAAATTCAAACATGGCCTTTTAAAGTGCTTTTCCTTGTTCTGATTAAAACATCAATTTAACTTGTTTGATCATGCATGAAAATAGTACAGATGGATAGATTGGATTTTTCTGATCATTTTTCATATATAATTTGTCCAATTTGGAGTTACAGAATAAAAGTTATGAATTTTTGAAGTTTAAATAATATTCTGGAATTTCCTGATTTAATTTAAATCCAGAAAATTAATTACTGCGTCAGCCTGACGTCAGTGTGACGTCAGCAGGTCAACGGAACTGGTCCAGGTCAAACCTGACAGTGGGTCCCGCATGTCAGGGTGATTATTTTAATTAAAACTTAATTAAAACTAATCCTGTTTAATTAGCAGGGCTGGGCCCCACCTGTCATTGACTCAGGGGAGTCAACCAGGGCCCACCCGTGGTCAAAGTCAATGTCGGCTGCTGGCGTTTAGCCGCCGGCGAGCCCGACGCGGCGGCGGGAGTGGTTTTGGCCATTTCGGCCACTAAATGGACCGCGGAGGCCACCGGAGTGGAGCTGGGGACAACCCGCAGCTCTTGGCGGAGTCCGTTGGGGTCGGGGTGGCCGGAGTCGACGCCGGCGACGACTTTGGCGGCCACCGAGGTTCGGTCGGAGGTGAACTTGGTGCTAGAGGGTTCGGTGAGGCTCGTGGAGTGGCTAGCTAGGTGCTGTGGAACGCGGTGAGCAAGATGGACACCATCTTGTGGCCGGAGGATGACCGGGAGCACGTCGGCGACGAGCTCCACGGCGGTGGGTGCGGTTGAGCTCCGGGAGGTTGCTACACGGCTCGGAAGCAAGAACGGAAGGGAGGGGGAGATGGCTAAGCTCACAGTGAGTGCGACGGAGTCCTTGGTGCGGCCGGAGATGGACCGGAGCGACGACGACATTGAAGGGGATCTCCGGCGACGGTGAGCTCGGGCGAGGTCGGTGCGGTGGTCTCGGGCGTTGCGAGCGCTCGGGGCTCGGCTGCTCGATGAAGTGGACAGCGGCGGAGCTCCTGGACACGGTGAGACGGCGTGGGGTGGTCGGAGGGCGTGGCTACGGCGAGGGGGTGGCGGCGATGGCGTCGGCCATGGCTGGGGCGTGCGAGGGGGAGGAGCTGGAGAGGAGAGGGGGTGTCTGGGGGGTTCGGGGGAGAGAGGGAGGCCGATCCACGTCGTCACCTGGCGAGGGGAGCGGCGAGGCGGCGAGCAGGTGCGTGGCGCACGCCGCGGTCGCCGTCGGGCACCTGCCTGCCTGCCTGGCCGGCAAGCAGCTCGCTAGAGCGGTGCTGGGCTGGGCCGGCAGGTGGGCTGGCTAGTGGGCCTGCGGTGGCGCCAGGTAGGTTTTCCCCTTTTTCTCTATTTCTGTTTTATTTAATATATCTGCAACTTTGTTGAATTAAATAAAATACCTAGGCAACTCCAAAAATCACCAAACTACTCCTGGCTCATAGTTGGATTATTTCCAACATGAAACATTTTAGTTTGGAGATATTTGAGAAAATAATATTTTATATTATTTTAAATGCCCAAATTCAAATAGTTATGATTTAATTCAAAAACCCTAGGATGGCCTAGGAAAATGTGCACCACTTTTGGCAGAGGTTCTGGACCAAGGCAAAAATGATGGGCATTTTAGAAGGGCATTTCAGGTTCATTGAAAATTATTTTAGTAACCCTAGTTGGTTTCGGAGGGGACTGGGGGTTCTGTCATCCCCATTTCAAGTTTCTGATGAAAGAGTAAACATGATGCAACACTCTAATGCATAACTAGCTAGGATGTGACAACTCATCCCCACTCAAAAGAATCTCGTCCCGAGATTTGGGTTCCTCCGAGAAGAAGGCGGGATACTCGAGTCGAAGACGATCCTCCCTTTCCCAAGTTGCTTCATCCTCAGAATGGTGCGACCATTGAACCTTGAGAAACTTGATATTATGACGTCGCGTGGTACGTTCGGCTTGATCGAGGATACGAATGGGGTACTCTCGATATGTAAGATTATCTTGGAGATCAAGCGTTTCGTGGTCCACTTCACGGATAGGATCCGAGAAGCAACGCCTGAGTTGAGAAACGTGGAAGACATCGTGAACTCTGGAGAGGTGCGGAGGTAGTTCCAACTGGTAGGCAACTTCTCCTCGTTTGGCAAGAATGCGAAAAGGTCCAATGTAACGAGGAGCCAATTTGCCTTTGATACCGAAACGATGGGTTCCCTTCAGAGGGGTGACCCGAAGGTAAGCCTTCTCGTCAACCTTGAAAGTCATAGCCTTATGTTTTCGGTCATATTGACTCTTTTGACAGGATTGGGCTGTTTTCAACTTTTCACGAACGATGCGAACTTGTTCTTCTGCTTCCTGAATCATATCCGGGCCAAAGAATTGTCTTTCCCCGGTCTCTGACCAGTTAAGGGGTGTTCGACACCGTCGTCCATAGAGAACTTCAAAAGGGGCTTTACCCAAGCTAGATTGATAGCTGTTGTTGTAAGCGAATTCGGCAAATGGAAGGCACTTCTCCCAGTCCATTCCGAACGAGATAACAGAGGCTCGAAGCATGTCTTCTAGAATTTGGTTGACGCGTTCCACTTGACCACTTGACTGAGGGTGGAAAGCGGTGCTAAAGGAGAGACGAGTTCCCATAGCATTTTGGAAACTTTCCCAAAATCGAGAGGTGAAAAGACTTCCTCGATCCGAATTGATTTCCAAAGGAACACCATGGAGGGACACTATTCGGGAGATGTATAAGTCTGCCAGCTGACTAGCGGTTATACTCTCACGAACAGGTATGAAATGAGCTACCTTGGAAAGTCGATCGACCACGACGAAAATGGCATTATTCCCTCTTTTGGTCCTGGGAAAACCGGTAATGAAATCCATACCAATTTTATCCCATTTCCATTCAGGAATAGCTAATGGTTGAAGGGTGCCAGCAGGCCGTTGATGCTCTGCTTTTACACGACGACAGACGTCGCAATTTGCAATATACTGAGCAATTTCTCTCTTCATCCTAGTCCACCAGAACCTCTGGCGTAGGTCCTGATACATTTTAGTACTACCGGGATGAATGGTGAGAGGAGATTCATGAGCCTCCTTAAGGATCAACTGCCGTAGATGCTGGTTCTTGGGAACCACTAGACGGTTCTCAAAGTACACAACACCATGATCATTGGTGGAGAAACAACTAGCACCTCCGCTAGCAATGTTCTCTTTGATTTTAGATATTCCCTTATCTCGCTTTTGGGCAGCGATGATTTGATCCGTAAGAGTAGGTTTTGCTACCAAGGTGGAAAGAAAACCTTGAGGTACAATGTGAAGGTTAAGCTTCCGAAATTCCTCATGGAGAAGCGGTTGACTTTGTTGTAACATCAGGTTGTTACAATAAGATCTACGACTTAGCGCATCAGCCATGACGTTGGCTTTCCCTGGGGTGTAGGTTATTCCTAAGTCGAAGTCTGTGATCAATTCAACCCAACGTCTTTGCCTGAGATTCAGATCCGGTTGGGTGAAGATGTACTTCAGACTTTGGTGATCAGTGAATATCTCGCAACGATTACCGAGGAGGTAATGTCGCCAGGTCTTAAGTGCATAGACTACGGCTGCAAGCTCTAGATCATGAGTAGGATAATTCTCCTCATGTGGGTGCAATTGCCGTGAAGCGTAAGCAATTACGTGTCGATCTTGCATGAGAATGCAACCTAGTCCTTGTCGCGAGGCGTCGCAGTAGATAACAAAGTCTTTGGAGAAGTCTGGCGGTACTAGCACGGGAGCAGAGGTCAGGCGTCTTTTCAGTTCCTGAAAGCTATGCTCACATTGTGGGGTCCATTCGAACTTCTTATCTTTCTTGAGGAGTTCGGTTAGGGGTTTAGCAACTTTGGAGAAGTTCTCGACAAAGCGACGGCAATAGCTCGCTAAGCCTAGAAAACTCCGAACTTGCTTGACCGATTCAGGTGGAGTCCAATCAAGGATGGCTTGAACTCGCTCAGGGTTAACAGCAATACCTTTACCAGATATTACATGACCCAGATAGGTCACTTCTGACAACCAGAATTCACATTTTGAGAATTTGGCATAAAGGCGATGCTCTCGAAGTTTCTTCAACACTAGCCTTAGATGTTCGGCATGTTCTTCCTCGTTCTTGGAGTAGATGAGTATATCATCGAGATAAACTACGACGAATTTATCCAAATACTCCATGAAGATTGAGTTCATTAACCGAGAAAAGGTGGCTGGAGCGTTGGTTAAACCGAAGGACATGACGGTGTACTCGTATTGGCCATAACGAGTAACAAAGGCCGTCTTAGGAATGTCCCCGTTTCTGATTTTGATTTGATGGTATCCCAACCTCAAATCCATCTTGGAGAAGACTGAGGATCCAGCGAGCTGATCATACAGGTCGTTGATCCTGGGAAGTGGATATTTGTTCTTGATTGTGACCAAATTAACAGGTCGGTAATCTACAACCATCCGGTCCGTACCATCCTTTTTCTTAACGAATAGGACGGGGCAAGCCCACGGAGATGAACTAGGGCGGATGAAACCCTTTTTCAAGGATTCATCGAGTTGTTTCTTAAGCTCGGCTAGTTCTAAGGGTGCCATCTTATAAGGTCTTCTAGCGATCGGAACGGTTCCTGGAATGAGGTCTATCACAAACTCAACATCCCTGTCAGGTGGAACACCTGGCAATTCCTCTGGGAAGACATCCGGAAATTCACGGACTACCGGAACGTCCTCAAGGTCTGGCAAAGGGCTGGCGTTAAGAGAATAAAGTTGTCGCTTGGCTATTCGGGTCAAGACATTGACTATCTTCCCCGAAGGATGGGTGAGTTGAACAGTCCTAGAGAAGCAATCAATTTTGGCTTGATGAGCTGACATCCAGTCCATACCCAAAATGATATTAATATCTGAAGATTTAAGGGCTATCAAAGATGCGAGGAAAACAAGTCTATCGACTTGGATTTCATTTCCATGGCTTACTCTAGAAGTTTGCCATTTGGACCCCGGAGTTTGAATTACCATGGAGGATGGCAAGTCACAGAATGCAACGTTATGCAAACGAGCATAATTTTCAGATATAAAAGAATGAGAGGCTCCTGTATCGAAAAGAACAGATGCCGGGTGGCAATTAACAAGAAGCGTACCGAGAACGACGTTGGGATCTTCTTGAGCTTCTTCGGCAGAGATACAGTTGACATGGCCACGTGAAGCGGTGACCGGTTTAGCATGAAACACTTTTCCTGTCGGCTTGCCACGGCCAACAGCTTTAGCAGATTGATTGGGGTTGGTCTGGGGACACTCACGCATATAATGACCAGATTCCCCACACTTGAAACAAGTCACGGAACTGGTACGTGGAGGAGCATTATTGGTTGGACCCCCATAGGGCTTGGCTGGAGCAGACTGTTGAGCGGGGCGAGGCGCCTGGAAAGATGGCCTCGGTGTGAACCTGGGTGGCAAGGCAGTGTTGGGTACCCACACGCGGCGCTTCTGAGGACCAGCACCGGATGAGGAACCCATGTCACGTCCATGCTTGCGTGTTGCGTCATAGTCAGTCTGACCAGTTTCAGCACTGATGGCTTTGTTGACAAGTTTCGAAAAAGACGTGCACTCATGCAGACGGAGGTCGCGGCGAAGCTCAGGACTAAGGCCCTTGCGGAACCTTGCTTGCTTCTTGGCGTCAGTAGAAACTTCCTCGGTTGCATATCGTGCAAGATTACCAAACTCCCTGCTATAGACATCCACAGAAAGTCGGCCTTGGGTGAAATTGCAAAATTCTTCACGCTTACGGTCCATGAGACCCTCCGGAATGTGATGTTCACGGAAATCCTCGCTGAACTCAGCCCAAGTAGTGACATGGCCCGCTGGGCGCATGGCTCCATAATTCTCCCACCATAGACTGGCGGGGCCTTCAAGATGATATGCGGCAAAGGTGACCTTGTCAGCCTCCGCTACCAGCGCGGAACGCAGCTTGTGAGAGATACTGCGAAGCCAGTCATCAGCGTCGAGAGGCTCGACGGAGTGGTGGAACGTGGGTGGATGCAATTTGATAAAATCACTGAGTGACACCACGTTAGCCCTCTGATGGTGTGCTGTATTCTGTTCAATACGCTCCAACAAACGGTTTGTCTCCCGCTTGTTTCTCTCAGCTTCCATCATCACCTCGGCTAGTGAAGGAGGATGAGGCAGATTTTCATTCCTGGCTTCACTGCCTTCGGCCTGCTCTTGGGAAGCAGGGTTGGCGCGCGTGTTGACCATCCTAGGTAAACAAGACAATGATTTAGTCAGAATGATGAAATTCCGACATGGGATACATAATGTAAGAAATAACTCGGAATGCAAGATGATCATCCGTATGACATGGTAGATACAGAAACTGCTTCTTTATTCCATCGTCATACACACCATACAAGGTTTAGTACAAGACCAAACAAAGTACTATTACGGTGAGAAAAGGATTACATCTCATCGGAGGCATTCCAAGCTCCTATACATTATTTTTCTACATCTCCGGAAAGAGTACAAACTAGGTCATAACCCACGAGTCACGCGGGACGATAGATGACACAGCTAGTGCGAACTAGTGATACTATCACTAACTCAGACCGATCCGTAGTAGTCCTCGTAGAAGTCACCTCCATAGCCTGGAAGCTCAACATGTTCATCCGGAAACAGACGATCTCGCGGAGCTTGTGGACCATAGGGGCTAGGATGAGGCCTTGGACCAACAAACGGTGGCCTGCGGGGACCGCGAGGTGGGGTGATGCCTCCTACATCACGCCAAACCATCACGTCCGGCGGAGCGGATCTCACAGGATAGAGATCGCGCATATCTGAATATCCAGCTTGCACCGCCGGTGCGAACCGAGTCAAAGTGGCCCAGTGGTCAGCACGGGTATTGAAGAGCTCTAACCTTAAGGCCCGATTTTCACGGTCCTTATCCTCGAGCATCTCAGCAGTGGTGCGAGTCCGTGAATCCTCCTGAGTGGAGTTAGCATAAATAGCTTGGAGATATCCTTGTGCTCCCGGAAGTGATCCTGGCATATACCGGAAGTCAGAGTCCCGAAATAAACCAGATCTGACTCGCATAATGGTCATCATAGAGTAGGCGGCGTCCTGCACAGCCATCTCGATAGTAACCCCGAGTCCATAGGAGCAGTGCAGAGGCTCAGTGGATCCAGGATAAGATGAAAATATCCTGACAGTGCAGAGATACTGGCTTTGATTGAAGTCCCGGAATTGCTCTTCGACCGTGTACTCAGGATACCAACGATATCCAGCCTCAGTCATTACCCTGACCAACTTAGCAGTATGGCCGGGTACATCTAGGCATCGAGTCAGGCGAACCACTTGATTGAGGTCGCGAGTGGCCATCTGAAAGCATAATCATAATGCAAAGGCATTAGAATTTCTAGCAAAATTTCGGCAGCATAACAGCTGTAAATGCTCAAAAAGGATATTGAGACATTTGACAAAGGATTTCGTACACACTCAACATCATCATATCAAAGTTCTGAAACCATTCTGGCAACATGATGTGGTAGTAGAACTGAACTAGGCTTGTATCCATCAAACTTATAAGGTACTACTGATTAGTAACACGTGATCCTGATAGAGAAATAGATCCTAATTCCTTAACCGCCGGTGGAAGAATGGACCGACTCAGATCAGAAAGTCATAAGGTATAAGAAGTAAAAGAGCCTTACGTTCCAACCCACAAACAATTCCCCTACATATAACTAAAGAATATCTAGACTCAACATCGACCAGTTTGGCTTGGAGATCCTACAGGCAGTCCGGCTCTGATGCCAACGCTGTCAGGACCCCGACTCGATGTCACATCGATCTAGCCGGTAACACTTCATATCACTTTGCGGCCTCACGCACGGTGTTCCCACGGGTGTCGCCTTACCTTTGCCCGGGACCGTTTGCGCCTTTTGGCTCACGTATATGATAGTGTCGCTAGCATCCATATGATAAAGAGCCCGGGCTGACATGACTAGTCGTAAACCCAAAGTGGCACAGACTTACAGGGACAGGCATCCATGACCCAGCTTCGAACGTGTCGGTCATCAGCAAGTGGGTCCGGGCTGTAGCACTGGGCTAGCAGGACTACGGTAAACCGGGCTGTAGCGGGCTAACAGGACTCCGGTACTCAAAGCGTGACATTTCCCCGAAGGGACAGACACAGGAACGAAGAAGGACACATGCCGGCCAGCCTAAGTGTTCCAGAGCAGTAGCAAGCTACCATGGCTCAGCGGTAACACTAGGAGACATTTCCCGGTAAGAGAGGCTACTAAAGATAAACAACTAGATAGTCAGATCCCACACATACCAAGCATTTCAATCATACACACAATATGCTCGATATGTGCAAATACAACGAAGCATCACAACATGACTCTATGACACAAGTACTTTATTTAAGGCTCAGTGAGCCATACATAACATACACAAAGGTACGGGTCTCACGACCCCACATACAAGTCATACAGTCATACAAACCAGCAGCGGAAATAACTTGTCTGGGTACAGACAACTAGTAAAATAAAAGAGGCTTGGAAAGCCTAGCTATACTACGTGGTCCTTCACAAGCTCAGGGTCACCACCTGGGTCTTAGCCTACTCGTTGATGTCAACGTCTACATAGAACCCATCAGAAGGGGTTGCAGCGTCTTCTGTAAAAAATGTAGATTATAGCAACAGGAGTACAAAGGTACTCAGCAAGACTTACATCAGATCCTACATACATGCATAGTATCAAGAAGGGTTGGTGGAGTTATTGCAGCAAGCCAGCTTTGACTCTTGGCTAGACTATCCTACGATACTTCAACTTGAAATAGTTTTGCGCACACGAGTCCACTACTCACCACTTCAATACACTACCGAGGATCCACCTCCGTCTTCCTACGGAACAGCCATCCTCGGCACTCACACTTATCTTGAGGCTTTTAGTAGTTTCCATTTACTTGTCTATGAACTGTATAGGCAACCAAGTAGTCCTTTACCGCGGACGCGGCTATTCGAATAGATCATGTTAACCCTGCAGGGGTGTACTTCTTCATACATGTTTCCACCACTTAGCGTCTGCACACGACATGTGCTCGGCAGACTTCAAGCGAAAGCCGACGTGGGTGTAGACCACGACCTACCTAAACACTTAAGCCTCTAGTCCAGGTTTATCGCCTATTCAGGTTCCATCCGCAGGGAGTCCGGCCGAGGTTTCCCATACGGCCCCGAACGATGTGAACAGGGTTCCCGAGATACCTAACGGGTATTCGGTACACCGTGCCACGTACCTACCGCATCACAGCCCACCCCTACGGTCAGCGCTGTCCACGGCCTCCAGTAGGCTACAAACACCAGAAACTACTTGCAACTCCTGGACAGAGAGCTAAGGTGAATAAGAAGTCGAGCGGGGTCATATTTCAGGGCCCAATGTATGGTAGTAGCTGATTCTTAAATCACACATACAGATCTCAGTGCTTAAGGTCGGCTTCAATGAAACAACCCACCATGTACTCCTACATGGCCTCTCATCGATACCTTTACCAAATCGTGTTCACCACACCACTCTCATTACCGACATTAACATTTCACTCTAGCCCATCACCCAGATGAACCAGACCTGACACGACTCTAAGCATAGCAGGCATAGCAAGGTAGGAACAACACATACATATGGCTCAATCAACTCCTACACATGCTAGTGGGTTTCATCTAGTTACTGTGGCAATGACAGGTCATGCAGAGGAAATGGGTTCAACTACCGTAGCACACAGCAGTTTGAATCGCGTTGTCTTAATGCAGTAAAAGAGAGCAGGAGCGAGAACATGGGATTGTATCGGTATGATCAAATGGTTGGTTGCTTGCCTGATGGTTCGTTGCACGGATACGGTTCTTCGCTAGGGTAATCGGGGTACTCTTCGGGGACGGAACCTGTCGCAGAGAGCACCGATACACAACATTACCAAACAATATGCAACAATATGATGCATGCATGAAACATGGCAATATGAGTGTGTTGGGCTAATGCAACTAAAAACCAGAAGGGTTTGAGCAAATTTGAATCAAAGATTCAAATTTCAAATTCAAACATGGCCTTTTAAAGTGCTTTTCCTTGTTCTGATTAAAACATCAATTTAACTTGTTTGATCATGCATGAAAATAGTACAGATGGATAGATTGGATTTTTCTGATCATTTTTCATATATAATTTGTCCAATTTGGAGTTACAGAATAAAAGTTATGAATTTTTGAAGTTTAAATAATATTCTGGAATTTCCTGATTTAATTTAAATCCAGAAAATTAATTACTGCGTCAGCCTGACGTCAGTGTGACGTCAGCAGGTCAACGGAACTGGTCCAGGTCAAACCTGACAGTGGGTCCCGCATGTCAGGGTGATTATTTTAATTAAAACTTAATTAAAACTAATCCTGTTTAATTAGCAGGGCTGGGCCCCACCTGTCATTGACTCAGGGGAGTCAACCAGGGCCCACCCGTGGTCAAAGTCAATGTCGGCTGCCGGCGTTTAGCCGCCGGCGAGCCCGACGCGGCGGCGGGAGTGGTTTTGGCCATTTCGGCCACTAAATGGACCGCGGAGGCCACCGGAGTGGAGCTGGGGACAACCCGCAGCTCTTGGCGGAGTCCGTTGGGGTCGGGGTGGCCGGAGTCAACGCCGGCGACGACTTTGGCGGCCACCGAGGTTCGGTCGGAGGTGAACTTGGTGCTAGAGGGTTCGGTGAGGCTCGTGGAGTGGCTAGCTAGGTGCTCTGGAACGCGGTGAGCAAGATGGACACCATCTTGTGGCCGGAGGATGACCGGGAGCACGTCGGCGACGAGCTCCACGGCGGTGGGTGCGGTTGAGCTCCGGGAGGTTGCTACACGGCTCGGAAGCAAGAACGGAAGGGAGGGGGAGATGGCTAAGCTCACAGTGAGTGCGACGGAGTCCTTGGTGCGGCCGGAGATGGACCGGAGCGACGACGGCGTTGAAGGGTATCTCCGGCGACGGTGAGCTCGGGCGAGGTCGGTGCGGTGGTCTCGGGCGTTGCGAGCGCTCGGGGCTCGGCTGCTCGATGAAGTGGACAGCGGCGGAGCTCCTGGACACGGTGAGACGGCGTGGGGTGGTCGGAGGGCGTGGCTACGGCGAGGGGGTGGCGGCGATGGCGTCGGCCATGGCTGGGGCGT
>NC_041383.1:700035270-700077685 GCF_002162155.2 Triticum dicoccoides | reverse complement strand
GTTGAAGGGGATCTCCGGCGACGGTGAGCTCGGGCGAGGTCGGTGCGGTGGTCTCGGGCGTTGCGAGCGCTCGGGGCTCGGCTGCTCGATGAAGTGGACAGCGGCGGAGCTCCTGGACACGGTGAGACGGCGTGGGGTGGTCGGAGGGCGTGGCTACGGCGAGGGGGTGGCGGCGATGGCGTCGGCCATGGCTGGGGCGTGCGAGGGGGAGGAGCTGGAGAGGAGAGGGGGTGTCTGGGGGGTTCGGGGGAGAGAGGGAGGCCGATCCACGTCGTCACCTGGCGAGGGGAGCGGCGAGGCGGCGAGCAGGTGCGTGGCGCACGCCGCGGTCGCCGTCGGGCACCTGCCTGCCTGCCTGGCCGGCAAGCAGCTCGCTGGAGCGGTGCTGGGCTGGGCCGGCAGGTGGGCTGGCTAGTGGGCCTGCGGTGGCGCCAGGTAGGTTTTCCCCTTTTTCTCTATTTCTGTTTTATTTAATATTTCTGCAACTTTGTTGAATTAAATAAAATACCTAGGCAACTCCAAAAATCACCAAACTACTCCTGGCTCATAGTTGGATTATTTCCAACATGAAACATTTTAGTTTGGAGATATTTGAGCAAATAATATTTTATATTATTTTAAATGCCCAAATTCAAATAGTTATGATTTAATTCAAAAACCCTAGGATGGCCTAGGAAAATGTGCACCACTTTTGGCAGAGGTTCTGGACCAAGGCAAAAATGATGGGCATTTTAGAAGGGCATTTCAGGTTCATTGAAATAGTAACCCTAGTTGGTTTCAGAGGGGACTGGGGGTTCTGTCATCCCCATTTCAAGTTTCTGATGAAAGAGTAAACATGATGCAACACTCTAATGCATAACTAGCTAGGATGTGACACTTCCTTGCACTGTTGGGGCGACCAGACGGGCACTAAATGCCCTTGTCCCCTGCCGTCAGAGTTAGGTAGGGGACACTGTTGGTAGCAGTTGTACCAACCCGCGTTTTTACCTTTCTACCCCTCTTTCTACGCTGCCACCTGTCGGTGACCCCTTTAGACTATAAAAAGGAGGCCCATGCGCACGTAGAGGGGGTTCGGAATTTCGGTTCCGCAGTCGGGTCATTCGACTCATTCAACACCACAGCATACCCACGCTCTGGAGCAAGAACAAATATAAACACAAAGCAGTAGTAGGAGTTTTATCTCTCCGGAGAGCTCCGAAGCTGGGTAAAAATCTCCCCCGCGTGCACTCGCCTCGATCCGCTCTGCCTGCGCCCTCCGCTCCCTTGCCGGACAAGAAGGGGCCCCCTGCCCCATAGGTGTTCGTGCCCCCCACAGAAATCCCATGACATCTTTTGGCGCGCCAGGTGATGTCGTGGGATTTCTGTGGGGGCACGAACACCTATGGGGCAGGGGGGCCCTTCTTGTCCGGCAAGGGAGCAGAGGGCACACGCAGAGCGGATCGAGGCGAGTGCACGCGGGGGAGATTTTTACCCAGCTTCGGAGCTCTCCGGAGAGATAAAACTCCTACTACTGCTTTGTGTTTATATTTGTTCTTGCTCCAGAGCGTGGGTATGCTGTGGTGTTGAATGAGTCGAATGAACCGACTGCGGAACCGAAATTCCGAACCCCCTCTACGTGCGCATGGGCCTCCTTTTTATAGTCTAAAGGGGTCACCGACAGGTGGCAGCGTAGAAAGAGGGGTAGAAAGGTAAAAACGCGGGTTGGTACAACTGCTACCAACAGTGTCCCCTACCTAACTCTGACGGCAGGGGACAAGGGCATTTAATGCCCGTCTGGTCGCCCCAACAGTGCAAGGAAGTGACCGTTAGGGGCGCCACCGATCGCCACGATGGCCTCCTTGTCAGCTTCGCTTGCCACCTCGCACCGCATGGCTGCACAGCGCCTCGCCACGTGCTCCCTGGATCGTCCTGGGGTGACACGTCGTTGGATGCGCTGGAGCTCGGGTGCAGAGTGGCAGCCTTGCCGCGGCAAGTGCCTTGCCGCGGCCGTTGTCTTGTCGCACCAGCGAGCTTGCCGCCCGCCGGGCCTTGCCGGGACGCGAGGGGCGTCGCGGCAAGGTTTCTGAAGTGCCTTGGCTGGCCTTCCCGGCAAGCTCCTCTTGCCTGGGTCTTTGTCCTTCCCGGCAAGCTCCTCTTGCCGGGGCCTTGTCTTCTTAGTTAACACTTTGTTCTTGAATGGTAGTAATGGGAGTGGCGGAGGATCTTGGCGGGCGCCCAACAAGCCTTGCCGCGGGACGCTGCTACTGCCCGTGCCCAAGTTTGGGGCTCTAAGGTACCCCTACTTTAGTACACCGACAGGAGCCCCCGGGCCTGGGCCATACACGGTGCCGAGCGCTGTTG
This sequence comes from Triticum dicoccoides, assembly GCF_002162155.2. NCBI lineage: Eukaryota > Viridiplantae > Streptophyta > Magnoliopsida > Poales > Poaceae > Triticum > Triticum dicoccoides. The sequence continues at coordinate 700,075,345 of NC_041383.1, read as the reverse complement.
GGCCAGGCCCAAAACAGGGCACGGGCACGCACGGCCTGGGTCCAAACCAAGTCTGACTCCGTATCCACCGCGTCCCCTCGCAACGGCACGCGTCAATTGCGGCGTCGTGGGAGAGAACGTGGTCAATACTTAATTCCAGGAAATGCGTAACGTTCGCATCCCCCGTTTATAAGCAGAGGAAACAGGGCCGTTCCCCCACCTTCGCTACTTGCAGTTCCTTCCTCCGAAAGCCCCGCCGCTCCCCTCCGCTTCCCAAGCCGAAAGAGAGCAGCGCTCTGCCGCCCGTCGCCGCCGTCGCCGCCGTCGCCCTCGCCTTCCCCCATCGCTTCCGCCATGGCTGCGAAGGCTGCGAAGGCTGCGAAGTCGGCCGAGGCGCTGGAGCTCGAGGCGCTGCGCAAGAAGCAAGCGCTTTTCTCTCCCGAGCTCACCCCGAAGGCGCTGCGGGAGGAGTTCTACCTCTTCTGGTCGACGGAGACGCGGGCGCATCCGCGCACACTGGCGCTTTCCGCTGAGGCTTCCAAATCGAAGAAGTGCTCCAGAGGGTACTACTTCTTTCCTGTGTTCTTCTATTGCGGGCTCTGCCCACCTTTTTCCGATTTTCTCTGTGACATCATGAATACCTACTGGCTTCATCTTCTTGATTTCACCCCCAACACCGTTCTGACAATGGCGGTTTTCGCACACCTCTGCAAGAACTTTGTTGGCATCCTCCCCAATGTCGCTCTTTTTCGTCATTATTTCTCCCCCCGGGCCGAGAAAGGGGAACCACTGGCTGGCGGAATTGCCTGGACCTCCCGGATTGGCATGAAGGAGGTGTACTTGATGGGCGAGCTCCGCAGCAAGTGGGACGAGTGGAGGTCGGAATGGTGCTGGATCTGTGATGCCAATCCGCAGCCATTCACCAAACTGCGCCAGACCCGGGTGGTGCGTGGGGCCGACTGGAGCGCTCTGTCGCCGGACGGCGCCAAGATGAGGATCGCCACCACCCGAATCCTCCGGCTCAGGCATGCCGGGCTTACAGCAGGGGCGGTCGGCGCGGGTTTCCTTCGCCGTCGCATCGCCCCTCTGCAAAAGAGGGGGAGGCCCGCCTGGCTGTTTGGCGGCCCGGCGGATATCATGAGGTTGCGTCCAGGCCTTAACTTCAACTTCACCGTTCTAGAGCTTGACGGGATGCTGAGGGAGCTGTTCAAGCATGACGCCAACCATCCAGAATGGTTCAGGTTGCCGCAGGGCGTCGTCCCCTTGTGCAAAAACTCCCAGCGCGATCGCATCTGCGCAATGATGCCAGAGTGCGACTCGCACGGGATAAGTGCAACTTGGATAGAGCCCGCCGTCGAGGTCGTGCAGCCATTCTTTGATAACTTGATGGAGGTAGCAGTCAACTCCGACGAGCAGAAGCTCCTCACCCGCGCCACCACCGACAACGAGATGCTATACATCGCCAGCAGGGCCGAAGAGGCGGCGGCCGCCGCTGCCGCGGGCGAGTTTGGCTTCACGCTCGCGGAGGCGGATGCAGCTGAGGCGGCAAGCCTTGCCGACCGGGAAGATCTTGCCGGAGAAGTCGATGGCGAGGGGGAGCCCGAGGTCGAAGCGAGCGAGCCCGCCGAGGGCGCGAGCGGCCAGCCGTCTTCGAGCAGCTTGCCGCAGGCGGAGCCCCCAGCGCAGCCCCAATTCCAACCGAGAAGGCGCCTCCGTCGAGTTGGAGATACGGCAGAGGAGCAGGCCGACCAGCAGCCGCGGCGCTGTGGGACACGCTCCACCGCGGCAAGTACCGTTGCCGCGGGAGGGTCCCAGGCTGTGCCGGCAACTGAGGCGGGGTCTTCCCGGGCCGCCACGCCTGATCCTGTCGCAGCCTCCGGCAAACACCGAAGGGAACCTACTCCTCCGCCACACCGCGCAGAGAGGGTACCGGAATTCGACCTCTCCGCGCTGAGCTCCGATGATGATGAAGAGGAGGAGGAGGAGGAGTAAGACTTTCTTCTCACTATCCTTGATTTTCTTTGATCCTTGTTGTTGTTTGTCTTGTATCTAATTCGCTTCTCTCTGAATTCCTGTTCTATTTCAGGACTTTGGCGGAGAGAGCGGCGAAGAGGGCCAAGGTCCCTCTGGTTGACATCGAGGACGATCCTGCCGTGACAGCAGAAGATACGTTCGAGACCACTTTGACGGACCTGGTTCCTTCTCCTCGCAGCAGCCCCCAGCACAGCCCCCAGCGTAAGTGTTTGGTTCACTTCCTGTTGTGGGGCGCGCATGGGTGCTTCTTCTTTTGCTGACATCTTCATTGCTAATCCATTTGTGTAGGAGCAGAGCAGGCCCATCAGGGGCAATCAGAAACTGCCCCGGAGGTGCTGTCTGCTTCCACTACGCCGCCAAGGGGCGATTCCCCGACAAGTGAGCGCTCCCCGGCAAGGGAGGGGTCCCCGGCAAGGGACGGGACCGGCGAGCCCTTGGTGGAGGAGCCCATGGTCATTGAGCCTAGCACAGGTAACCTTCCTTGTCAGAAATCTTCCCTTGGGTTCTTCTTCTGATCTTCTCTTCTTCTTTTTTGGATATTTGCTTGATTCTTCCTTCCTCTTCCTATCCTCAGATCCCCCTCTCGCAGACCCAATGGAGACCGAGGCCACCGGCGAGGAGGGTGCACGTGGCAACACTGAAGATGCCGCCGTTGGCAAGGAAGAGGCTGGCGTTGATGAGCCCGCCGACGAGGAAGCCGCCAAGGCTGCTGGCGCAGGAGCCGGCGAGGGGTCCGGCGATCGTTCTGACGACCCGGAGGGCACAGGAGCGCAAGGCGCTGCACCGTCTGCCGACCCCTCCGCCGCTGATGTAGCACCGGGCTCCGAGGAGCCCCAGCCCGGCGCATACTTAAAGGCCGGCGTGGGCGTATACATCAAGCTTCCCTGGGCATCGAGCTCCAGGGCGCCGGTGGAAGGAGAGGAGTTTGACGGGGAAGTACTCGCCTCTGCCGGGTTGGCAGTGGTCGACAAGCCAAGCAGCAGCAGCGGCGAGTCCGAGGAGGAGCAGTTGCTCCGAAAGCTGGTGTCACTCTACCGCGCCCGGCAAGCGAAGCTTGAGTCCCGGGAAGCGTTTGTCGCGCAGGCGGGAGTTGACATAGAGAAACACGCCGAGGAGCTCCGGAACCGCAACCAGGAGGCCCTCCGGTCCATTGCTGAGGAGACGGCGCAGCTCGACGAGGCGAAGAAGGCGTTCATCCTGGAAAAGGCTGAAGCCGAAGAGCAGCAGAGGCTCGCCGCCGAGGAGCTGTCCAAGCGGGATGGTGAGCTGATACAGAAGAAGGTGAACTTGGACAGCCACGAAGAGGAGCTCGCCGTCCGGGAGCAATCACTTGGCGGGGCGCTTAAAGAGGCGAAGGACGCCGCCACGGCTGCCGAGGCCGCTAAGAAGGAGTTAGAGGTGAAGGTGACGCAGCTGGAAGCGGACATGAAAAGGAAGAACGAAGAGCTTGCCGCACTCCAGCGCGAACGCGAGAAGGATGCACACGCCCATGGCGATCTGCAAGTTCAACTTGCCGAGAAGATCAAGGAGCTGAACGCCGCCAAGGACTCGAGTGCTGATCTGGAGCTGAAGCTAGCCACCTTGGCGGGGACGCTGGACGCCGCCAAGAAGCGAGAAGATGACTTGAGGAAGGAGCTCAAGGGCAACGAGGAGCTGCTGACGAGGGCTGCCGAGACCCAGAACACCTTCAAGACCACGGTGGAGCTCTGGACTGAGGGCCTCGTCAACATCACCGCAGATCCATCCTTGCCGGAGCCAGAACTTGTTGGGGAAGCCCCCTGCTTGTCGCTGGACTCACTTGCCGCGGTCGCTGGCTCATCATCTGCCTCCCTCTCCGCAACTAACGCAGCACTAACCACTTGATTGGTTGCCGCTAGATATAGCAGCAACTTCTCTTGCGGCTTAGGTGCGACAAGTGTTAGAGTGGAGGATAGGTATCTCTTCAAGTCCTGCAGTGCAGCCTCCGCTTCCGGAGTCCATTTCATTGGACCTGCCTTTTTCAAGATTTTGAAAAATGGCAGGGCGCGCTCAGCAGACTTAGAAATGAACCTACTGAGAGCAGCCACACAGCCGGCAAGCCTTCGCACATCCTTGACGTGCTTCGGGGCTTCGATCTGTTCAATGGCTTTGATCTTGTCGGGATTGGCTTCAATCCCCCTCTGAGATACATAGAATCCGAGAAGCTTGCCGGAAGGAACTCCAAATACGCACTTCTCGGGATTCAACTTGAGGTTGATCCTGCGCAGATTTGTGAAGGTCTCGTCCAAATCTTGGATCAAAGTCGCTCTGTCCCTGCTCTTGACCACTATGTCATCCATGTAAGCTTCCACATTTCTGTGCAACTATGGCTCAAAGGCATGACTGACTACTCTTGCAAATGTTGAACCAGCATTCTTTAGTCCGAAAGGCATCCGTACAAAGCAGTACGTGCCACATGGAGTAATGAATGAGGTTTTCTCTTCATCCTCTTCTGCCATGAAGATCTGGTGGTATCCTGAGTATGCATCAAGGAATGAAAGCAGATCACATCCTGCTATGGAGTCGACAATCTGGTCAATGCGCGGCAAGGGAAATGGATCCTTGGGACAAGCTTTATTAACATCAGTGAAGTCAATACAAAGCCTCCACTTCCCATTTGCTTTGCGCACGACTACTGGATTGGCTAACCACGTTGGATGGAGTACTCCTCGGACCAGGCCTGCTGCTTCCAATTTCTTGATCTCTTTTGCAATGAACTCTTGACGCTCCACTGCTTGTTTCCTGACTCTCTGCTTGACGGGACGCGCGTGAGGGAAGACGGCAAGGTGGTGCTCAATTACTTCCCTGGGAACGCCGGGGATGTCAGATGGTTGCCATGCAAACACATCGACATTCGCCCGTAGGAAAGCAACGAGCGCGCTTTCCTATTTAGGATCGAGCGTGGCACTGATGGTGAAGGTACCACCAGTGCTGTCCTCCTTGGCGGCCACTTTCTTGGTCTCTGGTGAAGCTGTCTTTGCCTTCTTGCACTTGCCGGTAGAGCTCGATGGTGCGTCCTCGATGGTAGCGCAGCACTCTGAAGAGGTGCGCTTGCCGGAGTGGGCATCAGAGCTACTCTTGCCGGGCTTGGTCTTCTTCTTCTTCCCTCCGAGAGCTTCAGCGGCAAGTGGTTTGCGCTCTGCTGCGGCTGCTGCTTCCCGGTAGATCTTGTCGGTACAGATGAGTGCATCTTTCTTGTCGCCATGGACAGAAATGACACTTATCGGACCAGGCATCTTGAGCACATTGTAGGCGTAGTGAGAGGCTGCCATGAACTTGGCAAGCGCCGGACGGCCGAGTATCCCATTGTTGGGCAATGGGAAATCAGCAACATCAAATGTGATTCTCTCTGTCCTGAAATTCAGCTCGCTGCCAAACGTCACTGGGAGTGTGATCTTCCCCTTCGGCTTGCTCCTTCCCGGATTTATTCCTTGAAAGGTACCAGTCTCTTCGAGCTCGCTGTCGGGGATCTGGAGCTTCTTGAGCACTGCGGAGGAGATCAGATTCAGGCCGGCCCCGCCGTCAACCAACATCTTCGTGACCTTGAGGTTGCGGATTGTTGGCGAGACCAACATCGGCAAGCACCCGACCGCAGTGATGCGATCAGGGTGATCCTCAACATCGAAGATGATGGGCGTGCTGGACCACTTCAGGGGCTTGCGCAATTCGACTGATGGTTCTGCTGCGTTTACCTCCCGCACCAACCATTTGAGTTGGGGGTGCGAGGTGTGCAGAGAAGCACCGCCGTCGACGCACAACACCTCTGTCGCCTTCTGAAACTCCTGCTCGTCGGTCTCATCTTCCTCCATCTCATCATCTTCATCTTCGTCTTCATCCTTGTCGCGGCCATGGGTGGGCCTATCTCCTTGCCGCGGCTTGGCCTTGCCGCGGCGCCCTCCCCGGGCGGGAAGCTTCTTGCCGGATCCTCCGCCACCTTCCTGGGCCTTCTCCTTGTCGCGGCGCTCGTATTCAGCTTTCTGTAGCTCCTCCATCTGCTCAACTTTCTTGCAGGCTTGGAGGTCATGGCCCTTGGTGCGGTGGATCTTGCCATATTGCTTGCCGGAGCCATCCTGCTTGTCGGCGGCCACCACAGCCTCGCCGGAGTCACCAGCTTTGGCCTTTCCGGAGCCGCCTCCGCTGCCGGAATGCTCGACAACTAGCACATCCTTAGCCTTTCTCTTTCTGTTGTTCCGCCTCCGGTTCTTCTTTGCCGGGGCGGTATCCTCACTGTCAGATCCTTCGGCTCCTGCATTCTCTCCGGGGATCCTCCTCCCCTCCTCAGCACGTGCACACTTGTCGGCCAGAGCATAGAGCTCGCTGACATCTCTGATCTTGCACATCGCCATCTCCTCCCTCATCCTGCGGTTACGCACGTTCTGATGGAACGCGCTGATAACCGTGGCAGGGTGGACGTCTGGGATGTTGCGCTGCACCTGGCTGAATCTCTGTATGTACTTTCGCAGGGGTTCTCCTTCCTTCTGGGCAAGCAGGTGAAGGTCGCTCTCCTGGCCATGGGGCTTGTGGCCGCGTGTGAAGGCGCCGACAAACTGATGGCACAGGTCCGCCCATGAAGAGATGGAGTTGTCCGGCAAGTGCATGAGCCAAGATCTGACGTTGGGCTTGAGCACCAGCGGGAAGTAGTTGGTGAGGATCTTCTCGTCTCGCCCCCCGGTAGCCTGCACCGCGATGGTGTAGACGCTGAGGAGCTCCGACGGATGTATCCTGCCATCGTACTTCTCGGGCACATCTGGCTTGAAGTTCTTGGTACTGGGCCACTGGACTTGCCGCAGCTCACGGGTGAACGCAGGGCAACCTGCCGCCTACGGCAAGTCGCCTGGTTCCCCTGGCACATGCATGTCGATAGTGGGCCCAGCGCGCTGGTCAGATTGATGCCGCGCTTCTCTTCGACGCTCGATGCGAGTGCGAGCATCTTCGTGTCATCGTTCTTGGAGAACTTGGCGCTGATCGCGGCGAGCTCGCGGGTCCGACGATGCGGTGGAGTCGGCGTCGAGGTTGGCCCGACGAGTCAGCGATCTTGGCCTTCGGGGCGGGGAGTGCACGGTGGTGGCACCCCCAGCGGTCTTGTCGCCACCGGCTTCCGCCCGAGCGTCTTGCCGCGGCTTCGACGTGCTCGTTTGCCGGGGCTTGTCGGCGTTGGCGAAGCCAATGAGGCTATAAATGGCGGCCCTCCAGTCGTCGATCTTGTCTGGCGCTGGAGGGTAATCCAGAAGGAGCTGGGCTCGGGCCAGCGCTTCCTCTGGAGTCTTGGGTGGCGGTGGTGAGTGACGCGAGGTGCGAGACATGCTCAAACTCCTAACAGTGTTAGAAGGAGCAACATCTCGCCTCGCCCTGGCGACCGCACTGCGCTCGTGCCAGCGTGTTGACGTGTATGTTGGCCTTGAGCGTCCCGCGACCCACCAGCTTGGCCTTGTTCCAACGCGAGTACGGTGCTAGGAGCACCGTGGCGTTGTCGATCCTGCACCTCCTGGGAGGGGTGCGGTGGATGTGCAGACGTTGAACCTTGCGGGGCCTTGTCCTTGGACCGGGTGACGATGTGAGTCCCCCCGGCGGTGCCCGCTCCTCCGCCGGCGTCCACCCCACCGCCCGTTTGCTCCGGTGGCGGTAGGATATCCGCAGACGGAGCGGCCACCTCTGAAGTCTTCTTCTTTGGTGGCATGTCGATGAAGATGTTGATGTAGTGCGCGCAGACGCCGGATCAGATACGCACGACCTCGACGCCCCCCTACCTGGCGCGCCAAAGACGAAGACGAAGATGAAGATGATAAGATGGAGGAAGATGAGACCGACGAGCAGGAGTTTCAGAAGGCGACAGAGGTGTTGTGCGTCGACGGCGGTGCTTCTCTGCACACCTCGCACCGCCAACTCAAGCAGTGGGTGCGGGAGGTAAACGCAGCAGAACCATCAGTCGAATCGCGCAAGCCCCTGAAGTGGTCCAGCACGCCCATCATCTTCGATGTTCAGGATCACCTTGATCGCATCACTGCGGTCGGGTGCTTGCCGATGCTGGTCTCGCCAACAATCCGCAACCTCAAGGTCACGAAGATGTTGGTTGACGGCGGGGCCGGCCTGAATCTGATCTCCTCCGCAGTGCTCAAGAAGCTCTAGATCCCCGACAGCGAGCTCGAAGAGACTGGTACCTTTCAAGGAATAAATCCGGGAAGGAGCAAGCCGAAGGGGAAGATCACACTACCAGTGACGTTTGGCAGCGAGCTGAATTTCAGGACAGAGAGAATCACATTTGATGTTGCTGATTTCCCATTGCCCTACAATGGGATACTCGGCCGTCCGGCGCTTGCCAAGTTCATGGCAACCTCTCACTACGCCTACAATGTGCTCAAGATGCCTGGTCCGATAAGTGTCATTTCTGTCCATGGCGACAAGAAAGATGCACTCATCTGTACCGACAAGATCTACCGGGAAGGAGCAGCTGCAGCAGAGCGCAAACCACTTGCCGCTGAAGCTCCCGGAGGGAAGAAGAAGAAGACCAAGCCCGGCAAGAGTAGCTCTAATGCCCACTCCGGCAAGCGCACCTCTTCAGAGTGCTGCGCTACCGTCGAGGACGCACCATCGATCTCTACCGGCAAGTGCAAGAAGGCAAAGACAGCTTCACCAGAGACCAAGAAAGTGGCCGCCAAGGAGGACGGCACTGGTGGTACCTTCACCATTAGTGCCACGCTGGATCCTAAATAGGAAAGCGCACTCGTTGCTTTCCTGCGGGCGAATGTCGATGCGTTCCCAGGGAAGTAATTGAGCACCACCTTGCCGTCTGCCCTCACGCGCGGCCCGTCAAGCAGAGAGTCAGGAAACAAGTAGTGGAGCGTCAAGAGTTCATTGCAGAAGAGATCAAGAAATTGGAAGCAGCAGGCCTGGTCCGAGGAGTACTCCATCCAACGTGGTTAGCCAATCCAGTAGTCGTGCACAAAGCAAATGGGAAGTGGAGGCTTTGTATTGACTTCACTGATGTTAATAAAGCTTGTCCCAAGGATCCATTTCCCTTGCCGCGCATTGACCAGATTGTCGACTCCACAGCAGGATGTGATCTGCTTTCATTCCTTGATGCATACTCAGGATACCACCAGATCTTCATGGCAGAAGAGGATTAAGAGAAAACCGCATTCATTACTCCAAGTGGCACGTACTGCTTTGTACAGATGCCTTTCGGACTAAAGAATGCTGGTTCAACATTTGCAAGAGTAGTCAGTCATGCCTTTGAGCCACAGTTGCACAGAAATGTGGAAGCTTACATGGATGACATAGTGGTCAAGAGCAGGGACAGAGCGACTTTGATCCAAGATTTGGACGAGACCTTCACAAATCTGCGCAGGATCAACCTCAAGTTGAATCCCGAGAAGTGCGTATTTGGAGTTCCTTCCGGCAAGCTTCTCGGATTCTTTGTATCTCAGAGGGGGATTGAAGACAATCCCGACAAGATCAAAGCCATTGAACAGATCGAAGCCCCGAAGCGCGTCAAGGATGTGCGAAGGCTTGCCGGCTGTGTGGCTGCTCTCAGTAGGTTCATTTCTAAGTCTGCTGAGTGCGCCCTGCCATTTTTCAAAATCTTGAAAAAGGCAGGTCCAATGAAATGGACTCCGGAAGCGGAGGCTGCGCTACAGGACTTGAAGAGATACCTATCCTCCACTCCAACACTTGTCGCACCTAAGCCGCAAGAGAAGTTGCTGCTATATCTAGCGGCAACCAATCAAGTGGTTAGTGCTGCGTTAGTTGCAGAGAAGGTGGCAGATGATGAGCCAGCGACCGCGGCAAGTGAGTCCAGCGACAAGCAGAGGGCTTCCCCGACAAGTTCTGGCTCCGGCAAGGATGGATCTGTACAGTTGCTGGAAGAAAAACAGAAGAAGATGGTGCAGCGCCCAGTTTACTTTGTAAGTTCCCTTCTGCAGGGGGCTAGATCAAGGTACTCTGGTGTGCAGAAGTTGCTTTTCGGCCTACTCATGGCCTCGAGGAAGCTGCGCCATTACTTTCAAGCACATGAGATCACAGTGGTCACTCGCTTTCCGTTGAAGAGGATATTGCAGAATCCAGAAGCAACAGGCAGGATTGTCGAGTGGGCACTGGAACTGTCAAGCTTTGGCCTCAAGTTTGAGAGTACCTCAACTATCCAGAGCCGAGCATTGGCAGAATTCATAGCAGAGTGGACGCCAACACCCGATGAAGAAACTCCGGAGAAGAGCATCCCCGTCGAGGAAGCGAGCAAAGAATGGGTCATGTACTTTGATGGCGCCTTCTCGCTGCAAGGCGCCGGTGCGGGCGTACTACTTGTCGCACCCACCGGAGAGCACCTCAAGTACGTGATCCAAATTCACTTTCCCAGGGAGCAAGCAACAAACAATTCTGTAGAGTATGAAGGCTTGCTTGCCGGACTCAGGATCGCGGCAGAACTTGGGATCAAGAAGCTTATTGTCAGGGGTGACTCACAGCTTGTCGTCCGCCAAGTTAACAAAGATTATCAGAGTCCGTTGATGGAAGCCTACATCGATGAAGTGAGGAATCTAGAAGAACATTTTGATGGCCTGCAGATGGAACACGTTCCAAGAGCTTAGAATGACATTGCAGATGGCTTGTCAAAATGTGCCGCACTTAAGTTGCCCGTGGAACCAGGGATTTTTGTGCTCAAGCTGACTCAACCATCTGTCACACCATCAACTGTACAGAGCAAGAAGAGAAAGTTGGTTACTGGCGACTCCTTCCCGGCAGAGCTCCCCGAAGCCACCACCAAGAAGGTCCCCAGGATCAACACAGAAAGTGCTGAGGAGCAGTCTGCTCCGGCAAGCCCTAGGGTTTGTTCCGTTGAAACAAACGCTCCCGAAAAGCTGTGTCCCGACACGCTTGTCGGGGAGCATCATGCTCCGGCAGGATCCCAGATTCTTGCCGTAGAAGCGGATGTTCCCGCAGCAGCATTTGCGCCTTTAGTCCTTGTCGTCGAGCCACAAGCTCCGACATGGGCACAGCAGATCGTCCAATTCCTTCAGAGAGGAGAACTTCCCGAGGAGCAAGAAGCAGCGGAGAATGTAGCCCGGCAATCAAGTATGTACCAGTTTGTCGATGACATACTGTACAGAAGAAGATTCAACGGAGTGAAATTGAAGTGCATTTCCCGGGAAGATGGACAGAAGCTGTTGGCGGAGATTCACGGAGGCATATGTGGACACCACATTGGCGTAAGAGCGCTTGCCGGCAAGGCCTTCCGGCAAGGTTTCTTCTGGCCGACAGCCCTCCAGGATGCAACTGCACAAGTAACCAAGTGTGAAGCATGCCAGTTCGAGCTCTCCAAACAATCCCTTTATCCTGGCCATTTTTGGTCTGGGGGCTCGACATTCTCGACCCCTCTCCCCTCGTATTCGGATCGCCTCGAGTTCTCGCTTATGATGAGCTAGAGCAAGAGCAGCTGCGGCAAGACGACGCGCCGCTCCTCGAGGTAGATCATCTTCAGGCTGCGGTATGAGCTGCTCGCTACCAGTAAGCTTTGCGCCGCTACCATAGCCGCAAAGTTAACGCCAGAAGCTCCGAGAGGGAGAGGATGCAGGTATGGACCGGGCGTCGTTCGAAGAAGCATGGCCTTGCCGGAACACAGGCGACAGAAAAGCTAAGTTGCCAAAGTTTGAGCATGATCAAATTTTAAAATTTTAAAGTTATATTCCTTGAAAGTCCGTGCCTTGTATGGAAAACCTGTGCGCGGAGGAATCGACTCGGGGCTAAGTTGTGCGCTTGATTTGTTTTCGAGTCCGCTCAACAATACAAGCGCGCTGCAACTAGCCCCGACAAGGTTTCTTGCCGGAGGCAACACCGCCAGCAGGCTGCTGATGTTCCACACTCAGCAAGTGTGCTTGCGCCGGCAAGTCCCCTCAAAGCGTAGGGTAAAAACATAAAAGGGATGTGGCAGAGTAAAGGATATAAGGTAGCAAGCGTTGCCCAGGACAAAGTTATATTACGAAAGTAACTTGTTGCGGCACTGACTAAGTTGTTCTCATAACTAAAATAATAGTGACAAGGAAAGAGAAGAAAGGTGCGCCAGCACCTGGGTCCCGGCAAGCCAGAGTTCCTGGGGGCTGCGAGTACCAAGATTCATCCCCGGCAAGCCAGAGTTGCCGGGGGCTGCGATATCAGATACGTTTTTTGTCCCTCATCATGCATCCTCTTATGGACTGGGGAACGCGAAGTTATATTCCTTGAACGACCGTGCCTTGTATGAAAAACCTGTGCGCGGAGGAATCGACTCGTGGCTAAGTTGCGCCCTTGATTTGTTTTCGAGTCCACTCAACAATACAAGTGCGCTGCAACTAGCCCCAACAAGGTTTCTTGCCGGAAGCAGCACCGCCAGCAGGCTACTGATGTTCCGCACTCAGCAAGAGTGCTTGCGCCGGCAAGTTCCCTCAAAGCGTAGGGTAAAAACATACAAGACATAGAATCAAGAAAAGGATATAACATAGCAAGCTTCCCCTTTTCATTAAAAAACATCCCACTCGGGTACAGTCCATAAAGGATGAAAAACATGAAAGAGAGGATTACAAGTTTTAAATGCAGCTAAGGCCCGAAGGCTTACAAATCAAAAAGATAAGGTGCCCGTAATCCTTTTTCCTACCCCTCTTTTTCAGGAGGTAGGTCAAGGAGGCGAGAAGGGAAAAAGGGGCGCCTAGGCGAACTACGGGTGCCAGAAGACACCAAGAGAACATCCTGGGAGCCGTCCGAAGGCTGGATGGTGATGGCGGCGCCGGAAGCAGAGCTCGAAGACGGGGCGGCAGGACGTCAGCATGCTGTCGAGGGCACCACGCCCTCGTACTCCGACTTGACGGCCTTGCCGCCGGCCCTCTTCCCCTTCCGCAGCCTCCCTACGCCAGCCGCCCAAGGAGACGACCCCGGGGAGCTCAAGAGGCCGGCGACCCGGATGATGGGGTCGCCGGTGACGCACGAGGCGACGCCCGACGCCTAGTCGGGCCCGCCGCCCTCGTCGTTGCTGTCGCTCTCCTCCTCGTCACTCTCGCTCGAGGGGGAGTCTTCGCTATCGGAGGAGCTGTCCACGCAGCATCTCGCCCGAGTGCCGGAGTCCCCGAAGACCTTGACGGAGAGGAGGTCGCCCTCCATTAACTTAAAATGGAGGGTAAACCCCGCGGTCAGGCTGTGGATGCGGGCGAACGTCTTCGACCCTCGATCAAGATACATCACGTTAGGGGCTGGGGATACAACGCTGACTCGCGTGCCGCTGATCCCACAGCCCCTCATGCACAATCTCAACGTCTCGGGCGGCTCTGGCTCCATCGCGCTCGCAAACGGAGCTGGAAGACGGAGGCGACGACGAGGCGCCCGGCGCAGCCTGACGAAGAACTCACAAGGGTCATCCCCCGTATGGACCGCCGGGAGGAGAGGAACCGCCGGCGGAGGCGAAGCTGACACGCCGCCCCGTCCGCCTCTTCCCCGCGTGCCTCGACCTCGCCCTCGACCTCGTCCACGACCATGCCCCCTCCCTCTTCCCCTTGTGGCTGGCTCCGCCACCACGGGCGTAGGATGGGGAGGGATGCGCTGTCTGGCGGCGACCCTCGCCGCCACCGATGAAGGACCAGGGTTCCCTTTCTCCATGGAGGATGGGAGAAAGGGGAACAGAAGCTGAAGGAAGGAGGAGATAAGGAAGTGCGGGTTTTTGCGCTCTCCTCTTGCCCTTCTTAAAGGAGCGAGGTGAGGGACTCGGCCGCCCCGCTCGGCCAATCAGGGCAAAGGAAGAGCAGGGGGTGGGGGCCGACCCGCTGCCCCCGCTCGTGACGGCCCAGTTTTCCACCTCCACCACCCATGACCCCAAGCGCATGGGAGCCACGTGGCGGGGATACAGAACTGAGGCAACGGGTGAGGTGACCTCGCCCCGCCCCGTGATCACGGGGATGTACACCTCGAAAATCGCGCACGCCACCCAGATCTCCCATGAAGCCGCGATTGACGCGTGCCGTTACGGGAGGACGCGGTGGATACGGAGTCAGATTCGGTTTGGACCCAGGCCGCGCGTGCCCATGCACTGTTTTGGGCCTAGCCCAACAGCGCTCGGCACCGTGTATGGCCCAGGCCCGGGGGCTCCTGTCGGTGTACTAAAGTAGGGGTACCTTAGTACCCCGAACTTGTGCACGGGCAATCGTAGCGTCCCGCGGCAAGGCTTGCCGGGGACCCACCAAGATCCTCCGTCATCCCTATTTACTGCCATTCAAGAACAAAGCGTTAACAAAGAAGACAAGGCCCCGGCAAGAGGAGCTTTCCGGGAAGTACAAGACCCCGGCAAGAGGAGCTTGCCGGGAAGGACAAAGACCCCGGCAAGAGGAGCTTGCCGGGAAGGCCAGCCAAGGCACTTCAGAAAACTTGCCGCGACGCCCCGCGCGTCCCGGCAAGGCCCGGCGGGCGGCAAGCTCGCTGGTGCGACAAGACAACGGCCGCGGCAAGGCACTTGCTACGGCAAGGCTGCCACTCTGCACCCGAGCTCCAGCGCATCCAACGACTAGTCACCCCAGGACCATCCAGGGAGCACGTGGCGAGGCACTGTGCAGCCATGCGGTGCGAGGTGGCAAGCGAAGCTGACAAGGAGGCCATCGTGGCGATCGGTGGCGCCCCTAACGGTCGCTTCCTTGCACTGTTGGGGCGACCAGACGGGCATTAAATGCCCTTGTCCCCTGCCATCAGAGTTAGGTAGGGGACACTGTTGGTAGCAGTTGTACCAACCCGCGTTTTTACCTTTCTACCCCTCTTTCTACGCTGCCACCTGTCGGTGACCCCTTTAGACTATAAAAAGGAGGCCCATGCGCACGTAGAGGGGGTTCGGAATTTCGGTTCCGCACTCGGTTCATTCGACTCATTCAACACCACAGCATACCCACGCTCTGGAGCAAGAACAAATATAAACACAAAGCAGCAGTAGGAGTTTTATCTCTCCAGAGAGCTCCGAAGCTGGGTAAAAATCTCCCCCGCGTGCACTCGCCTCGATCCGCTCTGCGTGCGCCCTCCGCTCCCTTGCCAGACAAGAAGGGCCCCCCTGCCCCATAGGTGTTCGTGCCCCCCACAGAAATCCCATGACACCCCGGGTCACGATACTTCTTTGCGATAATTTCTTTGTGCACTGCCACGAAAGGATCTACCTCGTTTAGGTGTTGTAGCCCTACCAAGTTTGCTCTGTCAAAGTCGCTACGTCAATATGAGTATGCCAGGTGCAGTTCCCTACGACCATTGGAGTGACCTTCTCCTTCGAGCCTCCCATCATGCTTGTTAACGGGCAAACCAGCACTAACACCAGGCTGCTGGTCAACGCCATATAGAAAATTCTCACAGAAAGAGATGCACTCTTGTGTCAGTTAGCCCTGGACGATGCTTCCATCTGGACGGGACATGTTACGAACGAATCCTTTGATGATCCCATTCATCCTCTCATATGGCATCATGTTGTGCAGAAATGATGGCCCTAGGTCTATTATGTTGTCCACAATATGGACACGCAGATGCACCATCACGTCAAAGAATGCGGGCGGGAAGTACATCTCAAGCTCATTCAGTATCAGAACGATCTCTTCCTGTAGCCTTCGGAGCTGCTTTAGACTTATCGACTTTCGAGAGATGACGTCGAAAAAGTTGCAGAGACCAATAAGCGTGTCACGGACGTGCTTGTCCATTATCCCTCTAAGGGCAACAGGTAGTATCTGCGTCATCATCACATGACAGTCATGGGACTTCATCCCGCTGAACCTTTTCTTGTCCATGTCTAGATATCTGCTTATCTTACCACAATAACCGGAACTATCTTTGACTCCGGTAAGGCACTTAAAGAATTGATTGATCTCAGCCTGACTTAAGGTGAAGCAAGAAGGGGGCAATAATCCTCTTTCTTTATTTTAATGCCCTTCTTCTCACGCGCCTCTGTCTCCGTCTCTGTCTCGTCTGACATTTTAGGGGGCGGCATGTGCAGATCTTCCCTAATTTTCAAATCTTGCAAGTCTTTTCTTGCCTTCGGCCCATCCTTGGTCTTATCCGGCATGTTCATCAGTGTCGCGAGCAAGCTCTCAAGGACATTCTTACAGATATGCATTTGATCAAGGGAATGAGGTGTATTGAGTTTGTGCCAATACTCCAAGTCCCAGAACACAGACCTCATCTTCCATACCTTTAGCAGCGGCTCCGGCGCCTTTTTCATTGTCTTTACCCGGCGCGGGGCACTCCTTCTAGTTTTTCAACAGCTCATCGATTTCGGCACCGCTCCACTTACGTGAAGGTTATCGATGCTCCGCGTGACCATTGAATAGATCTCCACGGTTTCTCCATGGGTCGTCATGTTCAAGCCATCTTCGATGCCCCATGGACATGATTTTCCCAGACCCGCCATCTTTCCTGGACGTTAGCTGCTGAGACATCGTATCATCCATGCACCGCGTGCATCTGCAATATCCATGGCACACCTGACCTGCGACATATCCGTAACCGAGATAGTCGTGCACCGTCGTGATCAGTGCGGCTCTCATGTAGAAATACTCGCCTTTGCTGGCGTCCCATGTCTTGCTGGTGTTTTCCATAACGTGTCTAACTCCTCTGGAAGTAGCCCAAGATACAAATTAATATTATTTCCTGGTTGTTTCGGCCCTTGAATAAGCATGCTCATGTGAATGTACTTCGACTTCATGCACAACCAGGGGGGAGTTTGTACATCCATACAAACACGGGCCATGTGCTATGGTTGGTGTTCTGGTTGCCAAACGGATTCATGCCATCGGTACACGCGCTGAGCATGATGTTGCTTGCATCACATTTGAAATACCGATAGAAGCTGTTCAACGCTCTCCACTGGCTTCCATCCTTGACGTGTCTCAACTTCGGATCATCTCCATCGTCGGGCTTCTTCCTCTCCTCATGCCAGCGCATTAGCTTTGCTTCCTTGGGATCAACGAAATACTGCTGGAGACGGGGAGTGATTGGTAAGTACCATACAACTTTCTGGGGACATTTCTTCCCGGCCTTCCTGTATCGAGAAGCATTACACACTGGACAGCTGGTTTTTTCCGCGTGCTCCTTCCGATAAATTATGCAATCATTGATGCATGCATGGTATCTAACGTGCGGCAGATCAAGAGGTCACACTATCTTCTTGGCCTCATCAACACTAGTAGGACATAGATTCCCCGCGGGAAAAACATCCTTTAGGTACTTGAGATGCTCATCGAGGCTAGTGTCAGTCCATTTGTTTTTACCGTTCATCTTCAGGAGTTGGAGCATGAAACTCATGCGGGTCACCTCAGGATTGCAACCATCATACAATGGAGTGTTCGAGTCTACCACCAGTTCCTCCAGCTTAGCCTCCTCTCTAGAAGCAGCTCTCTCAGTACTCGTCTCCTTTTGAAGCAGTGCTTGAACATGAGGGTCTCGCACAATTGAACTTAGTACCGACGAACTCTACTGCGTGGAGTCCATGTCGTTCTCCCCGCCGCCATGTCCGACCTCTTCTCCTCCGCCATGTCCGGCCCCTTCTCCGCCGCCATGGCCGGCCTCTTCCCCGCCACCATTATCGATCATCTCTTTGTCTTGCCCTGTGTCATCATTGCCTGCCCCGTCGGCGTCCTCAATATCGTCATCCTCATCTTCAATTATCCAACGAGCACTACTAGGAAAAGGCCTGCGCACTACAGGTGCGCCATTAGTATCTCGTATACTAATGGCGCACCTGTAGTGCGCCATTAGTATGCCTAGAGGTGTGCCATTACTATCTGACTTAGTAATGGCGCACCACATAGAAGTGCGCCATTAGTAATAATTTTTTTTCAATTCTTTTTATATTTTTTGTTTTTTTTCTTAATCTCGGGTCACTATGGCTTAATCTCGGGTCAATATGCTTAATCTCAGGTCAAATCGCACTCCGTGGTCAAACTTCCCAAAAGGTCACCCATCCGCACACTACTCCAGCCCAAGCACACTTAACTTCAGAGTTCTATCCAACCCCAGCACCAGCTCACTTCACAAGCACTTGTTCATATATATAGCATATCAATCCTATTAAACTTTGTTGATGTTTAGGACTTTGTTCATGTTCATGAGTGTGATGAAATTTTGAAAAAATATTTCAAACTTCCGTTTATATTACGTATCATATTTTGGAAAAAAAATCCCGAAAAAAAATCGAAACTATTTTTTTTCTGTTACTAGTGGCGCACCTAGTAAGTTTGAATTTTTTTGCCTCCAGATCTTAAAAGCCCCGGAACTCTTTTTCTGTTAGGTTTTTGAGGATTTTGAAAATGTTTAACGGGGTTCCCTCGTTAAATTCGGATGTAACTTTTCGAGTAGATGATTATTCATATAGAAAACTTTTTAATCCGAGTTCGTATGCAAAAGTTATGCCCATTTTACAAATTCCAGAGAGATTTTGCAAATAAAGTCGAAAATCATATTTCTAAATTTTCCCAACTTATTTTCTTTTATTTTTTTGACATTTTAATCATTTTCTTTTATTTTTCTAAAACTGAAAAGGCGGTCCAGGGGGTGCATTCGGTGGAATTTTGGGGCCAAGTTAGTAATGGCACACCGTGGGAGTGGTGCGCCATTACTAGTCTCCCACGGTGCGCCATTACTAGTTTTGAAAAAAGTAAAAAAAATTTGAAAAAAATTACTAGTGGCGCAGCATGGATCGGGTGCGCCATTACTAGTTAAAACTAGTAATGGTGCACCATCCCCTGGTGCGCCTTTACTAGTTTTGAAAAAAAAATTTGAAAAAAAATTTGAATTTTTTTACTAATGGCGCACCGTGGATGTGGTGCGCCATTACTAGTTTAACTAGTAATGGCGCACTATTCCCTGGTGCGCCATTAGTAGTTTTAAAAAAAATTGTTACTAATGGCGCACCGTGGATGTGGTGTGCCATTAGTATTTGGACACTAATGGCGCACCAACACATGGTGCGCCATTAGTATATAGTAGTGGCGCACCACATGTCTGGTGCGCCATTAGTGTCCATTTCATCTATAGCCCTTTTCCTAGTAGTGGAGTATAGCCATCTATGAAACCAGTCATGAGCAGGTGCGCTTCGACACGACCATCGTCATAGGGGTCGAGCCAAACTATTCCTTTGCATTATCGACACGGACATAAAACCTTTGTCCGGTTATTTTCTTTCATGTCCTGCACCGCCGACCGTAACCACCTGTCCACCATCGTTCTACAGACCATCATGAACGTCTGCACGGTAATAATAAACAAATTGATTATAAAAATGCGTGCATGCATCAAAGTCATAAGAAAATTCAGCATGACCTTCCCTAAAAATAAGACATATATAGATCTAGAGTTTGCCCGAAATTCACCGAAACAGAAATAAATCGACATTTCGGCAAAACATAGGCAACTCAAAAGCAAAATTTGGCTTCAACTCATGCCACACACACAATTTCCATCATATTTCCCAATTATCATATCACACACACATACACATATTTCCATTTTGCAAAAGCATGAAATTTTAATCACCTCTATCTCGAGATCGAGCACACGGTGGAGATGATGATGTAGGGAGATCAAAAGTGCACAAAGATCTTCTTGACAAAGATAGATCTAGTTAGGGGGCAAATAGGTCACTTGACTAAATGCTACATCTACCTAGTTAGCTAATTTGGGAGGAGACAACTTCAACTAGTGGAGGAGGAAGGAAAAAGAGAAAGGAGATGCATTAATGGAGGTGGTGTTAGTTAGCTAGGAGTAATGAAGAGAGAGAAAGGTAGGTAGAAGAGGGAGAGTAATGGGGTGAGAAGTATTGAGGAAGAAGAAGAGTGAGAGAGGGAGGATGTGGGAGGTAGGGGAAAGGGAGGGAGGAGATGGGGGAGGGGAGGACGTACGGGTGGGAAAAGGTGGTGGGGTGCTGCGTCTTAGCAGTAGCGCAGGAGGAAAACGCGCTACTGCTATGAGCGTAGCAGCAGCGCCCTTTCATCAAACACGCTACAGCTAAACAGGCCAACCGTGTGGACAATTTCAAAATTAGCAGCTGCGACATGACTAAAAAGCACGCTACTACTATTGCATTAGCAGTAGCGTGCATCGTGACACCGTGCTGCTGGTAAACTTAGGTTGTTGGGTACTGTCGGTAGATTTTTGTAGCAGCGCGGTTTAGACATCACGCGCTACTGCTAAATTTACATCAGTAGCGTGCTTTTCTTAACCTCGCTACTGCTAATTAGCAGTAGCGCCTCTTTTTGTGCCGCGCTGCTGCTAAGATTCTGTGTATAAGGTTTTCCCTAGTAGTGTTCACAAGCTCCAGTGATCCATCTATGGACTGGTGCAAGCATCTCGGGGCTGGAAAATACGCTTTGATGAGGTGATCAAATCATATGGTTTTATACATACTTTCGGTGAAGCATGTATTTACAAGAAAGTGAGTGGGAGCTCTATAGCAATTCTTATATTATATGTAGATGACATATTATTTAATAGGAAATGATATAGAATTTCTAGATAGCATAAAAGGATACTTGAATAAGAGTTTTTCAATGAAAGACCTTGGTGAAGCTGCTTATATATTAGGCATCAAGATCTATAGAGATATATCAAGACGCTTAATAGGACTTTCCCAAAGCACATACCTTGATCAAGTTTTGAAGAAGTTCAAAATGGACCAGTCAAAGAAAGGGTTCTTGCCTATGTTACAAGGTGTGAAGTTGAGTCAGACTCAAAGCCCGACCACAGTAGAAGATAGAGAGAAAATGAATGTTATTCCCAATGCCTCCACCATAGGTTCTATCATGTATGTTATGCTGTGTACCAGACCTGATGTGTGCCTTGCCATAAGTTTAGCAAGGAGGTACTAAACTAATCCAGGAGTGGATCACTGGACAGCGGTCAAGAATATCCTGAAGTACCTGAAAAGGACCAAGGATATGTTTCTCGTTTATGGAGGTGACAGAGAGCTCATCATAAATGGTTACGTTGATGCTAGCTATCACGACCGGCTTTCCAATAAAAAGCTTATTGAGAAACCGACCTTTATATAGACCAGTATAGGAAAAATCCTCCTTACTGGTAGACAAATCCTTGATACAGAAATCCAGTAGTACTAAATAATATACAGGGTTGAGCTGAGGGTACTCAGCAATTTATTACAAGCACGCCAATATTATAACTAAGGGCAGATATGAAACAAGGGTGTGGTGGCATACTACTGACTCGTAATAAAAGTGGTGGTGGATATGTCATAGTGAAGTGGGTGACATGACTCCTAATCTTGCAGCTCATCGAGCGTCGAAGTGAGGCTCGATGATTTTATTCGGGTACCGGAAGCGTATATGATACAAGTGACCAATTCCAGGATCGGACGGGACTGACTGGGACTCCTCTAGGCGTCGAACTTGCTATCATACTCTTCATCCATAAGATCACCTTCGTCAACATCTGGCCAAATCAACAAGCCAGGTGAGTACTTTGAATGTACTCACAAGACAGTTCGGACATAAGATATAACAAATGCAAACATGATGCACATGAGCAGTTAGTAATACACACTCGAATAATAAATTTGCACGGCATGTTAAATAAAAAGGAAGTCAGGCGGTAGTCCTCCCGAAATCCCAATAAAATAATTGAAAACCGATCGGGTGTCTGAAGCGATGCCTCGAAAGGTAAAAATAAATTAACATGCCACAGTCGGGCATCTGCGCAACGCCACATAAAGGGCTTATATTGAAATGTAACCGACAGTGCGTGCCACAGTCGGACGTCTACGCAACATCTCGGAAAGGGCTTATAATGAAAATAAATAACAGTGATGCCACAATCGGACGTCTGAGCGACATCACGTAAAGGGCTTACATCGAAAGTAAATAGCAAGAGTGCCACAGTCGGACGTCTGAGCGACATCACATAAAGGGCTTATATCGAAAATAAATACCAAGAGTGCCACAGTCGGACGTCTGAGTGACATCATAGAAAGGGCTTATATTTCAACATTCATATTCAATAAATTCATGAAGTTAAATCACTCCAAGGAAATACTCAGTACATAATAATAAACGGGTTAGTCCATCCACAGGAGTAATCATTCAGCCAGATTTTAACACTCATGTTTATTCATCGGAGATTTGTCACTGAGACAGACACTGAGACTGACAAAGACAAGTTGAACACAGTCCTTGAACAAAGATACGGTTACTTGAATGATTTTGACTCTGCAGAGTTTGTACTATTTAACCACAGCCAACGGATTTCAGTAGTCACGAAGGACTAGTTCTGTTTACGGTATTTCAGGAGAAACGCATCTAACCTGTACACACCCATTCCACATCCCGATGCCAGGAATCACAATAGGCAACGTTCAAGAAAAACATTGAGACGGGGAGGCCACAACTTCGAGTAGCATGGGATCAAATTTATATCGTGCGCTCTAAGGGGTGCCCCCCTCTGGGTCCCAACCGGAAACACCCATGCCTGCAGACCGGATGACTGGCTTAATCCAGGGCCATGGAACCCTCATCACGGCCCCTCTACTTGGTGTGTACAAGGAAAGAGGTTTGCAACTTACTAAACCATATTCTTTGCAGAAAACATGTGGTAGCACAAAAAGGAAATGGATGGTAACGCGACTTGATCCACGTTAACACTAGAGTTAAATGGTTTGGCATAAGACTGGCATGCTTCAACAATACCATCTTACCCCCTTTCATGTCACCACATGATCATGTAAACTTACATCAAATAACCCATCGAGTTTCGAAGCTCACTTGTATTAGCTTTGCATGCAATATAACACTTATTGCTATTCATATAAACATGCCATGAAATAACTACTAAAGCAAACATGCAAAACACTCATCATATCAAAGGTTCAAACATGCTTGCCTGGTTCGGAGTAGTCGGAGTCTAGCTCAGTGAAGTTCGCGGTTCCGTCACCTCCTCCGGTATCTACGGTATAAAGAAAATACGTTCTAACGTAAATACCGTGTGTGCACAAAAAGTTTTCCAAATATTTTTTCAAATAAATATGATAAGACTGACAGAAAAATAAAGATGACAAAAAAAGAATTAATCAAAAATCATTTTCCGTTTAAAAGTTATTTAAGTTTTAGTCCAGGGACTTGTGTGTAATGAAACAGAAAGTTTCCAGGGGGTAGAACAGAAAAAGACAGAAAAACGTTTCAGTTAGAAAGCATATTTGCCCGAAGGCGTTTTCAGAAAACGGTTCAAAAAAAAGAAAAAACTAACGGGGGGGTCTCACCCGTCAGGTTTAAACGCTGAAACAGAGTCACCGGCGCCCGAAGGCTGCGGTGCTCGCCGGCGTCGATCCACGACGAGTTAGGAGAAGAGGAGGGTACCTACGGGTTCCTTGGGTCCTTCCGCACCTGTGGGTGGTGGAGTTGGTCATCGGCGAGCACCACGTCGACGACGGCCTCAACTCCTGCCGACGGTGGTTCGGGTGTTGGTGGATCTCGCCGGGGAGGGCTGCAAAGGTTGAATTGGGGCTCGGGTTAGAGAACTGGATGCACTAGAGGGTTACTGATGCGGTTTGGGAGGCGGGGATGGTCTCACCTGAGTGAATCAAGCCGGAGCCTGAGGCGGATCGGGGTGGCCGGAGTCGGGGAAGGAGACCTCCTCGGGGTCCTCCTGGTAGCTAGGCGGGGCTCTGGTGAGGTGGAGGTGTGGTGCAGGGTCGAAAACGAGCTCGAGGGCTCCTTTTATAGCTGGTCCGAGGCAGTGGCCGCGAACGGGATAACTCCGGTGACGATTACGGTGGGGCAGTGGACGGTTAGGTGGTTTAGGGGGCTAGGCCTCCTCGCAATGGTCCACTGGTTCCGTTCAAGTGTTAAGTTTGGCCTGCCTTGGGTGGTACTCCACGTTCCCGACGGAACGGCTCACGGAGCTCGTCGGCGGCAGAGAGCACGCTCTGCGCTGCTCAGGCCACAGCGACGGTGCCACAGCATGCACAGGCAACCAGACAACCATGCGGAGGCTTCGGGTGGTTTGGGCGGTGCTGGACGGCGCCGAAAGGTGGTGCTTGTCCCTGCTGGCCGCCACGAGTGGCTTTGCCACCGCAGAAGCTGCCGGCGTCGGCGAGACATGTCACCACCAACTATGGTGCCCGTCCAAAAGACCATGCGGCACTCTGGATAAGGAGGGGGAACAGGGAGCAAGGCGCCACTGCAGTTACTGGCGAGATCGACGCCGTGCTCTGAAGAAAACGACACTGACGGTGAAACAGAAACACTGAAAATCTGAACTTTCTGAATTTGAACATCAAAAGTGCATGCTAGGTGCTCGATGAAATGATTTTGGCATGTAGAGAAATTTTCTGGAGCTGATCTTTGGTGAGGTGACCTCTCAATGCACCTGGGGGCTGCCTGATTTACCCCAGAATTTTTGGAGAAGAAAAATATTGAATTTCACCAAAAATGACGAATCTGGTCCAAACTTGCAGTGAGCAAAACTTGAAAATTTTGAATTGTGGAAGAGTGGATCTTGATGAATCTAGGTTGGGGGTGCTAAGGACAAGTCAGAGGAGTTGGTTTGGAATCAAATCTCAAAAGAAATCAGGTACTTTCTTTGTAAATCACCTAGGTCCAAAATAAAAGACATCAATAGTTTTGGGGATAAAATAAATAGAGTAAAAATAAAAAATGAGTTGACCTTGTTGGGATTGGACATTATACTTGACCCAAAGTGGAGGGAGGGGTTTTGGAAGAAGTTTTTAAACATGAGGCATGGCAAAAGAGAGTGGTTTGAATGAAAAGAATAAATCAAAAACCCATAGGATTTCTTTTTAATTGAAAAACTTCCAAAATTAATCGTGATGAGTCAACCCAATGAAAAGCCTTCAAAACAAAACATCAAGGTTGAGGATGACCCAAAATAAAAAATTTGTCATAAGAGAAACTTTTGAGAAGAAGAGCCCTTTTTAGAATGAGTTTAAATAGCCTCCTTCAAATCAAAATAAAATAAAATTTAAAAATCAAATCAAAATTTTTGGAGTGTCACAACACCTACCCCCTTAGGAAAAATCTCGTCCCCGAGATTTCAGCTGATCCTCAAACAGGTGTGGGTGTTCTGTCCGAAGAAAATCCTCTCTTTCCCATGTTGCTTCATCCTCGGTGTGATTGCTCCACTGAACTCTGAAAAATTTAATTGTTTTCTGACGGGTCCTCCTTTCAGACTCCTCCAATATTTTTATTGGACATTCCCTGTAGGTGAGATCTGGTTGCACGTCAATGTCTTCATGAGATACCTGCTTCTCTGGGTTGCTTACGCATTTCCTCAACTGTGAGACGTGGAACATGTCGTGGACATCTGACAGTTCTTCGGGTAGGTCTAGCTGGTAGGCTACTATGCCTCTTCGCGCAACTACACAGAAGGGTCCGATGAATCTTGGTGCTAGCTTTCCTTTAACTTTGATCGTTGTAGGCCCCTCATAGGCGATACTCGTAGGTACACATACTCACCGGGTTCAAAACTGACTCCCCGATGTTTTCGATCGTAATAACTCTTCTGTCGGCTTTGAGCTGTCTTGAGTCGGTCCCTGATTAGCTTAACTTTCTCCTCAGCTTCCTTGAGCATGTCTGGGCCAAAGATACGACTGTCTCCGGTCTCTGACCAATTTAGTGTGGTACGACATCTCCGTCCGTACAAGGCTTCAAAAGGTGCCATTTGTAGGCTGGCTTGGTACTGTTGTTGTATGCAAACATGGCATATGGCAAGCTTTCTTCCCAACTGGTCCCATAGGTGAGGACACACGCTCTTAGCATGTCCTCTAGAATTTGGTTCACGCGTTCAGTTTGTCCATCAGTCTGGGGGTGGTATGCTATACTGAATGCTAGTTGAGTTCCCAGAGCTTGTTGTAATTGATCCCAAAATCTAGAGACGAATTGGGTGCCTCTGTCAGATATTATAGTCTTTGGAACTCCATGCAGACAGACGATACGGGAGAGATAAAGCCTGGCAAGCTTCTGAGTGGTGTGGGTTGTCTTTACTGGGATGAAATGTGCCACCTTAGTCAATCTATCTGTGATGACCCATATGGCATCATTTCTGTATCGTGACCGGGGTAGTCCGACAATAAAATCCATTCCAATTTCGTCCCTTTTCCACTCGGGTATCTTGTTTGGCTGTAATAGTCCTGCTGGTTTTTGGTGCTCGGCCTTAATGCGCTAACATGAATCACAACATGCAATGAATGTGGCTATGTCCCTTTTCATACCGTGCCACCAAAAATTTTCTTGAAGGTCTTTGTACATTTTGGTTCCCCCAGGGTGAATTGAATATGGAGCGGTGTGGCCTTCGGCTAGAATTTTTTGTTGAAGGTCTTCTATATTTGGTACGCAAAGCCTATCTCCGAACCACAATATTCCCTTATCGTCTATGACGAATTCTGAGGCCTTGCCCAAACTCACTTTTATTTTTATGCCTTCGATGCTGGGGTGTCCACGCGAGCCTGCTTAATCTGTTCTATCAGGGTAGGCTGTATTTCCAAATTTGACACATTGCCTTCGGTGACCATTACCAAGTTGAGTTTAGCAAACTCCTGCTGAAATTCAGGTCTCAATTTTGGTAGACTATCGTTGCCCGAGCTGGGGTTCCGACTAAGAGCATCCGCCACTGCATTTGCTTTTCCTGGATGGTAGTGAATGCCAACATCATAATCTTTCACTAATTCCAACCAGCGTCGTTGTCGCAAATTGAGTTCTGGTTGTGTAAAAATATATTTGAGGCTTTTATGGTCCGTATAAATTTCACAACGATTTCGAAGCAAAAAGTGTCTCCACTCCTTGAGTGCATGAATGACTGCTGCCAACTCCAAGTCATGAGTGGGATAATTTTCTTCATGCCTTCGTAGTTGCCTGGATGCGTATGCGACTACTTTGCCCTCTGCATTAATACGCATCCGAGGCCCTTCCGGGATGCATCACAATATACCTCAAAACTTTTGTGTATGTCTGGTACAACCAATACTGGTGCTGTTGTTAATTTCCTTTTAAGTTCTTGGAAACTTTTCTCGCAGGCTTCAGTCCATACAAACTTTTTGTCCTTCTTGAGTAACTATGTCATTGGTTTTGCTATGGTGGAGAATCCTTCAATAAATCTTCGGTAATATCTTGCCATTCCCAAGAAACTTCGTACATCTGTTACGCTAGCTGGTGGTTTCCAGCCAAGTACGGCCTTGACCTTTTCCGGGTCTACGGCAACACCTTCTTGGGTTAGTACATGGCCTAGAAACCCAACCTGTCTTTACCAAAATTCACATTTGCTGAACTTGGCGTATAATTGATGTTTCCTTAATTCTCCCAGTACAATCCTGAGATGCTCAGCGTGCTCTTCTGGTGTCTTGGAGTATACCAGAATATCGTCAATGAATACTACAACAAATTTGTCCATAAATTTCATAAATACTTTGTTCATGAGGTGGACAAAATATGCCGGAGCGTTTGTCAGTCCGAACAGCATTACTATGAACTCATATAATCCGTATCTGGAGGTAAATGCTGTCTTGGGAATATCTTCTGTCCGTACTTTTAGTTGATGATACCCCGACCTCAAATCAATTTTCGAGAAGACCTTGGCTTGTGCGAGCTGGTCAAATAAGTCATTTATCCGTGGCATTGGATATTTGTTTTTGATGGTGACCATGTTGAGTGCTCGATAGTCTATACATAATATTAGTGTCCCATCCTTTTTCTTGGCAAATAATACTGGTGAACCCCAAGGTGAGGAGCTGGCTCGTATAAATCCTTTGTCCAGTAATTCTTTTATTTGCTTCTTTAATTCTACCAACTCGGAGGGTGCCATTCTATAGGGCTTCTTCTAAATGGGGGTCGTTCCAGGTGCTAGCTCAATGATGAATTCTATTTCCCGGTTTGGTGGCATGTCTGGTAGTTCTTTGGGAAATACGTCGGGGAACTCACACACCACTGGGACTTTGCTTAATTCTGAAATGTCCACCTTGTTCAACCTTGGTTGCCGTGATACTTGTCTTTCTTGAGCTGCAATTTTTATTGTCTTCCCGTGATGATGGGTAAGAATTACAGTCCGATTGAAGTAGTCAATAAATTCTTTGTTGGTGGTTAACCAGTCCATTCCTAGGATAACATCCAGTCCCTTATTTTCCAATACGATGAGGTTTGCATGAAACTTTAGTCCTTCAAGCTCAATAACCACACCTTGGCAGTAATTCTGTGTGACTTGCTTAATCCCAGGGGACTTGATGATCATGGATTTTTCCAAGGGAAGCATCGAAAAATCATTTTGCAAAGCAAATTTCTTTGAAATGAACGAGTGAGAAGCTCCAGAATCAAACACAACCATGGCAGGTATTGTGTTGACAGGGAACATACCGAGTATGATATCCGGGGCATTCTGTGCTTCCTCTCTGGTCACATGGTTCAAGTGACCCTTCTTGTGATTGTTATTGGGGTTGAAGTTGTTCTGCTTGGGCGCTGAATTATTGACACCGATGTTCGGCTTGGGGGCCGAGTTTCTTGGCTTTGGACACTGCTTGGCATAGTGTCCTTCTTCTCCACAAGCGTAGCAAGTAACACCTGGGCGATATGTAAACTCCTTGTCCCTCGCATGGAAATTTTTGTTTGGGTGTGAAACATTGGTCATGGGTTTGTGTGCCCCACCTTTCTGAAAATCAGTCTTGCTCCGGTGGTTGCGAGCAAGAGTAGTCTGGTCCCTTTTGCGCTTGCGAAAATCCTCCAAGCTGCGGTGCTCATTTTCCAATGTAATAGCCTTGTTCACAAGTGTTTTGAAATCTGGGAAGGTGTGTACGACCAGCTGGCATTTAGTGCTGGTGCCAGACCGTCCAAGAATTTTTCCATCTTTTTGTTTACAGTCATATGCTCTTTGTTGGCGTAACGAGACAATAGAGTAAACTAACTGTTGTACTCGGTCACTGTCATGGTTCTCTACTTGAGGTCATCAAACTCCCTTTTCTTCATCTTCATAATACTTCTGGGAATGTGCACCCCACGAAAACCTTCTTTAAATTCTTCCCAGGTGATGTCATTTTCATTGGGGTGCATGTGTAGAAAATTCTCCCACCATGATGCAGCTGCTCCAGTGAGGTAGTGAGGTGCCTATAGTACCTTCTCACGGTCTGAACATTGTGCAATAATTAATTTCCTTTCAATGTCTCGAAGCCAATCATCGGCCTCAAGAGGATTGTCAGTGTGCGAGAACGTTGGGGGACACGTCTTTTGTAGTTCAGACAATTTGGATTGCTGCTGATACGGTCCACGGTGATTTCCCATATTGATGACATGGTTCATCATTTCTTGATCCTGTTGCTGGCTTTGCTCATAAAGGCGGCATACTTGAGAAAATGCTGCTTCACTGCCTTGCTGACTTGACTGCCCCTGTGTGAAATTGTTGCTTGTCTTCGTACCATAATTTTCTTCCGGCGGACTTGGCATGGAACGAGTCCAAGGACGAGGCATTTTCCACTCTGGGGTATTTTTTTGTAAAACATATGAGAAAAGCTGAGTGGCAGAATAAATAATTTTGCAAGACGAAAAATTAAGAACTCCAACATTTTTCAAGAAAATACTTGATTGCGCATGGAGAAGGACCGCTCAGTACATATCTTACACGCAAGTCATAATTATACAATACATCACTCAGGATGTGCGTACACATTCCTGACATGTTATTTAGGCTAGTGCACTTCTCCCAGTTCCTACATGATGCACACACAAACTACTTCTCACAACCTATATACATATAAACATATCATACAAGCTGACACATTGCACGGCTGCTAGGCGTACTCAGTCGGAGATGGTGACAATTTCCCTCGGCCTGCCGAGGGTAAGACCCAGTGATGCTGGAGACTCAACCTCCTCCTCACTAATAGGCTCCAGACGTGAAGCACTGAGCTGTGGAGCTGGTGCGGGTGCGGTAGGTGGTGCAGCTCTGACTAGAGTAGGAGCGATGACTCGGTCAAATTCTTCAGGAGTAGGCAGGCGGCGAGCAGTGGCGAGGGTGGCAGGTGCATAGGATGCTGAGGACGAGACATATGTCAGTGGTGGTGCTGTGTGGAGGAGCTCCCTCATGTTGGCGGAACAGTTATGCACGACGTCCATACGAGCAGCCACAAGGTCGTCCACGAGGTTATCAAAAGCTGCCTCGAGGACCTTGAGGTACTCAACTAACATCTCAATAGCCTCTTCTCTCTCTCCCCTAGGGCAAGCGAATGCATAGTGACATGTGTATGGCATGTGGCAGGGGAGGTAGCGGTAGCGAAGAGTCTTCATTGAAGGAAGAACATCCCGAAGATGAGCTATCGCCTCACAGGCAGCCATCTGCATAGCATGCCTCTCCGTAGGCATGGCCCTTCCCACAAACCGGAAAGCGGCGTGACTCAACACGTCTTCCCTTGAATTGCACCGCGGCCTGGTGCATGGACAGACTGTCACTGATCTTGTGCCAGTAGAGTGTGAACTCTGGACGAGTCGATGGCTCGATTGCGATTTTGACAATGGAGACGAGAAGCTTGATGAACCCCTCAGGTACATTGGCGAACACCTGCGACTCACAGTCGTTGCCAGCCATCTACAAAAGTAGACAAAAATTCCGAATAGTCAAATCATAAATTTATGATGACTAACAGAAAATTGCTACATTTTCAAAATATTAAAATAGCACTCATTACGCTAATAACCGATTAGCGATCGCACCTAGTGGCTTCCTACAGTCAGCCTGGCTCTGGTACCAAGTTTGTCACGACCGGCTTTCCAATAAAAAGCTTATTGAGAAACCAACCTTTATATAGACCAGTATAGGAAAAAATCCTCCTTACTGGTAGACAAATCCTTGATACAGAAATCCAGTAGTACTAAATATTATACAGGGTTGAGCTGAGGGTACTCAGCAATTTATTACAAGCACGAAAATTTTATACATAAGGGCGGATATGACACAAGGGTGTGGTTGCATACTACTGACTCGTAATAAAAGTGGTGGTGGATATGTCACAATTAAGTGGGTGACATGACTCCTAATATTGCACCTCATCGAGCGTCGAAGTGAGGCTCGATGATTTTATACGGGTAGCGGAAGCGTATATGATACAAGTGACCAATTCCAGGATCGCACGGGACTGACTGGGACTCCTCTAGGCGTCGGACTTTCTATCGTACTCTTCATCCATAAGGTCGCCTTCGTCAACATCTGGCCAAATCAACAAGCCAGGTGAGTACTTTGAATGTAGTCACAAGACAGTTAGGACATAAGATATAACAAATGCAAACATGATGCACGTGAGCAGTTAGTAATGCACACTCAAATAATAAATTTGCATGGCATGTTAAATAAAAAGGAAGTCAGGCAGTAGTCCTCCAGAAATCCCAATAAAATAACTGAAAAGCGATCGGGTGTCTAAAGCGACGCCTCAAAAGGTAAAAACAAATTAACATGCCGCAGTCGGGCATCTGAGCGATGCCACATAAAGGGCTTATATTGAAATGTAACCGACAGTGCGTGCCACAGTCAGACGTCTACACGACATCTCGGAAAGGGCTTATAATGAAAATAAATAACAGTGATGCCATAGTCGGACGTCTGAGCGACATCACGTAAAGGGCTTACATCGAAAGTAAATAGCAAGAGTGCCACAGTCGGACGTCTGAGCGACATCACATAAAGGGCTTTATATCGAAAGTAAATGGCAAGAGTGCCACAGTCAGACGTCTAAGCGATATCACATAAAGGGCTTATATCGAAAATAAATACCAAGAGTGCCACAGTCGGACGTCTACGCAACATCTCGGAAAGGGCTTATAATGAAAATAAATAATAGTGATGCCACAGTCGGACGTCTGAGCGACATCACGTAAAGGGCTTACATCGAAAGTAAATAGCAAGAGTGCCACAGTCGGACGTCTGAGCGACATCACATAAAGGGCTTATATCGAAAATAAATACCAAGAGTGCCACAGTCGGACGTCTGAGTGACATCACAGAAAGGGCTTATATTTCAACATTCGTATTCAATAAATTCATGAAGTTAAATCACTCCAAGGAAATACTCAGTACATAATAATAAACGGGTTAGTCCATTCACAGGAGTAATCATTCAGCCGGATTTTAACACTCATGTTTATTCACCGGAGATTTTTCACTGAGACAGACAATGAGACTGACAAAGACAAGTTGAACACAGTCCTTGACCAAAGATATGGTTACTTGAATGATTTTGACTCTGCAGAGTTTGTACTATTTAACCACAGCCAACGGATTTCAGTAGTCACGAAGGACTAGTTCCGTTTATGGTATTTCAGGAGAAACGCATCTAACCAGTACACACCCATTGTACATCCCGATGCCAGGAATCACCCTCGGCAACGTTCAAGAAAAACATTGAGACGGGGAGGCCACAACTTCGAGTAGCATGGGATCAAATTTATATCGCGCGCTCTAAGGGGTGCCCCCCTCTCGGTCCCAACCGGAAACACCCATGCCCCCTGACCGGATGACTAGCTTTAATCCAGGGCCATGGAACCCTCATCACGGCCCCTCTACTTGGTGTGTACGAGGAAAGAGGTTTGCAACTTACTAAACCATATTATTTGCAGAAAACATGTGGTAGCACAAAAAGGAAATGGATGGTAACGTGACTTGATCCACATTAACACTAGAGTTAAATGGTTTGGCATAAGACTGGCATGCTTCAACGATACCATCTTACCACCTTTCATGTCACCACATGATCATGTAAACTCACATCAAATAACCCATCGAGTTTTGAAGCTCAGTTGTATTAGCTTTGCATGCAATATAACACTTATTGCTATTCATATAAACATTCCATGAAATAACTACTCAAGCAAACATGCAAAACACTCATCATATCAAAGGTTCAAACATGCTTGCCTGGTTCGGAGTAGTCGGAGTCTAGCTCGGTGAAGTTCGTGGTTCCGTCACCTCGTCCGGTATCTACGGTATAAAGAAAATACGTTCTAACGTAAATACCGTGTGTGCACAAAAAGTGTTCCATATATTTTTTTCAAATAAATATGATAAAAGACTAGACAGAAAAATAAAGATGACAGAAAAATAATTAATCAAAAATCATTTTTTGTTTAAAAGTTATTAAAGTTTTAGTCCAGGGACTTGTTTGTAATGAAACAGAAAGTTTCCAGGGGGTAGAACATAAAAAGATAGAAAAACGTTTCAGTTAGAAAGTGTATTTGCCTGAAGGCGTTTTCAGAAAACGGTTCAAAAAAAAGAAAAAGCTGACGGGGGGGTCCCACCCGTCAGGTTTAAACGCTGAAACAGAGT
Organism: Triticum dicoccoides; assembly: GCF_002162155.2. Taxonomy (NCBI): domain Eukaryota; kingdom Viridiplantae; phylum Streptophyta; class Magnoliopsida; order Poales; family Poaceae; genus Triticum; species Triticum dicoccoides. The sequence continues at coordinate 700,042,039 of NC_041383.1, read as the reverse complement.
CACCGGCGCCGATCCACGGCGAGTTAGGAGAAGAGGAGGGTACCTACGGGTTCCTTGGGTCCTTTCGCACCTGTGGGTGGTGGAGTTGGTCGTCGGCGAGCACCACGTCAACGGCGGCCTCAACTCCGGCGGACGGTGGTTCGGGTGTTGGTGGGTCTCACCGGGGAGGGCTGCAAAGGTCGAATTGGGGCTCGGGTTAGAGCACTGGATGCACTAGAGGGTTACTGACGCGGTTTGGGAGGCGGGGATGTTCTCACCTGAGTGAATCAAGCCGGAGCCCGAGGCGGATCGGGGTGGTCGGAGTCGGGGAAGGAGACCTCCTCGGGGTCCTCCTGGTGGCTAGGCGGGGCTCTGGTGAGGTGGAGGTGTGGTGCGGGGTCGAAAACGAGCTCAAGGGCTCCTTTTATAGCTGGTCCGAGGCGGTGGCCGTGAACGGGATAACTCAGGTGATGATTACGGCGGGGCAGTGGTCGGTTCGGTGGTTTAGGGGGCTAGGCCTCCTCGTGATGGTCCACTGGTTCCGTTCAAGTGTTAAGTTTGGCCTGCCTTGGGTGGTACTCCATGTTCTCGACGGAACGGCTCATGGAGCTCGTCGGTGGCAGAGAGCACGCTCTGCGCTGCTCAGGCCACGGCGATGGTGCCGCAGCGTGCACAGGCAACCAGACATCCACACGGAGGCTTCGGGTGGTTTGGGCAGTGCTGGACGGTGCCGAAAGGTGGCGCTTGTCCCTGCTGGCCGCCACGGGTGGCTCTGCCACCGCAGAAGCTGCCGGCATCGGCGAGACACGTCTCCACCGACGATGGTGCCCGTCCAAAAGACCATGCGGCGCTCTGGATAAGGAGGGGGAACAGGGAGCAAGGCGCCACTGCAGTTACTGGCGAGATCGACGCCGTGCTCTGAAGAAAACGACACTGACGGCAAAACAGAAACACTGAAAGTCTGAACTTTCTGAATTTGAACAGCAACCACTACTAGGAAGAGGGCTATAGATAGGATTGATACTAATGGCGCACCAGGTAAGTAGTGCGCCACTACTATATACTAATGGCGCACTGGTTGGAGGTGCGCCATTAGTCACTACAAGAAATTTGCTCATCGTTGACCCTCCATTTTGGTCACTGAATCGTCATTATTCATGTTTTATGACCTTGTTTTGACCAAATCCAAAAGGTCAACAGTTGGCCGTCAAGAACGAACAAACATGACCTTTCTAAAATTTTGGTCGCAGATCTCTATTGACCTAAATTTTGGTTTGGTCATTACCCATTTCTCTGAGCCACGTAGGATCTGATGTGGCTGAGCTGACGTCGCATTCCTCGTGACCAAATGGAATCATCATAAATTTCACAGCCCGATCCACTAATCTAGCCTACATGGGCCTGGCCCAATACATATTTTATTATAAAAAAATGTCATAATTTGTTTGGGCTAATGCATTATTTTGTCAGAAGCATGTATATATCAAGATAGGCCCATTGAAAAACAAGTATAACAAAATACAATATTGCAAATAAACTGTATATTTCATTTCAGTAACACATCACATGCAATACAATACATCATCCATCGACTCCTCTATACACCAAGGTTCAAGGCCCAACAAGTGCACAGCAAAATGATTCTAAAAGTGCATAGAAAAATAGTTCTATATGTGCAAGTGCACAACAAAAGGATCCAACAAGTGCACAAGCGCACAGCAACATAGTTCTACAAAGATTGGATGAGAAGCACAAGTTTTAAGTTATCACACATAACATCAATGAGAAATGAAGCTTCTTGTGCCCTCCTTCTACCCTCCACTTCTTCTGAGTGACTCAGATCATCCTAGTAATAGGAATAATCAAACATAAGAAAGCATACAAAATATGAGCAAAAGAAAGACAAATGGTGGTTTTACATTCAGCAGTGAGACTTAAAAATTCACATCAATGAACAGAAACACAAGACATTAAGACATACTCCCATAGAAATTTCAGGACTTGCAAGATTATTCGTGTGTTAGCTCTGAACACTTTGTGCAAAAAAAGCTCACATCTATAACTTCCAAGATCAAGATATGTGAATCGTGTATCTTTAACACAGTATAATAAGCAGCACAGCCATGAGCAGTACAACACAACATAGCTCATAAACAACCAAACCAAACTGATTGCAAACTACTCCCTCTGTCCCATAATATAAAAGCGTTTTTTACACTACACTAGTGTCAAAAACACTCTTATATTATGGGACGGAGGGAGTATAAGTTAACCTTAATGCAAACAACACATGCACACAGAGTATACATGGCAGAAACACAACCTCATATGTTGAACTTAACAAAATTCATCAGTTTACATCTAAGGAGTACCAATCAGAACCTTTTCTTGCAGGGATCTCAAACTTTATTATTGAACAAGAAATAGTTACAGAAATAAACTAATGAAATAATCTTCTCAGAAGAGTCCCAACAATTTGCATAAACTATTAACATGGTTGCAAAACTTCAGTAGTAAAGAGGGTACCATGTTTCTTTTGTCTTTACTTGACTGGAATTACAACATGAAGCACACGAACAAATCATACGAACAAGCAACCCCATAAACGCTCTTGAATCTTGTTTATCTTTTCTTGTAGAACGCATGTGGGGGAAGAGCATTACCTTGATGGGATCTCATTCATTAATGATCTCAATCAAAGCATACAACCTGGGCAATGTAGACTAAATCTGGAGAAAAATATTACTTGTCCACAAGGGTGAGATTGACCTACACATTGCCAAACAACCCTTTGCAGTCACTTGGTTCAGATCTTCCCTTCAAGGTGATGAGCATTCCACTGCAGCAAACAAATAGAATTAAATTCAAAATAAAACCACTTTTATGGAGACTACTACAAGGCAAGTTTAGCTAATAGGACTTCTATAGCATGCAAGATGTTTCTTAGATCAGCACAAACAATAACAAGAGCTATGACAGTGAACCCTTGAGCAACATATAATGAGCAGGGTATTCAAAGAAGGTCACATCTTCCACAAGGCTGATCAGAGCAAGAAATATTCAAGTTTACTAATTTATTATTGAATCACATAGCATCATAGGAGAAAACAATGAGTCAAGTTTAAATAAGACATACATATATGCTAAGGAAAATTGAGTCACAACCAAAAGCATTTTGACTTCCATTTATTTGCACACGCAAAATCATTAGGTGCTCACAGTTCAGATCAGGTAAGGTAATTTTGTAGCTCCCCACTATTGTTGGCCTAACAAGACTCGTCCTCCAGCATAACAACATATTTGAAATCTCCATTATAGTAAATAAATGAGAGGACAGTGCCTAAGTCACATCATATTATACAAGCAAGCTAAATCTAGGGTTTGTGGTCGGTGGTGTATATACATGCACATAGAGGAGGCTGGAGTTGTGGAAGTCAAACATACTTGCCACCATGGTAGACTGAGGTGCCATGGGGCAGGTAGCGGAAGGCCGCCGCCATCCAGCACCCACTCACGCCCAAGCCTTCTTTCTTCTCATCCTCTTCCTCTGCCCAATATGGCACTCCCGCCATTGCCGTGTACAAGAAAAAAATGATGGTAAGGCTCAAAAAGCAGACCAAGGAAACTAATATGATAGAGAATCATATACTAATGCATAGGTAAGCCTATATGCAACGAGCCGCATATAATAAAAAAAGGGCAGTCGTTCATGCACATGTACAACAAAAAATCTCCTTATATTATTTATCTCAAGAATTCCATGTAGATGCTAGACATGCTTGAATAGAAACATAGCTTCAAGAGAAAAATAAATCTACAATCTTAGGATAATCAGGACCATCTTGGTATAACAAGAATCTGGCAACAAGCAACAAATCAGGCGACATATAGATAAAATAATTAACTATTGTAATTTTAGCTAATAACCAGTTCTAAGAATTCTACTTAAGTAGATGCTGCTAAAAATGGAGAAATTGTGAATAATCTGTAGCAAGTAAGTTTACCCATATAGGCAAAAGGGAGGGACAAGGCCGGTGTAGAGCTTGTCGTGGACCTGGAAGGCCCTCTAGAAGTCAATGGTGATGGTTTGGAGCTGCACGCCGAGCCTGTAGGGCAAGTGGAGCAAGCGTGAAGGTGGGGAAATCAAGATCTGAGGCAGGGAGGCGCAGTATTGAGGTCCTTGGACGGGGTGGACTTGCCGACATGGCCAGAATCTTGGGTGGATTCTTCATTTGGTGAACAGGGAGGCTATGTTCACAATCACTAGTAATTGATTTTGTGTCATGTTGGGGATTCAGAATGTACACAACATATTTGTGTCAGATTGTTGATTATTCAGAGAAGTTAAACTAGGTGCAGGTCACCCAAAACTGAATTTCTTGCAATCCAGACCATACAAACTATGGTTGCATAGATACAAATCCATGAGGTGGCAGCCAAATTGACCAATCTGGAACTCATCTTCTCTCTCTGTTTGGCACTAACTAAATAAATAAAAAAACTGGACTTGTTCATACAAATCCCTCTTGAATTCCTTGAGGCAACCAGGATTTGCATCAATATTGCTTAACTTAGCATCATTAGTGAGCAGAGGTAGAGGGGGAGGGATATGCTACCTGCCGCAGAGGGTCATCATGGCCGTGCTTGAGCTCGGCAGGATCTCTTGGTCGCCCTAGCAGCAGACCCCTCCTGCCCCTCCTCCTTGAGCAGAGCATGGCTGGCGGCTAGGTGCGCCCCTCCTCCTCCTCCTCGAGCAGGGCAAGGCCGACGCCCTCCTGCCGCCGTCGTCATCGTCGTCTCCACGTCATGGTGACATGTAGCAAAGGGGCGGATAGGAGGAGAAGGTGAGATGAGGAGGAGAGGGTGGATCCGGGCAAGGAAGGATGGGAAGGGCCTACCTGGGCAATGTCGGTGACGGATCTCGCGAGCTTCGGCCTCGCCATCGCCAGTTCTGGCGGGTTCCGACGAAGGAACCCTAGCCGCGGGCGAGGTTGCAGGCCTTGAGGCACGGATCTGAACGGAGGGGGGGACGGGGGATCTTGGGGAGCTCAGGGTCGTGTTGCGCGTGGCCTGAGCTCGCTGGAACCGGCCGGCATGGTTGGTGGCAGCGGTGAGGAGATCGTAGGTTGGGAAGGAGATGTTCGCATGAGAGATAGAGGGAGAGATTGGTGCGGTGGGCTTCTCCTTTTTTCTCCTTTTCTTTAGATTGGATGGATGGATGGATGGGTGGACGGTGGGAGTGCTCAGAATGAACTGCAGGATGTTTGCCATGTCATCAATCCATGGCACAAATGATTCCACCAATGAAAATTAAGCATATGCAAATTGTGTGTTTTTCCTTTCATTTCTCTTATACTCGAACGGAGGTAGTATATTTTTACCCTCCAATTCTGGGTAAAGACTCAACATATTACCCTCTTATAGTTTGTTCAAATCACCCAATATTTTTCAAATGGCCTCTTATTTCGGGTAAACAATGTTACCGAATCGAGTTTTTATTTTCATTGCACGATTTTTTTTCTAATTCCAAAGTGCCAAAGATGGGCTTTTTTAAGAACCTACCAAATATTTGTCGAAAAATTGTACCAAAACAATTTAAAAAATCATTAGACCACATTTTATTTATAGATAACCAAATGGTTGCATGTGAAAAGCTTTCGATACACCTCTTATCAAAAAGACATATTATCGCCTATTCAGGAGGAACTAGGTCAAATTTGAAGTACAACTGCTTTATAGTTTGATCTTTTTCTCCCAAAAATCATTTCTAGACAGGAAACTAGTTACTCATTTTTTTTGTCGTCCCTCCTCATTTTTTCCTCACTTTTTTGTTCATTATTATTTCGCATCCCACGTGCCTCCTGTGCCCACGTGATAGCCCTACATGTCAGCTTGGGTCCTGGGTGTCACTTGCAGGAGGTTGATTCGTGGATTCCATATTCCTAATACATCTAAGATGAAATTAACACATGGACATGACATATAGACGTGGATCTGCACAAGAACACATCACGTAGGAGAAATTGGTGAGGTGTTCGATCAGTAGTTTTGAAGCATTGTGAATTAGTAGTCATGACCATTTAAATTGCTCGTAATCCGCTTGGCGGGTACCATATGTCAGGTCTGAGGCAATGTTGAGGTGGCTTGACACATGGACACGCCACATCGGCAAAACTGGTGACGTGTCTGACCAGTCATTTTGAAGCATTGTGAATCTGTAGTCATGACCATTTAAATCGGTCAAGATAGACTAAAAGGAAAGGTGTAGATCAGTGTTGTCTATGTTATGACCATTTTAGATAAGAAAATTGTGACCTTCTTGACCAAAATGGTCATGATGATTTAGAGTTTGGACCCTCCCAAACGGCTTATGACCATCTGCCGCACAATGGTCATAGATTTATGACCAATTCACCCACGGTCACAACGAGAAGGTCACAATTAAGCATATTTCTTGTAGTGAGTGTGGAAGACACTAATGGCGCACCAGGCACACAGTGCGCCACTAGTATTGAATTTTTTTCCATGTTTCCATACACTCTAATGGCGCATGGTGCCAAAGTGCGCCATTACTAGTTCTACCAAGTAATGGTGCACCTTGTAAACAGTGCGCCATTAGTATATATTTTTTTTTACTTTTTTGCAAAACTGCTAATGGCGCACCGTGTATATTTTGATGGACACTTTTTGATCTCGATCTCGATCCCACCCGCACCCTCCCCCGCTAGCTCCACCGCCGCCGCCGACCCACCGCAACCCTCCCCCGCTCCACCGTCGCCGATGAGCACCC
>NC_041383.1:700033785-700034319 GCF_002162155.2 Triticum dicoccoides | reverse complement strand
ACCGCCGCCGCCGATGATATTTTCAATTAACTAATTTGAACATATTTTCTAAATAATTATTACTGTTTTTATAAAAAATATTACTGTTATGATTTAAACAAGTTTGAACATATTTAAACACAAATAAATATCAAACAGGATTTAAAATGCATAAAAAAATATTGGGGAGCATGGGAATCGAACCCAGGACCTCCTGATGTGTGTGCTGCGTACTGACTTGTCGGGCTAGTGGGCGGGTTCTGTTGTAGATAGGGTTAGGTGGTATATATGTCGGGCTAGATTAAATTACTTATGGCGCACCCTTCGGTGGTGCGCCATTGCTATGGATGTACTTATGGCGCACCCCTGGGTGGTGCGCCATTGCTAAGCCTTCCCCACACTAAAATCCCCAATCCCCAATACACACTCTAATCCCTCCCCTGCCTCACCCGCCGTCCCCGGCCGTACGTGCACCCGACAACCCTCCGCCGCCGATCACCTCCCTCACCGTCCCCCCTCCGCCCGCGCCCGCGCCCTCGCCGTCCCCCTCCCCCC
>NC_041383.1:699913675-700033280 GCF_002162155.2 Triticum dicoccoides | reverse complement strand
CTCCCGCGACCTCCCCCCTACCCCCTCTCAACCACCCCGTCCCCTCAGCACTGCCCGCCGTCTCCCCGAACCCTAGCTCCACCGGCATCGGCGACGACCACCTCGTCGGCCTCACCAGGCCGCAGGCCCTGAAGCCCCACGCCGTCCTCGGCCTCGCCCTCTCCACCGGCGGCGCCCCTTCCTCCGCCCCTGCAGCGCAGCAGCAGCAGTAAACAGCCAGGTAAGATGATGATGCATTTTCATTCAGTCTTTCTATTTGTACTACTTGTTTGTTGTGAAGCTAAGATGATGATGCTATTTTCTTATATGGTGAAGATATACTCTAGTTCTCTTTGTGCTGTGTCACTCTGTTTTGCAAACATATTTATTTGAGCCAAAGCCACTTGGAGGCCCAACGTATGTCAGTGTGTGTCCTCTATAAACGAGGCATTTGACTTGATTGATCCCGGAAGGCAACGTATTTTGCAATCCATATTCGTAGGAAGGAGTATGACAAGAACATCGGTTAGATACATGGGCTATTATGGATGAAAGTGTGGTATTTATACTCTGCCTTCGATAGAGAAGAGAAGCCAAATACTTGAAACTATTATCTGGTAGGAGATTTATTTTAATAAGATAGAAGAAAACACCCAAGATGATGGGTAATAATACATCCATGTCTACGACCATCGAGTGGTTGAACCGTATGCGGTGTGCCTATATATGCCTGTATATATTGCCCGTGGTTCGCCTAAGACACGACGAAATCACCATATGTGACTGAAAATATGGAGAAGAACCAGAGGCTTCTTGAGAGCAACCAGACAAACATTAAGTGAAATTAATTAGATTGTGTGTATAGTAGTACTACTAGTTTTTGCTGGTGTTTTTGCTGGTGAACCATATGACATTAAGTGAAATTAAGTAGAAATTATAGTAGTTTCAGTTTCACAAATCAAGTTTCAGTTTCACAACCAGCTCAACACTAGCTACATACTGCTGCCCAATACTAGCTCTTTAGAGGGTATACTGCTTTCTTTTCTTTTCTTAAAACATGCTACAAGGGGCAAAGCATGGATGGTTGCCTTTCGGGTGCATCATCCCACTAACCCGGCCCGACTAATTGCCTTTCGGGTGCGAATCAGCCAGGCGACATGTTTGATCAACCGTGCCGATCCTTGTGCTTGCTGGGTTGGATATGAATGATGACTAGATGCCAGCTATGCGCTTCTTCTTCTGGTCTGACCTGCACCGCCATTAATTAGTGTTAACCGTACTAGTATAATCAACTTTAGAGAGTGTCACACTCAGTTCAGCATCTAGCAGACCAAGTGGCACTATCAACTTGTCTTTATCTCCATTTTTCTTGAGCACACACCTATCATGTATCATGTATGTAGTAGCAACATGCTGATGGGGAGGTGTACCAGGATCATGACAAAATGTGCTGCTATCTTATTCCAAGATGCACATTTTCTCTCAAACTGACATGTTCTTAGTATGGACTCTGTTTGATGATAGAGGTGTAGCAGGATCATGACAAAATCAGCTGTTATCTTATTCCAAGATGCACATTTCCTCTGAAACTGACTGAACTGTTCTTAATTTTGCAGGTAGAGGGCAAGATAATTTGTTGGTTGTTTGCTGTCATGTTGTTATTACTTCCATTAGGGCATCTGTTGGTTCATTAACCTTTCTAACATCAGCATATTTCAGGTTTCCGAGGAGGTAAAGGAAGTGAAGTTCAGACAGTGCAGCAGTAGCAACACCTCCAAGGTGAGAAATATGTTCCTATTTATCTTTTTTTGCTCAAGTTCTTCAGTACATCATATAATATAGAGAAGTGTAGATCACGTGGTGCAATCAGATACATCTGCCACTTAAGTCATCCTTCCCTTTAAGCAGAGTGATGCCTTTCGATGTCACACAATAATGTTTGTTGCAAGAACATTCTACTCTTAGTGTTTGTTTGTTTACTGCATAAAAATATATAGTTTTGCTGCTGTTATGCCTGTATTCACGGCTGCTGCTGTTGTACTTGTGATGATGTTGTAGGTACCCCGAGAGGCCCTTGAGTTTGCCGGAATGTCGATTAACTTATGTTCCGGCAAATTCGGGTGCTCCATATGTCCTATTTTCAGCAAAGGTAATGCTGAAATTTTCCGTGAATTTTAGCATTACTTTGCTAAAAGTAGGACATATGGGGTACTTGCGACTAATGCCTGTTATCATGCATGTTTTATGATCTGTTGTAAGGGTACTAATTGGTCTCTTCTGCTGCTTATCAGAGATGGTGGGAAGCAGCCACCGCCGTTCTGCGACACCGCAGTACGAGTTGGATGCTTCCGAGTTCTTCACTATCAAACATGAGACTTCAGTATCATCCATGACGCAGGTATATAAAACGAGAGATCTCCCCTTCACCCATCTCATTATGATATCTGTTGTTTGCTACATCACTCATTGTCCCAAACTGCAGAGGCTGCCTGACAGTTTTATGAACATGCTGATGGGTGAAGATCCGCCAAATAATGTGAAGCTGCAACAGGCCAGCAGTGGGTTTCGCAGGCAGTGGGATGTGCAGTTGGTCATCAAGAAGGGCCACATGTACTTGTATTATGGGTGGGAGAAGTTCTACCGTGCCTACGACCTGCGGCTGGGGTACTTCCTTCTCTTCAGGTACGACGATGACGCCAACATGCTCATCGTGAAGGTGTTCAACAAGACTATGTGTCGCATGCGCTACGCTGCCGATGATGATGCCGGTACGTTCTGCCTCTTCTTATTCCTCTACATTTGGCTTTGTCTCACATCGATTGTTAACGGTCATTGTTGCATTTTGGACAGGTAATGGGAGCAGCAGCAGCGACACTGGCTACAGCCAAAGCAGCAGCGACTATGGCTATAGCGAAAGCAGCAGCGATTCTGGCTGTAGCGAAAGCAGCAGCGATTCTGGCAGCAGCATAGACAACAAGAAGGATGATCTGGACTGGAGTGCGGGAGAAGAGGAGCAGAGTGAGGATGAGGAGCTGTAGGATGACGATGGGCATCAGGCTGAGGATGACCTAGCACTGGTGGTGGCTGACCAAGGGCAAGAGATGGTGGTGGATGACCTTGGGCAAGAGGTGGAGGTGGCTGAGGATGACCTAGCGATGGTCGTGCCTGAAGGTGGCCTCGCGATGGTGGTGGTGCCTGACAATGACCACGCACCGGTGGTGGCGCCGACGATCCCACAGCTGGGCGACATGACCACGCCAATTGTGGTAGAAGACTACATCCCACTGCCTCCACTGCCTCCACCGCCTCGCCGCTCTAGGCGCATCAGGGAGAGGAAGGAGAAGAAGGAGAAGAACAATGCATGAGAACTGAACTTTGTCAGGTATGTCAGATCTCCTATAGGTTATTTATCCAAAATGATATATATATACTTAGTTACCTATGTTATCTCTAATATGCTTAGTTTCCTATAGGTTAGCTTCATTTTTACCTAAGTTGGCTCTAATATACTAACTTAGAGCTTATATGTTTAGCTTCCTATAGGTTAGCTCCAAAATAACTTATGTTAGCACAAAATGATCAAGTTTACATAATAAGCTTATAGTCTTTTTCTTATTCTTCTTCTTTTCCAAAATGACATAGGTTAGCTTCATTTTACCTAAGTTGGCTCTAATATACTAACTTAGAGATTATATGCTTAGTTTCCTATAGGTTAGCTCCAAAATAACTTATGTTAGCACAAAATGATCAAGTTTACATAATAAGCTTATAGTCTTCTTCTTATTCTTCTTCTTTTCCAAAACTCTTCTTATTCTTCTTCTAGTGTTCTTCTTCTTCTAGTATTCTTCTAGTCTTCTTCTTTTTCTTCTTCTAACTTCTTGTTTATCATTTTGCAGATTTGATTTAATTGACGGAAGCTTGCGTGGATGGAGTGCTCCTTTTCCATTTGTGTTTTTATTTTGTATCAATGTGAAACTTTTGTTAATTGATGGATAACGGTGTTGGATGAACAATGTGAAACTTTTGTAATATGTAACGACGGAACTATGTGTTGGCTATGTATGTATATATGATGAAACTTGTGTGTTGGATATGATTGTTATATGGATGCTTGTTGTATATATATGTGTTGAATATCTCATATGTGAAATGGTGACCTGAGATTAAGAAAAAACAAAATAAAAATAAAAAAATTGTTTCTAATGGCGCACTACCATGTGGTGCGCTATTAGTATAGCAGATAATAGTGGCGCACTGTGGGCAATACTAATGGCGCACTACGTGGTGTGCCATTAGAACACCAGATTCTAATGGCGCACATGTGGTGTGCCATTAGAAAATTATTCTAATGGCGTGATGCTAGTGGCGCACCAGTAGTGCGCCATTAGAAGGCAAAACTGGTGCGCCACTAGCATGCCTTTTCCTAGTAGTGAACAGTGCATGCTAGGTGCTCGATGAAATGATTTTGGCATGTGGAGAAATTTTCTGGAGCTGATCTTTGGTGAGGTGACCTCTCAATGCACCTGGGGGCTGCCTGATTTATCCCAGAATATTTGGAGAATAAAAATATTGAATTGCACCAAAAATGACGAATCTGGTCCAAACTTGCAGTGAGAAAAACTCGAAAATTTTGAATTGTGGAAGAGTGGATCTTGATGGATCTAGGTTGGGGGTGCTAAGGAATAGTCAGAGGAGTTGGTTTGGAATCAAAACTCAAAAGAAATCAGGTACTTTCTTTGTAAATCACCTAGGTCCAAAATAAAAGACAACAATAGTTTTGGGGATAAAATAAATAGAATAAAAATCAAAAATGAGTTGAACTTGCTGCGATTGGACATTATACTTGACCCAAAGTGGAGGGAGGGGTTTTGGAAGAAGTTTTTAAACATGAGGCATGGCAAAAGAGAGTGGTTTAAATAAAAAGAATAAATCAAAAACCCATAGGATTTCTTTTTAATTGAAAAACTTCCAGAATTAATTGTGATGAGTCAACCCAATGAAAAGCCTTCAAAACCAAACATCAAGGTTGAGGATGACCCAAAATAAAAAATTTGTCATAAGAGAAACTTTTGAGAAGGAGAGCCCTTTTTAGAATGATTTTAAATAGCGTCCTTCAAATCAAAATAAAAAAAAATTAAAAATCAAATCAATTTTTTTGGAGTGTCACACTAGCTCTGACACTGATCCGGATGACTCTAAGTCACAGAGAAGATATGTATTTATATTGAATGGTGGAGCTATCAGTTGTGGTGTAGTTCCAAGAAGAGCGTCATGGCGGGATCTACGTGTGAAGTGGAGTACATAGCTGATTCGGAAGCAGCAAATGAAGGAGTCTGGATGAAGGAATTCATATCCGATCTGGGTCCAATGAAAATCTTTTGTGACAACACTAGAGCAAATGCCTTGGCGAAGGAATCTAGGTTTCACAAGAGAACCAAACCCATCAAGAGATGCTTCAACTCCATCGGTGAACAAGTCAAGGATGGAGACATAGAAATTTGCAAGATACATACGGATCTGAATGTAGCAGACCCTTGACTAAGCCTCTTCCACGAGCAAACCATGATCAGCACCAAGACTCCATGGGTGTTAGATTCATTACAATGTAATCTAGATTATTGACTCTAGTGCAAGTGGGAGACTGAAGGAAATATGCCCTAGAGGAAATAATAACGTTGTTATTTTATATTTCCTTATTCATGATAAAGGTTTATTATTCATGCTAGAATTGTATTGAACAGAAACTTAAATACATGTGTGAATACATAAACAAATATTGTGTCCCTAGTAAGCCTCTACTAGACTAGCTCGTTGATAAAAAAATGGTTAAGGTTTCCTAACCATGGACATGAATTGTCATTTGACAACGGGATCCCATGATTAGGAGAATGATTTGATGGACAAGACCCATCCGTTAGCTTAGCATAATGATACACTACTGCAGGAGACTGCTAACGCGACACTATGATCAGAGACCCTTTGCCGAAACTGTGTGTGATGCCATAATCGCAAATGGTGGTGTAAAAACCATCAAAAAAGGTGCAAAACATTTGCGATGATTGATGCATCAAACACGGTTAAGATTTTAGTTGCATGCGCGATGCAGGGCATACGGTTAATCCATTCAAACTATCTGCGATGAGGCAGAACAACAGAAATGAGCAGCCATAAAAATGTGTGTGCGATGCAGGACACACGGTTAATCCATTTGAACTATTTGCGATGAGGTAGAACAACATAAACGGGCAGCCATATCAATGTGTGCGCGATATATGGCATACGGTTAACTCGAACGAACTGTTTTCAATTAGGGAACACAACAGAAACAGTTCAACTTAACAAGATGTGTGTGATATGCAGCATATAGTTCACATGGATGAAGTGTTTGCGATGAGCCAAAAGAACGCAAACGAGTCGTGTAAACAAGATGTGTGTGATATGCTCGGATGAACTATTTGTGATGAGAAATTACAACACAGACGGTTAATACAGTTACTTCGTGTGTGATCATGTGTGTACAAAAAACTTTGAAAAATGCAAACTAGTTGCTTGCGGTGGCTAGGAGTATCGCACACGATGCATTTGCGAGTACTCATGTGCGATGATAACTATGTTACACATACGTTTCCTTATGTGAACATGTGTGTGAATTTTCAATATGGACGGTTAATATGCAAATGCCTTCTGGACATCGGGCACATGCTTAAACTCAATGAACCGTGTACGATACTAATACTTTCCATGAAAATTTATAAACTTGGATAACAACATTTGAGTAACATATATATAGTGGTTACACTATTCGACAAAAGGAGGATCTTCTTAACACGGTTTTGACAACCATATGGTCCATATCTACATAGTTAACATAGTAACAACTATCACATTTTAAGAGGCTAAGGGCCAACAACCATACGTTCCATATCTACATACTTAACATATATAAAAACAGCTAGCACATTTTAAGAGGCTGAGGGCCAACAACCACAACTATCCACTAGAAGCAGCTTGGTCACGGTGACTCGGCATCTCGTCAATGAAAAGGAAGAGCCCTCATGTGCCTTGGTAGAGCAGGAGTAGAACAGTGTCTCCAATTTTCCAATATGGATGCATTGCCACGAGAAGCGAGAACTTGTTAATTTGAATGGTTCCATTTTTGCGGGAAATGCAGTACCTTGCAATCACTTTGGCGTTATTAGTAGGCACAAGTGTAATTCGACCACGCCGGGAAATCAATCCAGGAATGGCTACAGGGGGCAATTTCTGTTGACATGTAGAATAAAAAATAATTGTAACATATCGTTGAAGATATATATAGTTTATGAGCATTAACATTGAAATAAGACTTTTTACCAGCGCTTTGTGCACACAATTGGTCTTGTTCAGTGTGTGCACCATAGGTCTAACTAATTCCATCCAAAATCCAGCTTTCATACGTTGTGCTATCTCTATTAGATTATCAACAAAGTTTATGACATGCTTCAAGTCCTTCCAGTGAAATTTGGTACGCTTAGTAACATACAGATCATTCACTATGCATCCAACATATCTTTTTTAAAAGGTGGAAAGGTATTATTTATTCAGAACATGGCAGAAGAATATATAGTGCACATAAATTGGTAAAAAAAATTTGTTACTACCTAGGGACAGAGTCAGAATATGATATCACAATTGGTTGCTTAAACAGTGATCAATTGGTTGCTTAAATAGTGATATGACAGCATGGAGAAATTTGCAAGGACACTAACCTTGATCAGACTTTGATCGGCTGATGACATTGGGGAAGTAAACATCCATGTTAATTAGACCAGGCTGTGGTGCACACACTAGAATTTTATTGCCAGCTTTCAGTTCATAACACTTAGACATTTTTCTCCAAAGGTCCGCATTAAAATATGAGTGACCATCTTTATCAAGTTTTACGCTAACCATCATTGTAAATCCATGTTGCGTTGTCAATATGACATCCTGGGAGTCATCAGCAAAGTAAAGCCCAAGATTTCCTTCTTCTCCTGTTCTTGCAAAGCAACGGATGTACTGCTTGAAATGAAAATTAAGATCGTAAATTAGATATATTGATATAACTGAGCAAGATGCAAATATGGGAGTAACTGATAGAACATATCCATATATAGATGCAAGCAAAGTACAAACATATAGAATTAAAATAGATAATGTAACAAAGATTTGATGCAAATATATAGATAATGTAGCAATAGACTGTATATTTTCACAAATTTAGCCCATGCCGACCGTGGTAGGTTGAGATTGAACATACCGAGCGCTCCCTGAAGTCATCCGGAGTGGTGAGATAGAACTTCGTTTCCGACTAGCCACGACCACATTTGCCTGATTTGTGCTCACACTGTGCACACATGAATGAACACCCACGAATCAGCTAGAACAAAAATGATTCCACAGAGATTTCCACCGGTTGATTAATAGCGACGTACGGACTGTAATAAGAGATAAGTGAATATTTTGCTAATTAAGTTGATTACCTTCTCCATGAGAAAAATCCCCGGCCAATCCTGCAGAAAACCCAAGTCGACTAGAGTCTAGAATGTCGGTGCAGATAGGTGGCAGAAAGCGGTGGAGGCGAAATCCGGTGCTGTTCGGAGCGCGACCTACGCCCGTCGCCAACAGCCGTCGAAGTGGGCGAGGGTTTTCTTTTCCTTTTGCAAGTGTGAGTGAACACACACGGTTCGCAGAGGCGACGGAGATCAATCATGTGCGATAGTAAATCACCGAGATTGAATGGGAATCCAAATTTCCTTTGTCCATCATTCATGAGTTTTTTTCTACGATGAACGTAAACCCTGCTAATCGTTGTGTTCAAATTTGACACTTTTCCGGGTCATTTACAATATTTAGGGGATTATGTGCATTTTGTAGGCATTAATGCACGTAATTCAAATTCAAACGATTGGTGCATGAAAGAGTGCACAAGAAAGGTCTGGAAAAACCATACTCGTGGTATTTAGTAATTTCTCAAGCCTTTTACAAGGAATAGGCAGAGATTTCAATGGAATGCGTGGCAATAGTCAACCACAAACGCGTCATTTACTAGGTTATCAACTACAGAACAATGAAATATGTGCTTGAAAAACATGACGGCTGGCATGGTGCCATGGTATGGCCTCACCGTGCCCTGGTTAAAAGCTAAGAAGGTTTGATTTATGTCATCATGAATGCCCTTCATAAATCAAACCATCACCGAGGAAGTTCAATGCTTTCGAGATGGAAATCACCAAGATTAAAGGGGAATCCAAATTTCCGTCCTAGTTTGTCATTCAGTTTTTTTTTCAACGATCAACATACCGCCTCAAATGAAACGTGTTCAAATTTGACATTTTTTCGAACTCATTTACCATATTTAGGGGATTGTGTGCATTTTCTAGGCATTAATTATGCATATAATTCAAATTCAAACAATCGGTGCATGAAAAGGTGCACAAGAACGCTCTAGAAAACCATGCTCGTGCTTTACAAAAGATGAAACACGTGGTTGCAAAACATGACACCTGGTGTGGTGCAATGGTATGGCCTCACCATGCCCTAGTAAAAATTGGAGAATGTTTTCCTTATGTCGTGATGCGTGCCTTTCATAAAATGAACCATCATCCGAGGAAGTTTCATGGTTTCGAGGGGGAAATCACCAAGATTGAAGGGGGATCCAATTTTCCTTTGTTCTTTGTCCACGAGTTTTTTCTATGATGAGCATACAACCTGCAAATCACCGTGTTCAAATTTGGCACTTTTCCGGGTTCATTTGCCATATTTAGGGGATTATGTGCATTTCCTAGGCATTAATGCGCATAATTCAAGTTCAAACAATCGATGCATGAAAGGGTCCACAAGAACGGCCTAGAAAACCATCCTCGTGCCATACAGTAAATTCTCATGCCTTTTATAAGGAATGGATAGATATTTTGATGAAATGTGTGGCAATAGTCAACCACAAATGTTTGTTTGTTGGGTTTTCAACTATAGAAACAATGAAATAAGTGCTTAAAAAATATGATGCCTGGCATGGTTCCATGGTATGACCTCCCATGCCCTGGTAAAAATTTGAGAAGGTTTGGCTTATGTCATCATGCACACCCTTCATAAATCGAACCATCACCGAGGAAGTTCCATGCTTTCGAGAGGCAAAATCCCCAAGATTGAAGGGGAATCCTAATTTCTGTCCTAGTTTGTCATTCAGATTATTTCCAACGATCAACATACCGCCTCAAATGCAATGTGTTCAAATTTGACATTTTCCCGGGCTCATTTAGCATATTTAGGGGATTATGTGCATTTTCTAGGCATTAACTGACATAATTCAAATTCGAACAATCGGTGCATGAAAAGGTGCACAAGAACGGTCTGGAAAACCATGCTCGTGTTATTTAGCACATTCTCATGCCTTTTACAAGGAATTGGTAGATATTTCAAGGAAATGTGTGGCAATAGTCAACCATAAATGCGTCATTTACTCGGTTAACAACTATACAAAAAATGAAACACATGGTTGGAAAACATGACGCCCGGCGTGGTGCCATGGTATGGCCTCACCATGCCCTGGTAAAAATTAGAGAATTTTATCCTTATGTCGTGATGCGCGCCTTTCATAAATCGAACCATCACCGAGGAAGTTTCATGGTTTCAAGGGGGAAATCACCAAGATTGAAGGGGGTCCAAATTTCCTTTGACCTTTTTCCATGAGTTTTTTTTCTATGATGAACATACAACCTGCAAATCACCATGTTCAAATTTGGCACTTTTCAGGGTTCATTTGCCATATTTAGGGGATTATGTGCATTTCCTAGGCATTAATGCGCATAATTCAAGTTCAAACAATCGATGCATGAGAGGGTCCACAAGAACGGCCTAGGAAACCGTGCTCGTGCAATTTAGTAAATTCTCATGCCTTTTACAAGGAATGGATAGATATTTTGATGAAATGTGTGGCAATAGTCAACCACAAAGTTTGTTTGTTGGGTTTTCAACCATAGAAAAAAATGAAATAAATGCTTAAAAAACATGATGCCTGGCATGTTTCCATGGTATGACCTCACCATGCCTTGGTTAAAATTTGAGAAGGTTTGGCTTATGTTGTCATGCACGCCCTTCATAAATCGAACCATCACCGAGGAAGTTCCATGCTTTCGAAAGGGAAATCCTCAAGATTGAAGGGGAATCCAAATTTTCTTCGTTCTTTGCCCTAGAGTTTTTTCTACGACGAACATACACCCTGCAAATCACCGTGTTCAAATTTGGCGTTTTACGGGCTCATTTACCATATTTAGGGATTATGTGCATTTTCTAGGCATTTAGCGCATGTAAATCCAATCCAGCTACAGGTGCACGGGTGTGATGTGAGGGACGTGGATTGTCGTTTGATCGCGGCGCATTTAACGGTGCACATGCGCGATCCGCGTGGCTGGGGTTTCGGCCAATCATAACGCAACACACAATAGGCTCAGTGCACACTGTTTCCGAAAGCGACGGAGATGAACCATGTGCGATAATTAACGAGCAAAATTGTAAGGGAAGCCAAATTTCTGTTGTTGTTTGTGGTTGAACTCTTGAATACCACCGCACTGTACGTCTGCCCAGCCCCTTTGTCCCAGAGCTCTCTCCAGGCGTCGTCCATGGCACCGCAACGCACAGTAACTGGTAAGGAAGCGATGGCATCCCGCCATGCCGCGTTCCTCACCACCCGCGACCGCACATATGGTAAGAAAGCGATGGCATCTCGCCGCACTGAGTTCATCACCGCTGGCGGCCAGACAGTTACATGGGCAGACTTTGAGGCTGCCATGGCCGAATGGGTGGTGGATCTAGAGGCGGCCAAAGCCGCACAGAAGGAGCAGAAAAGGCAGAAAGTAGTCAAGAAAAGAGAGTCCCGCCGCCGCAAGAAAAAAGAGGCTGCATGCCGTGGTGAGGAGAGCTTGGCGGAGATGGAAGCACGATGGGCTGCCGCCTACAAGGCCAGGAAGGAGAACGCCAGCGTGTAGCCAGCATGCCCTGATGGCAGCATGTGAGAAGTAGTTTAAGTTTGTAGTATTAGAGCAAATTACCAGTAGTATTTTAAGTTTGTAGTATTAACGTACAATGTCGGTAAGAGCATCCTTTGAGGGCTTTGAGCGTTGATTAGCATGTGTGCCCGTGTGCATTTTTTTTGCATTAATCATTAGAAGATCACAAAACACACGGTTTCTATGTCGTACTCGTCTACGTTTTTTGCGTTAATGACCCTTAAGTCAGTTACTTGTGCGATTTCCTAATAAACCATGTGTACCATTGACCAAAAAAATCAAGTACACGTGTACATTCTTTTGGAGACGGGATCTGCCAACTTTCTTTTTTCTTGCACACGAGTATTTTACGCACTTTGTCTACGTTGTGTGTTCCCCCGTCCAAGTTTTAAATTTCGCACCGAAATTTTCATTAGGCGCGCGATTTCAGAATTTATTCCTCCAACCACATCCTCTTCCCCTCGATATCCCCCCTCCCTCGCGCCTCCCCCTACCGGCATCTCAAACCGCCATCACCGCAACCACAACTTCAACCACATCTACGTTCTGCTCGGATCCAGTCAGGTAACCCACCGATCTCTATCACATCCCCAGCCCGATTGCTTAAATGGCGCCTGCGAAACATCCTCATGCCTCCAAATCTCCCCCCCCCCAGCCAGGAGCTGATGGCGCTCCATGGCGTGATGGCCGCTGTGCGTGTTGACCCGGAGGAACACCTCGCCTCCCCCGCCGCCGCCAACATGGTGCAGGCTCTGGCCCAGATGAAGTCCCCTAGCGACTACCCCCCAGGACTTAACAGGTAAGATCTGACTAGCTAAATCTTACCAATACCACTTGCAATGTCTATGATTCGTACGATTGATGTATTAAGCATGATCGTGCCTTGTTTATTTCAGTACTACACACTCTGTGATGTTCAAATATTACCATGTCCAACTCAATTTCACCAATACAAGCAACAAACTTACAATAAATGACTCAGGATATCGCTAGAGATGCTGCCCATTTGCTATTTTTAGTGTATGCTGACCCTGTTGCACTTAACATGCCTGTCCATGTACTTACGCAGGGTCATAACGGCCGATGCTTTTGTTTGCCGTCGAGGTGAGCTGCATCCCATGTCTTACAGTATTTAAAATAATTTGTGCAATTGCAGTTTAACTTCTACCATTTATTGGTTGCCTGTAGGTACACATGTCAGTGGCACTGATCCACGCTTCGACCCGGAGGAACAGCTCGCCTCCGCCGTCGCTGAGTTTAGGCGAGCTCTGGTCAAGATGAAGTGCCCCAGCAACTACCTCTCAGGACTTACCAAGTATGCACTCACCAGTTCAATCTTACCAATAACAGTTGCAATTAATGGCTATGTTCTGTACAGTCGATGTATTAAGCATGCTCTAGTAAACATGCCTAACACATTTTTGCTACTTTCCCTACCTTTTATTGACATCTGGGTCATTCTCTGCTCTGGCAACACCTACCTTGTGATGTTTAACTGTGCCAACTGCATTTCTATCAGTATCGATTTCAATGTCTTTTAAGCCTATTGTAATTAACAGTTGAATCCATTTTTAAACAGTTGCATTTCAATGGCTACAAACTTACAAAACATGACTTAGGATGTTGTTAAGCCTGTTGCAATTAACAGTTGTATCCATTTTTTAATTTGTCCATTTGCTACCATGCTACTCTCCGCAATGAAGATATACTAGAGATGCTGCCCCATTTGCTATTTTTGCTGGATGCTAACCCTGTTGTACTTAACATGCTTGTCCATGTACTGACAGAGGGTCATAACGGCCGATATTGCTGTTTGCCGTCAAGGTTAGCTGCATCCCATGTCTTACAGTATTTCACATCATTTGTGCAATTGCAGTTTAACTTCTACCATTTACTGGTTGCCTATAGGTACACATGTCAGTGGCAATGATCCACGCTTCAACCCGGACGAACAGCTCGCCTCCGCCACCACTGACTTTGGGCGGGCTCTGGCCAAGATGAAGTGCCCCAGCAACTACCTCTCAGGACTTACCAAGTATGTACCCACTAGTTCAATCTTACCAATACAAGTTGCAATTAATGGCTATGTTTTGTACTGTCGATGTATTAAGCATGTTGTAGTAAACATGCCTAACACATTTGAGCTATTTTACCTACCTTTTTATAGACAACTGGGCCATTATCTGCTCTGGCAGCACCTGCCCTGTGATGTTTAACTCTACCAATTGCATTTTTATCAGTACCGGTTTCAATGGCCATTAAGCCTTTTGCAATTAATAGTTGTATCCATTTTTAAAGAGTTGTATTTCAATGGCTACAAACTTACAAAACATGAATTCGGATGTTGTTAAGCCTATTGCAATTAACAGCTGTATCCATTTTTTAATCCGTCCCTTTGCTACTGTGCTACTCTTTCGAAATGAAGATATCACTACAGATGCTGCCGTTTTATTACCATTTGCTATTTTTGGTTGATGTTAACCCTGTTGTAGTTAACATTGGCTTTCCATGTACTTACACAGGGCTAAAATGGGTGATGCTGTTGTTTGCCGTCGAGGTTAGCTGCATCCCATGTCTTATACACCATCTATTCATGAATATAAGTATTTTTAGAGATTCCAATATAGACTACATAAGGAGCAAAATGAGTGAATCTAGATTCTAATCTAAACTATATCTATAATTCTATATACATCCATATGTAGTTCATATTGAAATCTCAAAAAAACTTGTACTTAGGAACGTAGGTAGTTGTATTTTACATCATTAGTGCAATCTCAGTTTAGCTTCTAATATTTACTGGTTGCTTGTAGGTACAAATATGAGGGATACTGATCAATGCTTTGATCCCTTTTGTGTATGGGGCAATGAGATATTCATGAACAAGCGTCAAGTGAGGAAACTAAGAAAGATTGTTAGGCGAAAGAAATGGGTGATTGGAATTAAGCTCTTTATTTACACTTTGTCGAAGACAATAGTGAACTTTAGGATGGTAAGTAATGTGTTGCCTTTTCCCCCTGCCCACAACAAGTTACTCTATTAGACCTCAGTATCTGATATTATTTCTCTTTTCAGTCGTTTCCGGAGCTATTTACTGATGATTACCTTGCAAACTACATGACTGGAGTGGAGGCAACTAAGGTTAAAGTATATAATTCATGCTACCATGATAATGCTTTAGAAGTCTTCCTGAAGGCGGTGAAGGATGGGCGGCCGATCGTCACAAGGGGTTGGACAAAAGTGGTTCGTGCCTATGGCATGTAGGAAGGCACATTATGGGCATTCCGCTTCTTTAACACCGTCGGCAGTCAAAATGATTTACACTTGTCTCTTCACCTTTACCGCCTTTAAATACTGCGGTTCATCATAGTTAATTGCTGCCAAATCCTGTAATTACTGAACATATTGTACTTGCAATTTTATTTATGGATTCATTGCCGAACCATTGTGCTGAGAATTTGAATTGCACGTTTCGTATTTCAAAATTTCCAATTAGAATAATAAATTACAGGCAAAAATAAAAATAGAACAGACGGTCATGGACCTTTGCAAACGGTTCTAGCAGTAAAAGCGCTTGCGATGGATAAACCAATGCCACACAATTCTCTACATCAAATCGTGTGTGATGTAGTTAATGAAAGCAAGCAGTTAACCAAGGCAAAGCGTGTGTGATAGTTACACCTTTGACACACGAGCGTATACATAAAACCATGTTGGATGTACATTCAAACGGAAATGTTTTCCCTGGATTGACTGTGTGGGATGTACATAAGAACGAAACGTATTCCTTGGATTGACTGTATGTGATATACATACGAACGGAAATGTTTTTCTGGGATTCACCATGTGGGATGTACATACCTACGGAAATGATTTTCTCGGATTACCGTGTGTGATGTACATACCTACGGAAATGATTGGGTTTCGCTGCCTCGCCCTATCGGACACGGCCCCAGCCTGGGTCCCAGGAGGGCCTATCCCCGACGATTTCTAGGTCATGTGGGAAGGACACCCTATCGCACATACTCACTTGGCGACAGTCCCAAATGCCATCGCGGAAAGGGGTAAAAAACCGTTTGTTTAGGACCGACTATGCACCAGTGATCCTTCAGTTTTATTGTTATTGCTTTCTTCATGTCAAATACATATTCCTTCGACTATGAGATTATGCAACTCTTGGATACCGGAGGAACGCCTTATGTGCTATCAAGCATCAAAACATAACTGGATGATCACAAAGATGCTCTACAGGTATCTCTGAAGGTGTTTGTTGAGTTGGCATAGATCAAGATTAGGATTTGTCACTCCGAGTATCGGAGAGGTATCTCTGGGACCTCTCAGTAATACACATCACAAGCTTGCAAGAAAATGACTAAGGATTTGGTCACGAGGTGATGTATTACAGAACGAGTAAAGAGACTTGCTAGTAATGAGATTGAACTATGTATAGAGATACCGACGATCGAATCTCGGGCAAGTAACATGCCGATGGACAAAGGGAATTACGTATGTTATCATAACAGTTCAACTGATAAAGATCTTTGTAGAATATGTAGGAGCCAATATGGGCATCCAGGTTACGCTATTGTTATTAACTGGAGAGGTGTCTCGGTCATGTCTACATAGTTATCGAACCTGTAGGGTCCAGACGCTTAACGTTCATTGACGGTATAGTATTATATGAGTTATGTGATTTGGTGACCGAATGTTGTTCGGAGTCCCGTATGAGATCACGTACATGACGAGGAGTCTCCAAATGGTCGAGAGGTAAAGATTGATATATAGGACGATGGTATTCGGACACCAGAAGTGTTTCGGAGGGTACCAGGTACTTATCGGGTCATTGGAAAGGAGTTTCAGGCACCTGCGACAAAGTTATGGGCCTTATGGGCCAAGAGAGGGAACACACCAGCCCACAAGGGGCTGGTACACCCCTATAGAGGCCGGCCCTATGAGGAGGGGAATGAAAGAGGGGAGGGAAAGGAAAGTGTGGAGTAGGACTCCCCCTTCCTTCCCTCTCCCCCTCTTTCCTCCCCCATTCTTCATACAAGGAAAGGGGGGCGCAGGAGGGTAGGAGCCCTAGGGCCAGCGGCTAGCCCCTTGGGGCATGCCCTGGCTGCTTTAGGCTGCCTCCTCCCCCCTCCCACCTATATATATTGAAAGTGCGTTAAGTCGACTAGAGGGTGGTGAATAGGTGATTTTTATGAATTCTTCACTGAGTAATTTCAGAGTGAGAAAATTCCTAAGTAAAGAACTACAAGCAGTGGAATTAGTACTCAAGTGTAAGCATAGCAAAGTAACAGCATAGTCATCATGATGAGATGAAGACAAACATAGAGCACAAGTAGCGTAAACATAGGATCAACAGGCTGAAGACAAGGTGACTGAAGAAATAGGACTGAGGAAATTGAGAAAGTCTTCAGTCAAAGTCTTCTAACAATAAAGATCAAGTACAGCAGCAAGTAATTGAAATGGAAAGGTTGAGGAAATAGAACCAGTAGCTCTGTGAAGACAGTGATTTGGTAGACTAGTTCCAACTGTTGTGACAGTTGTACGTCTGATTGGAGCGGCCACGTATTTAAACTGAAGGACACACGGTCCCGGACACACAGTCCTCACCGTATTCTTCTTGAGCTAAGGTCACACAGACCTCGCCCAATCACTCGTGGTAAGTCTTTAGGTGACTTCCAAACCTTCACAGACTCGGTCACTCAACGATCAACAATTCCTCTTGGATGCTCTAGACCATGACGCCTAACCGTCTGCAGGATGCATGTCGTCAAAGGAAACAAGCATCGGTTCCACACAGGAACAATCTCTTCAGTGATGCTCAATCACTTTGGGTTTGTAGGTGTTTGGTTCGGGTTTGGGTTTTTCCTCACTTGATGATTTTCTCTCAAAGTCCTCGAAGGATGGGATGCTCTAAATGACAAATGTCAGTTTCTCTTGGAGCAGCCAACCAGCTAGTGGTTGTAGGGGGGCGGTTATTTATAGCCTAGGAGCAGCCCGACATGATAAGAGATAAATGCCCTTCAATTATATGACCGTTAGGTGCGTAGATATTTTGGGACAGCTGGCGCATAGCACAACAACAGTCGGATATTTGAGTATCAAATTCCTCAGGGCTATCATGTTCCTCACTTGTAGACAATCTGCATTGGCGAATTCCTAACTCCTTAGTTATAACAAATTCCTCATAGACCAGAAGATATTCGTCTCTGTCACTGAAGATTGACTGAACTGTAAGAGAGTTCCTATGGCTTCACTCGAAAGGATTGGGTAGGTGTAAGATTTTGGGATGAGCATCACTTGGAAACTTTTCCTTAGTTTTACCTCGACCACCTTTAACAGTATGGTGTTTCCTATGACTCAAGAAATAGAAAATGAAACTACGAAAAAAAATTCTTCATGCTACATAATCTTCGCATTAATAGCAAGTCTTCAGGATCACACCAAATTCTTCAGTATCAAAGTCTTCAAGAAAACCAAAGTCTTCAGTTGAAGACATCCAGGGGTCAACTTTCATCGTAAATATCAAACTCCTCATAGACTTATGGACCTATGTACACTCACAAATTCATTAGTCCCTTAACATATAAGTCTTCAATACACCAAAATCACTAAGGGGCACTAGATGCACTTACAGTCTCCCCCTTTTTGGTGATTGATGACAATATGTTAAGTTTTCAACGGGGATAAACATATGAAGTGTAAGAACTGATATTGAGGAATTTCATTGCAAGATATTGAAGAACTCCCCCTAAAAATGCGCATATTTGAGGAATTTGCTTTTGAGAAGCAATGCACATTGAAGAGTAGAGTCATGGAGATCTCCCCCTATTTCTTGTAATTCATACATGCATTTAACATATGATATGAAGAATTTGAAATGCATGATGAAATATGGTGACTGATGTAATTCAGCATGCGTGCATTAACATATATGAGGAAATAGCATGCAGAAGAACATAGCGAAAAGTATCAGACCACCATCAAAGTTAAGATTACAACTCGATCCAACAAAGTATTCAAAACAACAAAGTTGTAACTTAGCAAAAAACGCCCATATATAGGCCCGCTTGAAGACTAACTCAAATTTGTCCCCCTTTGTCATCGAATGACCAAAATGGATGAAAAATGAGGACTAACGCCCCTGAAGAATACCATCATGAAGTCGATGGAGGAGCGCCAGCGTTGTTTGGGTCGGTTGTTGTTGTAGGGCTTGCCGCAGTGTCATCCAAATCTTTAGCTGAGTCCATCGCGCGCGATGAGGAATATGAGCTGGTGACGAGCTGCGGACCTTTGACCTTCTTGAATTTCTTCGAAGGTGGCTGTGACCAGTCAAAGTCCTGTTGGAAGCCCATCTGCTTGAGATCTTCATCACCGTAGAGGTGAGACAGTACAGCCCAAGTGCGATCAAAGAATTCATGCAAGTAGTAGTGATTCTTCCTCACAGAATTTTGAGTAGCAGTTATGTTCTGAAGAATAGCACCAAACTATCTCTTGACCGACTTGTGGTTGCGATCAACCTTTTGATGAAGACTGAGGAGAAGCTCACCATCAGTCATCACCCTTGGAGAAATGGCTTGAGGAATTTTCTTTGAAGCTTTTGCAGCAGAATCTTGTGTGGCAGAGTGATCATTGGTGGAATAGGAGGTAGCTTTGCAAAACTGTCCATCCAATGGACGAATGCCTTCATCAATAACAGCAGCCTTGCCCTTCTCATCAGCTGAGGAAATAGTTTTTTTGGGGACTTCAATTGGGGGCAAGTAGCTGAGATAATTTTGAAAATCAGCCTTGTAGTTGATTGAAGACCTTGATCTGATGAACTTCATCACCCAGGGAGCATAAGGCTTCAACTCAAAAGGTGATAAAGCAACATTGGCCAAAGTGTTCATGAAGAAATCATGGTGGTTGATAGGAATACCAGATATTGAATAGTAGATTCTTCATGATTCCAACAACCTCTTCTCCGTCAGAGTTGTGGCCCTTGATTGGACTGAGGGTTTTGGCCAGAATTCGATACACTGTCCTTGGCATATAGAGCAATTCCTTCATGAGGAATTTGGTTCTTGGAGCTTGGACAGTCTTCAAAGGCTTCATCCGAACTTGCATCAGATGATTTGAATGTTCAGGTTCATCATACATATGCCTTGCTCCTTCAGTGAGAGGACTGATTGGGATGGCATGAAGCAATTTATAGGCCGGTGCTTTGTAGTGTGTGTTTTCTATCACCCAGTCAAGCACCCATGAATTCACATCTTCAACGTTGCCAGTGATGTGCAGCGTGGCATAGAACTGAAGAATGGGTTCTTCATTCCAGTCGCAAATGTCAGTGCAGAAACCAAGTAGTCCAGCATCGTGAAGAACACTGAGGACTGGCGTGAAGCATGGAAGAGATTCCATGTCCACGTGAGGAATTTGCTCATGTTCAAACAGTTTGTCCTTATTGAAGAGCAGTGAGGAATAGTAGTTCATTTGACTTGAAGTCCAGAAATGCTTGCGGTGCAGACGAGCAATGTCATAGGGGTTGTAATTAGTGAAGAAATGATGCTTGTTGAAGAAGTCATCAGCCTTGAACTTCTACTTCTTGGAGTGAGGGTTCTAAGGCTTGGGCTGAAGATTTATAGCTGAAGTCTTCACAGCCTCTTGATGCACAACTTCCGGAGCCACAGGCTGAGGAATTTCAGGTTCAGTATCAGCAGCAGCCTTGGCCTCCATTTCTTCAGTGCTAGCGGCTGGAACTTCTTTTGGAATAGAAAGAAGTGAAGCTTGATGTTCATCAGATCCCGTATGGATTTCTTCAGTTTGTATAGGGGACTGAGGAATTTGCTATAGAGGAGTGGTCAGTGGTGAATTGGGGTGATGACTTTCCCAATAGTCATCATTCAGAACTGGTGTTGTAGACCCAATGTCCACATCCTCATCTTTGTCATCAATTCTTGAGCGGCTTCCTCTTTAGCTGTGAACTAGGGCAAGGGCGATGATACAGATGGTGTAACTGGAATTTCCAGAATCTCAATTTCTTCATCCAACTGCTCTGACGTAGCAGCAGAAGGGTCTTCTTCATCAGATTCACTGGGAATCACATATTCCTCACCAAAGGTAATCATTTCCTTTGATGGCATGCTTGATATTGGAACAACATCAATTGGGTGCTCGAGTGAACTTGTCAAAGTCTTCACTTTCTTCGGAGCTGAAGACTCCGAGGATGCAGATGCTTTCCTTTTCTTCACAGCTGCTCTCTCCGCAGCTTTGGTCTTCTTCTCTTCTGATGCAGAAGGAAGGTTGATTCTTGTTTTTGGTGCTGGAGGAGCAGAGGAAATTGGTTCAATTTCTTCAGGCGCAACTGATGCAGTTACCCTGGTATGTTCAGTTTCTTCAGACACAACACTAGTGGTTGCCCTGGCAGTTTCTTTAGCGGCTGGAATTTCTTCAACAGCCCCGGTGCTTACGTTTTCTTCAACATACTGATTTTCATCAGCAGTGCTGGCATGTTCTTCAATGGGCTGAGCAGATGCTTCACCCTGAGGAATTTCAATGTGCGTTTGTTCAGCAACATTTGATGAAAATCCCTTAGCCATTCTGATGAATCTGACTTTGGCTCCTATCCATTCAGCACGGTATGCGTCAAATTCATCACTGAGTGCTTTGATATCAGTTTGTAATGTTATGGGTTCATCAGAAGACATTTTCAAAATGTTATTCTTCCGAAAACGCCCCTTCTTATACTGAGCTTTCTTCACTTGCCTGGCCTTCTCAAATTTCCATTTTTCTTCAGCTATGAAAACCGTCAACATATGACTTTGGCTAGGTGTGAGATTCAATTCTGGTGGGGGAGTGTTAGGGTCTTTGTGCCGTAGATCAATGAAGTCCAGTATTTTCTTCGGATCAAGCATAAGTGTCACAGCACTGCCTTTGGCTCTAGCAGACCTTTGCTATCGATCTTTGATGATTTCAACCAATTCTTCGTCATCAGCTTCGTCTTTGCTAGACGGTGCTTGAAAGGCAACCTGCTTCTTGTGAGGACTTGGTCTTGTGCCTTGTCCAGCAGTGGCCTTTTTCTTTAGTAAGGTCGGGGCCGCTGAAGATTGTGGAGGAGCTGAGGAACTTGCAGATACCCCTGGAGCGATTGAGACACCAGTGGTCCTTTGGCAAGAGGCGAGATGCGCAGGTGTCAAGGACTTTGCAGCAGCAGCTGAGGATTTTGTAGTAGGGGCTGGAGCTGCTTTAGAGGAACTTGGCCGTGAGCGCATTGCAGCTCAGGAACTTGGCTTGTGTTGGGGATATAACTACTGAGTGTAAACCGGCCAGGAGGGCCCGGTTCACCCTCGACTATGTTGAAGCCCACGAAGATCCAGAAGATGGCGTTTTCCTGCTGGAGTTTAGAAGCTCGGAGCCCAAAGGCGGATTAGGGCCCATAGTGGTAAACTGCCATGATTATGTAACTTGTAATGTAAGTTAGGAAAGGAGGGACCGAGCCGAACACTTGTATGAGTCGGCCTCGGGACTCTGTAGACCGGCCGGGCATCAACCTATGTATATAAAGGGACGACCCGACGGCAGCTCAGGGACAAGAAACAACAACTCGAGACTCAGGCAAAGCGTATTTTCTCCCTGGTCATCGAAACCCAATCAATCCCATCACAACTAGACATAGGCTTTTACTTCCATCGAAGGGGCCGAACTAGTATAAAAACTCCCGTGTCCCTTGTCCAGTTTAAACCCCTTCAAGCTAACCCGTCGCGATGTCTCCATGACTAAGTCCTTTCATGAGGACATCTAACGTGTTAATTCCACGACAGTTGGCGCCTACCGTGGGGCTATCGCACGATGGTTTCGAGTTCTTGAAGGGCAGCTCCGAAGGACTCAAGGGGTACGTGGTTGGCCAGATGACCAAGAGTCGTCGCAGCAAGCTCTACATCGATGACAAAGGATGGGGCCCCGAGGTCGGCTCAATCGAGTACGGATACCGGGTCCCCTTTGGCGGAATTCATGTCTTCATCGGCAAGATCAGCGAACCGGGCCCTGAGCCGGACATCTGCACCGACCTCGTCGAGACGGCTCAGCGTGCGAGTCCAGCCCGGGTTAAGCCTGCCGTGAAGCGTGTGTCCATAGGATGTGTCCATGGGATCGGATCTGAACCGGTGTCTGAAGGCGAGACGGCTGTTTATTCCAACGGCGAGTCATCCACTGGCGAAACCGAGTCCCTATACCAAATTCATGATGGTGTGTTCGTAGGATATTCCGATGGCAACAGTATTCCGGACCTCCTTGAACCGCCAAGTTGGGTTGCTGTTTACATGGCCGGAACATAGCCCACTTTGTAGTCTTCATCTACAGCGGCAATGAACAACGGATCAGTGGTCGCGGCAGGAGCCCCCGCGCGCCGATCGTCTCAAGTCCTCTCCCGTTTTTTGGATGCCTGGGCGACCTTATTAACCACAGCAGTTACCCCGGAGACGCGGGATCAGCATGATGCAGACAACGCGAAGCTGAAGGACCAGATAACGCAGGCTAAGGAGGACCTGGCAATTGAGGATGCTAGGATGGCTGAAGAACGAGCTGCTTTGGATGCCCGGTCACAACAGATACAGGCGCAGAATTACCGGCTCATGCTGGATCAGACCGGTCTTGTCTGTCGCTGGTCTACGAAGGGCTGAACCTCTTTCATACATTAGGCGCTGGGCCAAGCAATCCGGC
The DNA here is from genome assembly GCF_002162155.2 of Triticum dicoccoides. Lineage (NCBI taxonomy): Eukaryota > Viridiplantae > Streptophyta > Magnoliopsida > Poales > Poaceae > Triticum > Triticum dicoccoides. Next base: position 700,009,572 of record NC_041383.1, on the reverse strand, counting down.
AGCTGCAAACCGGACCGATGCGCCTAGGGCAGCGCCGGATCAACCACAGATGACGGAACCACCTCGACGAATGGATAACCCGCCGCAATACGTGTCCACACCGCCGGGTCACTTCTCGAGCCCTTTGGATAACATGATTGCCGCAGTGTCTCGCCTAGCAGCCATTCCAATCGAGGGTGATTCACTGGCGGCGATTGAAACACGGCGGGCTAGGGATCTTCTTCAAACCGCCGTGGTGCAGCAGCAGGCTTATTCCTATAGCTGAGATAGAATTCATTCAACCCCCCATTCGAGCCCAAGCTATAGCAGGCACATAGATGAATCAGAAGTGTCTAGCAGTGCGCGGCACCGTAATGGATCTAACCCGGCGCACGGTGAGGGAAATGCTCAAGATGTGGTGGATAATGGTAGAGCATGAAGGAAGGCCGCTTTAGCAGCACAATATGCCGGTCGGCATCAACCCGCCCCAGTTCAGCCAGCGGCATCAGTAGACCGAGGCACCGGGCTTGCCTTTAGTTCCTGGGGAGTGCCGTGTCTCATTCCGGCTCTCCGTAATGTGCGTCTGCCCAAGGATTTCAAGGGTCCACGTAAGGTGCCTAACTACACTGCGGATCCGCCACCTGAGGCGTGGGTTGAAAGTTATGAGATGGCAATGGTAATGCTAGATGTGCATGAAGCAGCCTGTGCAAAGTACTTCACGATGATGTTGGAAGGGACGGCCCGTACTTGGTTGAAAAATTTACCAGCTAACTCCATCGAGTCATGGGATCAGTTGAAGGCCCGGTTTATAGCCAATTTCAAAGACACGTGCAAACAACCTATGTCCATCGTGGATCTGGATGCTTGTGTTCAAGGGGAGAACGAGTTAACAACTCATTGGGTGCGCCGGGTTTCAGAAGTGTCGCATTCGTCCGACCGGAGTAATGTCGGGCAAGCGATTATAACGCTGGAGCGTAATTGCTGGTTTAAGTCACTGAAGATGAAGTTGGGACGGCTCAAGCGCCACTGCAATGAGATGGGAACCCTTATGGCAGCCTTGGTCAAATATGCCGACTCTGATAATACCAAAGATCCCGATTCTGATGAGGAGAAACCGGAGAAGGGAAAGAAGATCGGCGGTGCAAAGGGACAGCATCACAACCAAGGAGGCCATGGGAATAATGGTAAGCGCAAGGTAGATAGTTCAGATCTTGTGGCTAACACCAATATGCAGCGTTGTAAAGGTAAACCGCCACAGCGCGGTGGAGGGATGAATCTAGAGCGTTTATTAAACCAACCCTGTCCAAAGCATGGGACCAAGGAGGCCCCTTCGACACATCTTTGGAAAGATTGTTATATCATGAAGGAGTTCAAGAATTCCGATGTCTTCTGGTATGATCATGGTCTGTCAGGCGGTTCAGGTCCAGGTTTTCATGGTGGCGGCGGTTCAAGCTCTGGGTTTCAGAATAATCAGGGCAACCAGAATAACCAAGGTGGTAATGGCCAATAGAATAATCAAGGAAATCAGCAGCAATCAGGTTATCAAAGTCACCCCAAGCAATTGAATGGTGCGCAGTATCACATGTTCACTACTAGCCTGTGTAAGCGTGATCAGAAGCTTCACAAAAGGGCAGTTAATGCTGTTGAACCGGCAGTGCCACATTATTTACGGTGGTCTGAGCAGCCCATTGTGTGGAGCAGAGAGGATCATCTGCACCGGGTTCACAATCCAGGTCAACTAGCTTTGGTGGTGGCACCTAAGGTGGGAGGTTACAAGTTTACCAAAGTCCTGATGGATGGAGGGAGTAGTATCAACATCCTGTACTATGAGACTTTTCGTCGCATGGGGTTGACAGACCAGAGTCTTAAACTGTCCAACACTATTTTTCATGGTGTAGTACCGGGTAAATCGGCATATCCTGTTGGCAAGATCACTTTGGAGGTTGTGTTTGCAGATGAGCATGATTCCAGGTCTAAAAAATTGACCTTTGAGGTGGTGAAGATCCAGAGCCCGTATCACGCACTGTTTGGACAGCCGGCTTACGCAAAATTCATGGCGAGACCCTGCTATATCTATTTACAGCTCAAAATGCCGGGTCATAAGGGGACTATAACAGTACATGGAATTCGAAAGATTGCTTTGGATTGTGAGGAAGGTTATGCGGCTTACGCTAAGTCGGTTTGTGCTACAGAGGAGCTGAAGTTTTATAAGGACAATGTTGATCCGGCAGACATGACTCCTTTGAAGAAGCCCACCACTGAGCATGACCCGACCCTGAAGTTCAAACTGGCTGATGAGTCTAAACTTGTTGACTTTGTTCCTGGCGATTCATCCAAATAGTTTAGCATCAGCACCAATCTGGATGCGAAATAGGAAAGCGCGCTCATCGAGTTCATCCGTGAGAACCGGGACATTTTTGCATGGAAGCCTTCTGACATGCCAAGTGTACCGAGGGAACTCGCTGAGCACACTCTCAATATTGATCCCAAGTTTAAACCGGTCAAGCAATTTCTTCGGCGGTTTAACGAGGAAAGACGCAAGGCCATTGGTGAAGAGGTAGCCCGGCTGTTGGTTGCTGGCTTTATCATCGAAGTATTTCACCCTGAGTGGTTGGCTAATCCGGTGCTTGTTCTTAAAAAAACAGCACTTGGCGTATGTGTGCGGACTACAAAGATTTGAACAAAGCTTGTCCGGCAGATCCTTTTGCTCTCCCGCGTATTGATCAGATTATTGATGCGACGGCGGGTTGTGAACGCCTGAGTTTCTTGGATGCTTATTCAGGTTACCAAATTAAGATGGCAGTTAAGGACCACGAGAAGACAGCCTTCATCACTCCCTTTGGAGCATTCTGCTATGTTTCTATGCCCTTTGGGCTCAAAAGTGCCCAGGCAACTTATCAGTGTTGTGTGCAAAATTGTCTTCACACGCAGATTGGGCGTAATGTTCATGCCTATGTGGAGGACCTTGTGGTAAAATCCAGGAAGAAGGAAACCTTGATAGATGACCTCAAGGAAACGTTTGACAATCTTCGGGTTTACAAAATGATGCTTAATCCGGATAAGTGTGTTTTTGGTGTTCCGGCAGGCAAGCTCTTAGGCTTTCTGGTGTCCAACAGAGGCATTGAAGCTAATCCGGAAAAAATCAAAGCGATTACATCTTTGGCTAAACCGAAGTGTATCAATGATGTTCAGCGTTTGGCAGGTCGAATTGCCGCCCTTAGCTGGTTTATCAGCCGTTTGGGAGAGAAGGCGATTCCTTTGTATCAGATGTTGAAGAAGACAGACGATTTCGTCTGGAGTGACGCTGCTGATGTGGCGTTTGAGGACTTAAAGCGGCAGTTGGTTGAACCGCCGGTTCTTGCTGCCCCGGTTGACAAAGAGCCCTTGTTATTGTATGTGGCTGCTAATGCCCGTGCTGTCAGCGTGGCAATTGTGGTGGAGCGCCAGGAGGCTGGTAAGGAATATCCGGTTCAGCGGCCGGTTTCCTATATCAGCGAAGTACTTATCGACTCAAAGCAACGGTATCCGCATTGGAAGAAGCTGGTTTATGGGGTTTTTTTGGCTAGTCGGAAGCTCAAACAATACTTTCAAGGTCATCCCATTACAGTAGTCAGTTCAGCTCATTTGGGCAATATAATTCAGAACAGGGAGGCAACTGGCCAGGTTGCAAAGTGGGCGATTGAGCTTGGCCCGCACGGATTGAAGTATATGACTCGGATATCAATTAAGTCATAGGCGCTTGTTGACTTCATCAATGATTGGACCGAGTTACAGGCACCAGAGGACAAATCGGATAATACATACTGGACCATTCACTTTGATGGATCCAGGCAATTGGAAGGCTCGGGGGCTGGAGTTGTTCTTACTTCCCCTCGAGGTGATAAAATTTGTTATGTTCTCCGTCTAATGTTTCCTTGTACTAACAATGCAGCTGAGTACGAGGCCTTACTCCATGGTCTCCGTGTGGCTAAGGAAATGAACTTAAGCCGGGTTCGCTATTTTGGAGATTCTGATCTGGTGGCTCAGCAAGTTTCTGGTAGTTGGGATTCTAAGGACCCACTTATGGTGGCTTACAAACGCGAGGTGGATATTGTGGCAGGTCACTTTAAGGGTTATCAGGTTGAGCACATTGACCGGCGCAAAAATGAAGCAGCAGATGCTTTAAGCCGGCTGGGATCTCAGCGTAAACCGGTACCACCCAATACCTTTTTGGATATCTTGCATAACCCGTTTGTTAAGTTGCCTACAAAGGAGGATTTAGCTGTTCCTGATACGGAGGCCCAATTGGTGGCCGCTTTACATACCACTCTGGATTGGACGGTTCCATATTTGGCGTATTTAAATCGGGGCGAGTTACCAGATGATGAGGTTTTCGCCAGACAGATAATCCGGCGGTCCAAGTCCATGGTTATTCACAATGGCGAGTTACATCGTTGCAGTGTTTCAGGCGTTTTCCAACGTTGTATTTCTCCTGAAGAAGGACAAGATATTCTACGTGAAATCCATGAAGGGGATTGTGGTAACCATGCAGGTTCAAAATCCCTGGTGGCTAAAGCTTTTTGTCATGGGTTCTATTGGTTGACAGCTCATGCTGATGCGGAGGATCTGGTAAAGCGGTGTGACGCTTGTCAGAAATTTTCATGTCGAGCTCATGTTCCGGCTCAGGAGCTACGGATGATTCCTATCACTTGGTCGTTTTCTACTTGGGGGCTTGATATGGTGGGACCTTTTAAGCGCTCCCAGGATAAGAAGACCCACCTGTTGGTGGCGGTTGACAAGTTCACTAAATGGGTTGAAGCGGAGCCCGTCAACAAGTGTGATGTAGCAATGGCGGTTCAATTTCTCAAAAAGATCATTTTTCGTTTTGGTTTTCCACACAGCATCATCACAGATAATGGCACAAACCTTTCTAAAGGTGAGATGGAGGAATTTTGTCAACGAGAGAACATCCGGCTTGATGTAGCATCCGTGGCTCATCCCCAGTCCAATGGTCAACCTGAGAGGGTGAATCAAGAGATCTTGAAGGGTATTAAGCCCAGGCTTATGGTTGCTTTGCAGCGGACGATGGGTTGTTGGGTGGAAGAGTTACCATCTGTGTTATGGAGTATAAACACCACCCCAAACCGATCCATGGGTTATATACCTTTCTTCATGGTTTACGGGGCTGAGGCCGTCCTCCCAAGTGATATTCGTCATGACTTGCCCCGGGTTGCCAATTATGTTGAAGCGGATAATGAGCAAGCACGTCAAGAGGCGTTGGACCTGTTAGATGAGAAACGGGACATGGCTTTGGCTCGATCGACGGTTTATCAACAAGACCTGCGGCGTTATCACAGCCGCCGGGTTAAGACACGAACCTTTCAAGAAGGCGACTTAGTGCTCCAGCTCATCCAGGATCAAACCGATATGCACAAGTTATCCCCACCTTGGGAAGGACCCTTTGTGGTCAGCAAAAATTTGCACAACGGATCATACTACCTCATTGACATTCAAGAAGACTCACGCAGTTCTGAGGAGGAGACCCGGCGGCCGTGGAACATAGCTCTCCTTCGGCCTTACTACACTTGAGCCATAGGCTTTTCTTATATACATATTTCAACAATGTATATATTATTATCAATATAATAAACTGGCATCCTTGCTATAAGCAGGCCCTCTGCCGTTTTCCTTCAAATCTCTTTGTTTACATGGGGGATTCCGCTGACAAAGGGAAGTACTGCCTGTTAAACCGGCTATCATGCCACAACACAGCTTGGGAGCTTCACACCCAAGGGGCCAAAGAGAGTCTGGATGTTATGCACAACTCAAACATAGGCACCCATTGAGCACAGCTCACAAAGTTACTTGGGAGCCCTTTTGTGCAAAAGCCACAAAGAGTTTGAAGGGACCCTTGTAATTGGGTATCGACCCATGGCTTGGAAGCCTGGTGTATTCGCATAAAACCCCGGGTTAACCTGCCTTCATCAAGTAAGCCACTCCTATCCAGGTAATCCTGGCATGACCCGTCGAACATTTGACAAGTCAATCTTATACAGACACTGAACTTGTCAAAGTTAAAATGATGATTGGTTAGTTGGAGGCCCATCTTAAAAGGATTTGCAAAATGGTTTAACTCAGTGGCCTGGCAGCCCATGAAAAGCCTCGAATTTGGGCCTGGCAACCCTTGAAAAGCCTTGACTACATAGTTTCGTGTTTGCTTTTTTGCCAAGTTTTCACCTTTTCTTTGATGAATTTATCTTGAACCGGTGTCCTTTGACTCGGTGTGGATTTTCAGTCATCATGATAACCCGGTGTTTGTTAACCCGGCTTGGTTTTCAGCTATAAGTTGTCAGACCATCTTATCAAACCGGTGTTTGTTCATCCTGTCCTGGCTTTGACTATATGTCGCCAGTAAGATCATCTGGTGTTCATCGTAACCCGACATGACTTATTTATAACATCATCATAAGGTAAGGGTTTTAATAGCTCAAAGATTTGGGTTTTCACCCTTATTAAGTGATTTCATATCACAGGTATGAGTTATTTCATATTTATTCCGCTTTGGTTATTAGCCCGGCTTTATCTTGGGCATTATGACCCGTCTAGCGGTAAACCGCCTGGACAGATGTTTTTAGGCAGACATAGGGATTGCATAAAATTATGAAGATATATAAAGCCAGCACTGAAATTGGCATGGCGGGTCAAGCAAAGTATAGCCCAGTGCACGATGGCAGCAGATCACAGTATTTTAACTAGCCTATTACAAGGCACTTTACGGCCCAAAATACGGACTTGTTTCTTTCCACAAAGCAAAGTTTATGACGCATCAATCAGATTGCCGGATCAGGGTTCATCACCATGTTGACGTGATGTGGATGGATCATCTGGCATCGGTTCAGCCTCCTCCTCCTCATCCAGTAGCTGGAAGTCAGTGGTGGTCCAGTCAATCCAGGTTAAAGCCTGAAAGACAGCCTCTTCACTTATAAGTTCAGCCGGATCAACGTCAGGGGCGTAAGTGTGCTTACGGATTGGCAGAATAAGATTTTGCCCTTCTGGCATGACCGTGTCAATCCGTTTGTTGTTGGCATCGTATAAGGACCGGTGAACCGTCAAGTTAGCTTCTTCTGCCAATTGACTCGCCAGAGGATGCATCTCCCTTGTACATTTTTGAGGGCTTCGTTATCAAACTCTGCCCTGTTTTCTTGTTCACTAGGAAAGCCCTTGGCAATATCAACCAGATCCAGGTCAGCTATCCATGCTTTAGCTCGAGTAAGGGCCAACAAAGCGCCAGCCCTGGCAGCAGATCTCTTCATCTCTTCTATATGTGCTGGCGTCATGGATAACCTTGCTAAAGTGTCCTTGATCAATGTTGGGGCCGGATTGTTGTATGAAGCTGCACAGATAACCCATTGGGCACCGTTATACAATTGTTCAATCAGAGTATGTGCTGCTTTCAGTTTCATCAGCATGTTAGACCCCAGATGAGCAATGCGGCCACCTACATCGGTTTAAGATTGTGATGTCAAACCGGCAAGATTACAAAGATGGTTATTCAAGAAATCTTGGCAAGAGTACTTACCAAATATTGCCGAGGTCATGGCATTCACTTGGCGCTTCAACCCAGTTAGCTCTTCCTCCACCGGTTTAAGAGCTGACTCGGCGTCTTCAGCCTGCTTCAGCAATGCATTCTTTTCAGTGTCCCAGTTGGCACACTCAGTCTTGAACCCTTCTTTAAGTTGTTCCATGGCTGTTAAAGTGGTTCTCAGCTCGTCCTTGGCCTTGGAAGTCTCTTCTTGTTGGGACTTGATATTCTCTTGTAGATCAGCAATTTGAGTGCCTTGGCGATTTATATCAGCCTGTCACAGTCAGAGGAGGAGCATGTAAGTATTTTATCAAAAGTCCCAAGCATATAACCAGTTACGTACTTGGCTCTTGGGGGCTAATGCCGACTGCTTCTTTACTAATGATTGTTTGAAGTCCCAAGGATCAATACAAGTTTTAATCTTGGCACTTGGGGGCTAATGTGTGTTCGATCCAGAAAGTACACAAGGAAAGTTAACAAAATACAGTAAGGAATATAAAAGTCCCAGTTTGTCTTCACAAGATAAACCGTCCCTTGGGGGCTACAATACAAGGAATATACAGAATAAAGATGAAGGTGTTTTGGAAGATTACCTCATAGCGTTCCTTCATCAGATTCACTGAACCGGCCTCATAATCACGGCTGGTGTAAAGCCGATTCAAGAATCCAGAATGAACATCCTGAGCAGAAAGGTCAACATAGCTTGACAAATCGGTCTTCCCTTTCCCCTTGCCCATAGTAGCAAATTCATCCTTGGCAGTATGCTTCGATAAAGCAACTGGATTGCCTGGGGCGGTATAAGCAGTACCAGTGACAACAACATCATCATCATATTTGGCTGAGCTCGGTAGATTGACATTGTCTTTGGCCGGGCTTGGTGGTTTGGCAGCAGGGCTTGGCGGATTAGCAACCGACCTCAGCGGATCAGCAACTGGACTTGAAGGCGTGGCATGTGGACTTGATGTTTCAACATGTGTTTCTGGGTCAGCCTCCGACAGATTAGCATCGGCAGCTGGCTCTTGCGGGGCAGAGTCATCCATGACAATATCAGGATTTTCACCAGCATTGTCTGGGGTCTTCTCCGGTTCAACATCGTCAGAAGGGCCGCTGGTCTTGGCTTTCTTGTTGAATCGGGCCTTGGCACTGCAATGTCAAAATAAAGATTAGTATGATAAACTGATGCATGAAGAGACAAACCGAAAAATAATGTACTTACCCAGCGGCGGTCTTGAGGGGAGGCAGCTGAGTAGTTGATGAACCACCGGATGAGTTGGAAGATGCTTGGTAATTAGGGTCAGACGGATTAAGTGGGTATCGAAAGAAACCCTTCAAGGGATAACATTTTCGGGAGAACAAGTAACCTCTGGACGACGCTTCCGGGTTGGTGTATCCGGTAAACCGGAAGAGGTGACCTGTTGGCCACGATGTCGGGTTGTGCGACGCCCTTCAGGTTGTTGTGTCTTCAAAGAAAATTTTGGATCCAAATAAGCAAGAGGATGAGAGCATTTCACTTTCCGAACTGCACGGTGAAATCTTTGAACCGGCACGAGATCTGAATCGGAGGAAAGGGAGATTACCTCAACATGGTCCTTACGGCTGACCTCCGCATCATCCTGATGACAGTCATTGTTAATAAGATGTATGAAAAAGGAGCCAAGGGAGTCAAGTTCTACCTCTTGATCCGAATCTTCATCATCTTCTGGCGGATCAGCAGCTTCGCCGGTCTTCTTGGCTGCTTTCTTGGTAGCTTTGCTCTTGGCACGAGGGGCTCTGGCCGGTTTATCTGAAGTCTTCCTTTTCCAAAAGGAGCTATTGGGATGGAAAGATTAAACAAAGATTTATTAGAACAATGTTAAAGTAGAGGCGGATCAAGAAAGTACAAAGTTAAAATATTTACCGCTGGCAGTTTGTTGGCGGTGTAAAAGGGGCCCAGCCCGGTTTGGCTACATGCGGCGATTGGTTCATCTAACATCTTCTTCACCGATGCGGTGACTTCGTCATCAGTCACTTCTATTTCATTAAACCGTTGAGGGTCCTTGACTTTGCCGGTATACTCATGCATTAATCCGGAGCGGCGACTTAAGGGCAAGATGTGCCATTTAACCCAACAGCGCACGAGATCAACACGAGTCAAACCGTTGGCCAAGAGAGCCCAGAGCTTGGCGAGCTGAGGAGCATAAGTTTGCCGCTCTTTGGCAGTTAAGCGTCGAGGTAATGGGTGGCCGTTGCTAAGCTGGTGAGGGCGGTAACCCGGCAAGGGATTCTCTTCAGCAGGGGCAGTGTTCTGACAGTAAAACCAAGTTTGGTTCCAGTCTTCGGGATGACTGTGGTGTGATGCATGTGGGAAATCAACTTCCTTCCTTTTCTGGATTGATACCCCGCCGAGTTCCGTGTTTGGACCATCAGAAAACTCCGTTCGGCGGTTTAGGTGGAAAAAGTCACGGAAGAGCTCAACAGATGGTTCTTCTTGAAGGTAAATTTCACAAAATACTTGAAAGTTGCATATATTTGATACAGAATTTGGGCCGATATCTTGGGGATGGAGTTGAAAGCTCGCAAGGACATCCCGGAAATTTTTTGATCCGGGAGGACTGAAGCCCCGGTCTAGATGCTGCATAAAAACAATAACTTCGCCATCTTGAGGTTCAGGAGGGCACTCAGGGCCAGGAACCCGCCAGTGAAGGACATTCTTTGAAGCTAAAGCACCCGTTACAACGTATCCTTGATTTGTGTTTCTGTGATCCGGGATGGAACCCAGTTGCAAGCGGCGAATTCCTTAGTCATCTTGGAAACAAACTCTAAAGGGAAAAATGAAGGACGATTTACGACAGTTGTTTGGTATGCACTAATCGGCGTTAAACCGGAGAATTTGATGAAGGCATATAAGTTAAACTGGAGTTTATTATTCAAGACAAGACGGCGGTTTAAGAGAGGGCTAATGACATGTGGCGGATTACCAACTACTAAGGTTCAAACCGCACTCAGGTGGAGGAGCCAGAGATGAAACTTTACTAAGTGTTGACAGAAACATGTTTCACACAATGATGAAATTTATTTGGATCTACCGTGCTTCAATAAAGAAAAATTTCTGCGACCTATAATGGCGTTAAGCAGAACAGAGAAGGTCATACGTTCTACTGAGGATTCTTTACACAGAAGGAAGATCTACTAGTGCTAAAAATGGATTCGGAGCAACTACCGCACGAGATCTACGCTACTGTTGGATCAAAGCAACCACGGCAGAAGGAGAAACGAAGAACTGATGTCGGGACCGGATTTTCGGGATATTAATTTCCAGAAAATGGCCCTTGTGCTCACTAGCCCCAGGATTACTGTTAGCTGATGAGGCACCAACTTGATACAGAAATTCCAAGCAAAATACAAAATATGCAGTACAAGACCATTCTGGCCTATGAGTACAACAAATGGTTTCTAGTGGTTGATGGCGGAAGCGGTTTGTGGATCATTAGTGTCTATGGGACTCCAATTCCCACAGGAATAGCTGACCAGGTTAACTCATATCTTCGCGAGGCTGCTATCACCATTGCTTAGGTTCCAAGACTGTCATCGCAACCCTCCTCTCCAAGCAAGAAATCTAGCCAAGACAATAGCTAGGTGAGGGAGTCCTGGACTAGGGGGTGTCCGGACAGCCGGACTATCATCGTCCGCCGGACTCCAAGACTACGAAGATACAAGATTGAAGACTCCGTCCCGTGTCCGGATGGGACTTTCCTTGGCGTGGAAGGCAAGCTTGGCGATACGGATATGTAGATCTCCTACCATTGTAACCGACTCTGTGTAACCCTAGCCTCCTCCGGTGTCTATATAAACCGGAGGGCTTTAGTCCGTAGGACAACATACATTACAACAATCATTCCATAGGCTAGCTTCTAGGGTTTAGCCTCCTTGATCTCGTGGTAGATCCACTCTTGAACTACCCATATCATCAATATTAATCAAGCAGGACGTAGGGTTTTACCTCCATCGAGAGGGCCCGAACCTGGGTAAAAACATCGTGTCCCTCGTCTCCTGTTACCATCCGCCTAGACGCACAGTTCGGGACCCCCTACCCGAGATCCGCCGGTTTTGACACCGACATTGGTGCTTTCATTGAGAGTTCCTCTGTGTCATCACCGATAGGCCCGATGACATCTTCAACCAACAACGCTGTCCAGGGTGAGACTTTTCTCCCCGGACAGATCTTCGTATTCGGCGGCTTCGCACTGCGGGCTAATTCACTTGGCCATATGGAGCAGATCGAAAGCTACGCCCCTGGCCGTCAGGTCAGATTCGGAAGCCTAAACTTCATGGCCGATGTCCGCGGAGACTTGATCTTCGACAGACCCGAGGCACAGCCGAGCGCGCCGCACTGTTGCGATGGGCATGATTTAGCTCTGCCGCCGAACAGTGCCTTGGTGGACGCACACGAATCCGTTCCGGTCATTAGTCCGGAGCCGATCGCCCAAGTCAAGGGCCAGCGGATAGACGCCGCCCTAGGGGCTTCAACATCCACGGCGATGGAGCCGAACACTAATCTTGTCCCCTGCGAAACTCGTGATTCCGAGGCGCCGGACTCCTTGCCGGACTCCGAACCTCCCGCGCCCCTACCAATCGGTCCGGATTGGGCGCCGGTTACGGAATTCACCGCCGCGGACATCTTCCAATACTCGCCTTTTGGCGATATCCTGAATTCACTAAAGCATCTCTCGTTATCAGGAGAGTCCTGGCCGGACTATGGCCAGGATGGTTGGGGTACGGACGACGAAGAAATTCAGAACCCACCCACCACCCACTTTGTAGCCACTGTCGATGATCTAACCGACATGCTAGACTACGACTCCGACGACATCGACGCTATGGACGACGATGCCGGAGACGAATAGGAACCAGCGCCTACAGGGCACTGGAAGACCACCTCGTCATACGACATATATATGGTGGACACCCCAAAAGACGGGGGCGGCGAAGAAGCAGCGGAGGCAGACTCTTTAAAGAAGCAGCCCAAACACCGGCGTCAGCGGCGCCGCTCTAAATCCCGCCACAGCAAGAATGGAGATTCCGGCACAGGAGATAATAATACTCCAGAGAGTGCCGAAGACTATCCCCTCCAGCAAGACTCAGCGCAGGAGGATGCAGAAGCTAGCCCTCAAGAGAGGGCGGCAGACGAAGAGGTTGAGGACCACGACTATATGCCTCCCTCCGAAGACGAAGCAAGCCTCAACGATGACGAATTCGTCGTATCGGAGGATCCCGTCGAACAAGAGCGCTTCAAGCGCAGGCTTATCGCCACAGCAAACAGCCTAAAGAAAAAGCAGCAACAGCTTCAAGCTGATCAGGACCTGCTGGCCGATCGATGGACCGAGGTCCTCGCGGCCGAAGAGTATAAACTCGAACGCCCCTCCAAAAGTTACCCAAGACGCAAGCTGCTCCCCCGATTAGAGGAGGAAGCATACATACCTACATCACCAGCGCACGATATGGTCGACCGACCACCCCGTGGTCGTGACAGAGAGGCATCCAGGCCCCCAGCCATGACCGTACCCCGGTATCACTCCAAAAGTACGAAGCCAAGAGGGAACGCGCCGGACTTGCGAGACATATTGGAGGACAAAGCAAGGCAATCCAGATCCATCTACGGATCACGTGGGCGCCCCACGACCCATGACGAATACCGTCGCGCCGGATACAATAACCCCGGCCGGGCCGAACACAGCAGACAGCGCTCTCTCGAGCTGCGTCGCGATATTGCCCAATACAGAGGCGCCGCACACCCGCTATGCTTTACTGAAGAAGTAATGGATCATCAGATCCCCGAAGGGTTTAAGCCCGTAAACATCGAATCTTACGATGGCACAACAGACCCCACGGTTTGGATCGAAGACTATCTTCTTCACATCCATATGGCCCGCGGCGATGATCTCCATGCCATCAAGTATCTCCCACTCAATCTTAAAGGACCAGCTCGGCATTGGCTAAACAGCTTGTCCGCAGAGTCAATTGGGTGCTGGGAAGACCTAGAAGCCGCATTCCTCGATAACTTCCAGGGCACGTATGTGCGACCACCAGACGCCGATGACCTAAGCCACATTATTCAGCAGCCAGACGAATCGGCCAGACAATTCTGGACACGGTTCTTGACAAAGAAAAACCAAATCGTCGACTGTCCAGATGCAGAGGCCCTTACAGCCTTCAAACATAACATCCGGGATGAATGGCTAGCCCGGCACCTGGGGCAGGAAAAGCCGAAATCCATGGCAGCCCTCACATCGTTAATGACCCGCTTTTGCGCGGGAGAGGACAGCTGGCTAGCCCGGAGCAACAATTTCCGTAAAAATTCTGGCAGTCCGGATACTAAGGACAACAACGGCAGGTCACGTCGAAACAAAAACAAACGCCGCATTAACGGCGACTGTCGGTGTCAAAACCGGCGGATCTCGGGTAGGGGGTCCCGAACTGTGCGTCTAGGCGGATGGTAACAAGAGACGAGGGACACAATGTTTTTACCCAGGTTCGGGCCCTCTCGATGGAGGTAAAACCCTACGTCCTGCTTGATTAATATTGATGATATGGGTAGTACAAGAGTAGATCTACCACGAGATCAAGGAGGCTAAACCCTAGAAGCTAGCCTATGGTATGATTGTTGAGATGTATATTCGTCCTACGGACTAAAGCCCTCCGGTTTATATAGACACCGGAGAGGGCTAGGGTTACACAGAGTCGGTTACAATGGTAGGAGATCTACATATCCGTATTGCCAAGCTTGCCTTCCACGCCAAGGAAAGTACCATCCGGACACGAGCCGGAGTCTTCAATCTTCTATCTTCGCAGTCTGGGAGTCCGGCGGATATTGATAGTACGGCTGTTCGGACACCCCCTAGTCCAGGACTCCCTCAGCGACGATAAGGAGGATACGGCAGTCAACGCCGGATTCCGAGGCTCTAAACCCGGTCAGCGGAAGAAGCCATTTAAAAGAACCACTCCGGGTCCGTCCAATCTGGACCGAATACTCGACCGCTTATGCCAGATACATGGCACCTCTGAAAAGCCAGCTAACCACACTAATAGAGATTGATGGGTGTTCAAGCAGGCCGGCAAGTTAATTGCCGAAAACAATGACAAGGGTCTAAACAGCGACGACAAGGAAGAGACCCGACCGCCGAACAATAGAGGACAGAAGGGTTTTCCCCCACAAGTGTGGACGGTGAATATGATATACGCGACCCACATACCCAAGAGGGAGAGGAAACGCGCACTAAGGGACGTCTATGCGATGGAGCCAGTCGCCCCGAAGTTCAATCCATGGTCCTCTTGTCCGATCACTTTCGATCGAAGAGACCATCTGACCAGCATACGCCATGGCGGATTCGCCGCATTGGTTTTAGACCCAATTGTCGATGGATTTCACCTCAAGAGAGTCCTGATGGACGGTGGCAGTAGCCTGAACCTGCTTTATCAGGATACAATGCGCAAAATGGGCATAGACCCATCAAGGATTAAACCTACAAAGCCAACCTTTAAAGGTGTCATCCCAGGAGTGGAAGCCAACTATACAGGCTCAGTCACACTGGAAGTGGTCTTCGGATCCCCGGATAATTTCCGGAGTGAAGAGTTAATCTTCGACATAGTCCCGTTTCACAGCGGCTATCACGCCCTGCTCGGACGAACCGCGTTTGCAAAATTCAACGCGGTGCCGCATTATGCATACCTAAAGCTCAAGATGCCAGGCCCTCGTGGAGTCATCACGGTCAATGGGAATACGGAACGCTCCCTCCGGACGGAGGAACATACAGCGGCTCTCGCGGCAGAAGTACAGAGCAGCCTTCTAAGGCAATTCTCGAGTCCGGCCGTTAAAAGGCCGGATACAGCAAAACGCGCCCGGAGAAATGCCAACCAAGACCACCTGGCGCGATCAGAGCACGCGTAGCAATGCGGCCCCAACCCTCGCCCGCGCATGATCGCAAGAATAACACTCCGCGTACATCATTATGCTTTGGAGATACCATGGGCACAGGGGAGGGGGCACGATCGCAACGGACCCAGAGTGCGGTTCGACCACACCGGGGGCTCGCAAGTGTGCCCCCCTTTTTTTATTATTTTATTTTTTTATTTTTCTTCTTTTATGTACACAGGACTCTGTTAACCAGAAGCCCTATCCGGCGGCGAACCTGCCGAACTCATGATGCAACAGTCAGGGACTAATGAAGGCTACGACGAACAATCAGGTGGTCTCAATTACGAGCATTAAATTCGATTATATACACCAAGTCCGCAGCTCATCCCTGGAGGGGGACATGTTTACTTAGTCCAAATCCCTTGCTTACCGCACTATTTGTATCAGTCCGCTCTACTAGCAGACTTTCTTTCATAAACAATGCAACACCTTTTTGATCGCAATTGCATTACCTTTTTTATATATGTATGTTCATTACATGACATCTCGCACCCGTATATTTTGGTACGGCCGAATACACCAGGGGCTTCTGTTCCCCAAATTATGGTGTGATAAAGTCCGAACACTTTCACAAGTACGGCACCCCAAACTTATAGCATTATATGAATCGGCTCCGAATCATGTCTTGGGTCAATAGTTGGGTTTGCCCGGCTCCCATGTTTTGGTGCCTTACGTTCCGTTCTGTCGGCTAAGGTAGCACTGGGAGAACCACTGCGATTGCGCCCCGGTTGAGCCGGGTGAGTGCCTCAGTGGAGAAAGCTAAAACTTACTGGCATGATAAGGTGAGAGACTGGTCGCTGTTCGAGAGGTTTTTTCGGGTCCTTAAAGACTCACGCCGCTTCGAGCGAAGTTCTGGACAATGTCCGACGAAGGCGTGGATAGCGCCCCGGATTCGGTCTTCCGAATACCAGGGGCTTCGTCGAAATTTAAAATTATAGAATTCTATGGCTAAGTGAGAGTGTTCAAGCATTATAAGTCCGGTTGCCTTGTTCGTTGTGTTGAGCGCCTCCCTACATGGACCCAAAAATGGGAACAAGAGTGCTCAAGTTTATCCCGAACACCCCAGCACTCGTGGCTTGGGGGCTCAAGCCAACGACTTGCCATCTCTCAGATTTTATAAACGGCCGCACAGAAGGTAATATTTTAAATTAAACAAGTGTTGCTTAAACGCGCACATGAACAAAGTTTCAGCGCGCAGGATAATACATAACGAGTTTACTCAAAAATTACATTTCGGGGGAACTCATCCGCAATATTGCGGGCTCCCTTCTGCACAGTTTTATAGTACATTTCGGGCGTGCGATACTCCTTGCCCAGCGGCGGTGGGTCCGTGAGAAGCTTCTCCGCATCCAACCTGCCCCATTGCACCTTTGTGCGGGCGAGGGCCCGGCGAGCGCCTTCAATACAGGCGGAGCGCTTGATGACATCCACCCAGGGGCATGCATCCACCAGCCGCCGCACGAGGCCAAAGTAGCTCCCAGGCATGGCCTGTCCAGGCCACAGCCGGACTATAAGGCCCTTCATGGCCTCTTCAGCTACCTTGTGGAGTTCGACCAGCTGCTTCAGCTGGTCGCTTGGGGGCACCGGGTGTCCGGCCTCAGCATACTGAGACCAGAAGACTTTTTCCATCGAGCTCCCCTCCTCGCCACGATAGAATGCGGCGGCATCGGACACACTACGCGGCAGATCTGCAAATGCCCCTAGAGAGCTCCGAATGCGAGTAAGTATCAGGTATTTTACATTAACATGCTTGCTCTGCATGAAAAATGCCTTACCCGCCACTATTTTCTTTATATCTTCAACCTCCTGAAGGGCCTTATGGGCCTCGGCCTTGGCGGACTTCGCACTTTCGAGAGCCGAGGCAAGCTCGGACTCTTGAGTCTTGGAGTCACGCTCCAAACTCTCATGCTTTTCCATGAGAGCCTGGAGCTCTTGCCGAACTTCCGCCACCCGTGCCTCCTGCTTTTCTCGCCCAGCCCATTCTGCGGCCGCACTGTGTTCGGCCGCGGACACAGCATCCTTCAGGGCTGCCACCTCGTTAGTGGCCCCTGCAATACACATATTATCCTTGTTAATTTTATTGCAACCAAAATCCTTTTCTGTAAGGTACCTATTCAAAGTGGTGTTACTCACCTTCTTTGTCCTCGAGCTGCTTCTTCGCATGGCCGAGCTCTCGCTCGGACCGCTCGAGATCCTGCTTCAGCACATCGACCTCCGCCGTTAATGCGGCAGAGGCCAGCAGCACAGCCTGCAAACCCATATTGACATATTTTTAGCAACCCTGCGCATATCTTGTTAGATCCTCAGTCCGGCTTTTCTTTCCGAACACCAAACTGAGCATCAGGGGCTATTGTCTATGCGGTATTACATTACATAATTTTAACTTCTTACCTCAAAGCCTGTTAAAAGGCTGCTGCAGGCTTCGGTCAGCCCGCTTTTGGCGAGCTGAACCTTTTGAATCACCGCACTCATGATAGTGCGGTGTTCTTCCTCGATGGAAGCGCCTTTAAAAGCCTCCAACAAGTTATCCGGCGCCTCCGGTTGGACGGAGGCCGCCGGTGTCACGGTCTTGCCCTTCTTTCGAAGGGGCCGCTTGCCGGAATCTGGAACCACTGCCTGATGGCGCCTCCGGAGCCTCCTCCTGATGGGTCCCTCTCTGGGATCCCACCTCAGCGTCCTCGTCGGCGCATGGGGTAGAGGCAGTCGGAAGCGAATTCACATCCGACGAGACCAACGACCCGCTCGATGAGTCGGGGAGATCGTCATCGGCCGGACTATGAACAGAATGCGGCGTTAGACGGACACTACGTAACATACAAGATATTGCATATAAATCCGGATACTTACGATCTTGCCGGACGCCTGGCCCTTGGAGGCCACTCATCCTCGCCAACGCTGGTGTTGGCGAAACTGTCCGGGGGGATAGCTCTCCCCCTCTTGGACCCTTTGGACTCCCCTATTGGGGAAGCCTTCCTCTTCTTCTCTCCCCCCTCCGGGAGAGAGTACTCCTCCTCTTCCTTGTCTTCGGGGGAGGAGTCCCCGTCGTCGTCAGACGCCTGATTGCGGGAACTCTTTCGAGTCCCTGCGGCCACCTTCTTGGCCTTCTTCTCCGGCACCACTTGCGGTGCCGGAACCAGCAGCCCTGCTAAGCGGGCGTCCACTGGGTCTTCTAGCATGGGAGCCAGGCTGATAAGCTGCCTGGCCTTCTCCATCCATTCCTGTCAAAGGAAAGGGAAGAATGAAACCCTCTTATAATCAATTCGATTACTACAAAGTGTCCCGTAATGGGGTTGAATCACTTACCTCGTCAGTTGGATGCTGCGAGTTGAATCCGCGATCTTCCGTCGTGGATGCGGGGTCTTCGGCGCCCTTAAATAGCACCCTCCAGGCACCTTCGTATGTCGTATCGAAGAGCCCGCTCAGCGCCTGGTGCTGTTTCGGATTGAACTCCCACAGATTAAATGCCCGTTCTTGGCATGGGAGAATCCGGCGAATGAGCATGACTTGGACCATGTCGACGAGCCTGAGCTTATTGCTCACCAGCTTCTGGATACAGGCTCGGAGTCCCGTCACCTCCATCGGATTGCCCCATTGCAATCCCTTCTCTTTCCAGGAGGTGCTCTACATGGGGATGCCAGATCTAAACTCAGGGGCCGCCGCCCATGTGGTCTTGCGCGGTTCGGTGATGTAGAACCACCCCGATTGCCACCCCTTGACGGAGTCCACGAAGGCCCCTTCGAGCCAAAGGACGTTGGGGAGTTTACCCAACATGGCGCCTCCGCATTCCGCTTGCGTGCCCTTCACAACCTTCGGCTTGAAAGTTGAAGGTCTTGAGCAACAGGCCGAAGTGGGGCCGGATGCAGAGGAAGGCCTCGCACACGACGATAAACGCCGAGATATTGAGGATGAAGTTCGGTGCCAGATCGTGGAAATCCAGGCCATAGTAGAACATGAGCCCCAGGACGAACGGATGGAGCGGAAAGCCTAGTCCGCAGATGAAGTGGGGGAGGAAGACGACCCTCTCATGAGGCCCAGGGGTAGGAATGAGCTGCCCTTCGTCGGGCAGCCGATGCGCGATATCGCCGGAAAGGTATCTGGCGCTGCGCAACTTGGTGATGTCCTCCTCCTTAACGGTGGAGGCCAACCATTTGCCTCCCGCTCCGGACATATTCGGAGAAGGTCGAGGCGAGATGCGCGAGCTTGGGCGTTGGAGCTTGAGTGCGCGGAGATGGATAAGCAAAGGAGGAAGAAGGCGTAGGTGAGAAGGTAAATCCTTATCCCTTATATATAGGCGGACGAAACTGTGCGTCCCCCACCGGCCTGGTAAAACTCGCTTATCTCCCAAGCGCCATCATCAATGGCGCGGTTGGGTTACCCACGTCCGTATTGATGAGAATCCCAGAATAAGGGGAACACGATCTCTACTTCGACAAGACGTGCCAAGGAAACTGCTTCGCTAAACGTGCTGAGGTGGTATAGTAAAAAATGATTCAAACAGTGGCTTGGTAGCGGTGTGATGACGCGCCGCATAATACGTCAGCGGATTGAACTTAGTGTACATTTTATTCTCTCTACGGTGGAGTGTGGAATTTATTTTGCAGAGCCGGACACTATCCTGGTGTTCATGATCTTCTCTGGATTATTCAAGGGAGGAACCCGCCTTGCAATGCCGAACGTTATGCGCACCGGACTAATCGTCATTGAAGCCTCGTTCAGGGGCTACTGAGGGAGTTCTGGACTAGGGGGTGTCCGGACAGCCGGACTATCATTATCCGCCGGACTCCAAGACTACGAAGATACAAGATTGAAGACTCCGTCCCGTGTCCGGATGGGACTTTCCTTGGCGTGGAAGGCAAGCTTGGCGATACGGATATGTAGATCTCCTACCATTGTAACCGAATCTATGTAACCCTAGCCTCCTCCAGTGTCTATATAAACCGGAGGGCTTTAGTCCGTAGGAAAACATACATTACAACAATCATACCATAGGCTAGCTTCTAGGGTTTAGCCTCCTTGATCTCGTGGTAGATCCACTCTTGAACTACCCATATCATCAATATTAATCAAGCAGGACGTAGGGTTTTACCTCCATCGAGAGGGCCCGAACCTGGGTAAAAACATCGTGTCCCTCGTCTCCTGTTACCATCCGCCTAGACGCACAGTTCGGGACCCCCTACCCGAGATCCGCCGGTTTTGACACCGACAACGAGCTATCCAACTTAAACAAGATTTTGGGTCGGATATGTCAAATCCACAGTACCCCCGGAAGGCCTGCAAACCACACCCATCGAGATTGTTGGGTTTTCAAACAGTCCGGCCGACTAAACGCCGAACACAAGGGGCTCGACGCGTCAAGCAAAGACGATAAACCCCACCAGCAGAGCACCG
The DNA here is from genome assembly GCF_002162155.2 of Triticum dicoccoides. Classification (NCBI taxonomy): domain Eukaryota; kingdom Viridiplantae; phylum Streptophyta; class Magnoliopsida; order Poales; family Poaceae; genus Triticum; species Triticum dicoccoides. Next base: position 699,988,693 of record NC_041383.1, on the reverse strand, counting down.
GAAAGCAAAAGACTTTCCCACAAGAGGTCAAAGCAGTAAACTCACTTCATGTGATAATACGGAAAAATAGCGCGGTACCCTCTAAAAAGAGCCTCGCACGGTCCAACCCAGCAGACCATAGAGATTGGATATCAAAACCAATCACTTTCGACCACCTGGATTATTCCAGAAGCGTTCGAAACGCAGGATGGACTGCCCTGATATTGGATCCTATAATCGACGGACTACAATTTACTCAATTTCTGATGGACGGAGGCAGCAACTTAAACCTGTTGTATCCAAGCACAATCCGCAAGTTGGGGATAGACCCTACTAAAATTCGACACAGCCGCACTTCCTTCAAAGGAGTAACGCCAGGCCCTTACGCCAAGTGCGCAGGCTCCCTATTACTAGAAGTTGTGTTCGGATCACCGAACAACTTTCGACGCGAAAAACTAATCTTTCATATCGTCCCATTTAAAAGTGGATATCAAGCACTCTTGGGACGAGAGGCTTTTATCCGTTTCAACACCATACCACATTACGCGTCTCTTACACTCAAGATGCCCGGTCCACGTGGCATCATTTCAGTGCGAGGGTCACTTAAAGACCCCGGACACGGATAGACGAGTCCGGCATAAGTAAGCTAGGGGCTCCCTAGCCGCACATCCCTTCACAAGGGACTGCGCGCACAAACAACAGTGAGTTCATACAGACCCCGCTTTACTTATTTATATTTCTTCTTTCACATATACTTTTTTCGCACGAGTTCTTTTCAAACTAAGTTCCTCTCTTTTTACAGATGAACAACGTGCGCACCCGTCCAGGATAACGGCACAACGGAGACACAGGTGCAGACGTGCAGTAGGGACCCGTCGCGAGGATTCTTTTCAGATTAAGACCCTGCGTAAACCTTTTTTACTGTCTCTTGTTGTTATCCTCCCTTGGTTTCTTCTTATAACCAAAGCGGAGCCTGACGTTTTGGCATCGGCCGCGTCAGAGGACCATGCCCGTACCTGGACACTAGGGGCTTAGGGCATTGTTCTGCCCATTATTATAAAGACCGAACACCTTAGGGAGTGTCCGACGTCTCGAGTTAGGCATTAAATGCATCAGCTCCGAATCATGTCTTTGGTCAAATGTTGGGTTTGCCCGGCTCCTGTGTTTTGCTGCCTTACGTTCCGTATCATCGGCTAACGCGGCACCAGGAGAACTACTGCGATTGTGCCCCAGTTCGGCTGGGCGAGCACCTTAGTAGAGAAAGCCGAAAACTGACTGTCATGATATAGCGAGAGACCGGTCAACCACTCGATCGACTACTGGAATGTTTAGAATTCCCCGCTTTGACGAAGGACCGTTTCCAGGTCAGGCACACACGCGCCCCGAACTCGGAGAATCGCGGTGCCCCAAGGGGCTATATCGTAGCCCCACCCTCGAACTCCACTGGCTAAGTGAAAGTGATAAAGCATTATAGTCCGGATTGCCTCGTTTGCTATGCTACCACCTCCTTAACAGGACCGAGATGTCGGATTAAGTGTGAAAACGCGCTATTTTGTGAACACCCCCGCACCTTGTGCGTGGGGGCTAAAGCCGAAGACTGCAATCTTTCAGGTTATACAAATGTATACGTAAACGGCCGCATAGGAGATATTTTACTACTTGGGACGCACAAGTATAAAAAGCAGTTATAGCATAATCATCGTTTTACAAGCTAAAACGTTCATTTGAACGTGACATTTTTCGAGCACTGCGACTCTATTACACGAGCGCCACGCATAACTTCCCCAAAATAGTGCTTGGCTGGTAACCGGCTTTCGTCTGAACCCTGGGCGGCAATAGCGGTGGCATCCATCTCTGTCCAATGTGTCTTCACACGGGCAACAGCCATCCGCGCGCCTTCGATGCAGGCCGACCGCTTCATCTCCTTGATATGCGGCACCGCTCCAAGAAGTTGCTGCAATAAGTCGAAATAGCTCGTCGCCTTGGGCCTCTCTGGCCAGACATGAGCCACGATGTCAGTCATGGCAAGTCCGGACAATCTATTTAGCTCGGCCCATTCGGCCAACCGATCGGTCAACGGAAGTGAACGATCCGGACTATGGAATTGAGACCAAAATAGCTCTTCCGTCTTGTGACCCTTCTGGCTTCGGAAGTGCTCAACGGCATCAGCCGCACTTGCCGCTAAGTCCATATATGGATCCTCCAGACCCCACAGCTGGCCAAGTTGAGCATACTTTTGATCCGTAAACCGGCGACGCAAGAGAAAAAGCTTGCCAGCCACAATATCTCCGGCCTAGCGCAGCTCCTCCTTCATAGCCCACATTGCAGAACAGGCATCCTTGGCCTCGGCGGTGGCCTGCCCCAGGTCTTCCCGCTCCGATAAGAACTCATTTTCAAGAGCCTCATTGCGGTCGGCAGCATCTTTTAATTTCACGGCCAATTCGGCCATCTTTTCCCTGCTTAGGCAGTGTGCAGCCTTTTCGGCTTTCAACTCCTCGGCCGCCCTCGAGGCAGCCGCATCACTCCTTCGGGCTTGCTCCTTAGCTTGAGCAAGTTCGGCCCGAAGGCTCTCCACAGCAGCAGCACCGTCCGTATCACAGCATATACATTATCAGAGGCGGGCTTTGACCCCCTTAAATAAGCAACTGTGGAGAATTCATTTACCTTGCGACTCGTCAAGTCGCCGGTTGACAAGTGCGATGTCCGCATCCGCCACATCAAGTTGCCGCATTAACTCGGCAACTCCACTAGTCCGGCTAGCCCTCGGACTATCCGCCACCTGCATAGGAATGGCGACATTCATTACTTGAGATTTTGATCCTCGGCACGCTGTCGCTTTCGACAACCTACCGAGTCTCAGGGGCTACTATCTATACAGGGCACACTTTTATGTGCAAAACTGTCAAAAAGGTGCGTCATTCTTGCGTACCTCAAATCCCGCCAGCAAACTCCTGGCGGCATTATGCAATCCGCTTTCGGCGGACGAAATCCTTCCAATCACCATACGCATCAAAGCACGGTGATCTTCTGAGATGGATGCCGTCTCAAGCAGATTCTTCAGTTCTCCCGGCCGGATACTATTGGGCGCCGAACTCTTCGGCCCCTCCGGACTCGGGGACACCCTCCGTGATGATACTTCAGGATCGTCTGCCCTGTCCGGCGACGCAGCAGTCGGAGGCGTTTCGCTCTCCATCATCTCCGGACGAAGATCCCGCAAAGACGAACTCATCTGAGAAGTCCGCAAATCCGAACTGTAAAGCAAAACTTCGGTTATCCACAAAAGCACAAATGGAGGTATTTTCTTATTAATGAACTCCCCCTTCTCTACTCACGGCTCGCTGGAGAGCTGATCCTTTAGAGACGATTGTACGTCCGGGTTCTCCCCGGACGCAGGACCCTCCAGTGGAGATTTCTTCTCCTGCTTAGAGGCTTTGGTCTCCAGGTCTTCGGAGGCGGTCCTCTTCTCCCCCTGGCGGGAGGGATTTTCGATCCCCCCCTCTTCAGGCGCCCCCTTGGGCGAGGTATTAACTCTATTTTCCCCATCGCCCCTTTCTTCTGGTGCGACCTCCAACATTCTGACCAGCACAGGCTCCAGTGCGGTCTCTGGGAGGGGGGCCGGACACCTTATCAGCTTCGATCGCGCTACCCACTCCTGATGAAGAGTAATGGGTCAGGAAGCGAATTCTAGAAAAGCAGATAAACAGAACGTCCGGACACTGAGCTATTTACCTAAGTATCCGGGCGATTGCAGCTTAGGCCTGTGTCCTCGGTCAATTCCGGACACGCCACCTACGGTCCGAAGAACAACTTGTACATCTCCACGGGTGTCGTACCCATGAAGTGTTGGAGAATTCCTGGTCCCTCCGGATTGAACTCCCATAACTGGAGAGGACGGCGTTTGCAGGGCAGAAGACGCCTGATTAGCATAACCTGCATCACCACCACCAGATTGATCTCCCTCGCCTGGAGGTCTCGAATCCGGCCCTGTAATGAAGGCACGTCTTCGGACGGCCCCCAATTGTGCCCTTGGTTGACCCACGACATCAGTCGGCGTGGGGGTCCCGGGCGGAATGAAGGTGGCGGCTTTTGCTTGCTGCCCTTCGGAGCGGTGATATAAAACCACTCCCACTGCCACAAGCCGAGCTCCTCTTGGAAGGAGCCCTCGGGCCACGGGGCATCGGCCCTTCTACTTATGGCCGCCCCGCCGCACTCCGCTTAACGCCCCCCGGTCATCTTCGGATCCACATTAAAGGTCTTCAACCACAGGCCGAAGTGGGGAGTGACGCGGAGGAAGGCTTCGCAGACGATAATGAATGCGGAGATATGGAGGATGGACTCCGGAGCCAAGTCGTGAAAATCCAGCCCGTAGTAGAACATGAGCCCTCTCACGAAGGGGTCCGTCGGGAAGCCTAAACCCTGGCGGAGGTGGGGTACAAAGACAACATACTCACCGGGCTCGGGAGCGGGCACGGCCTGCCCTTGGGCAGGCAACCTGTGCGAAATCTCGTAGGACAGGTACTTGGCCCACGCAGCTTTAACACGTCCTCCTCCGTGACGGAGGAGGGCATCCACCGGAAGGTCGGAGCCGGACATTGTTGAAGATCCGAAGTGCTCGAATCCGGGGCTCTGGGTGTTGGAACTTGGAGCAAAGAGAGGATTCGAGGGAAGATTGAGAAAAAGAAACGAGCCTCGGTCCCCTTATAAAGGGGAAAATACCAAGAGCCGTCTCCGTGACCGTTCGGGATTCACCTTCGATAGAGGAGGCATGGAGACGGGCACGGTTGGGTTACCCACATCCGTATTGATGAGAATCCCGGGATAAGGGGAACACGATCTCTGCTTCGACAGGATGTGCCAAGGAAACCGCTTCGCTAAACGTGCTGAGGTGGTATAATAAACGATTCAAATAAAGGCTTGGTAGCGGTGTGATGTCATGCCGCATAATACGTCAGCAGATTGGACTTGTGTACATTTCATTCTCTCTACAGTGGAATGTGGAATTTATTTTGCAGAGCCGGACACTATCCTGGTGTTCATGATCTTCTCTGGATTATTCAAGGGAGGAACCCGCCTTGCAATGCCGAACATTATGCGCGCCGGACTTATCGTCATTGAAGCCTGGTTCAGGGGCTACTGAGGGAGTCCTGGACTAGGGGGTGTCCGAACAGCCGGACTATCATCGTCCGCCGGACTCCAAGACTACGAAGATACAAGATTGAAGACTCTGTCCCGTGTCCGGATGGGACTTTCCTTGGCGTGGAAGGCAAGCTTGGCGATACGGATATGTAGATCTCCTACCATTGTAACCGACTCTGTGTAACCCTAGCCTCCTCCGGTGTCTATATAAACCGGAGGGCTTTAGTCCGTAGGACAACATACATTACAACAATCATACCATAGGCTAGCTTTAGGGTTTAGCCTCCTTGATCTCGTGGTAGATCCACTCTTTTACTACCCATATCATCAATATTAATCAAGCAGGACGTAGGGTTTTACCTCCATCGAGAGGGCCCGAACCTGGGTAAAACATTGTGTCCCTTGTCTCCTATTACCATCCGCCTAGACGCACAATTCGGGACCCCCTACCCGAGATCCGCCAGTTTTGACACCGACACCAGGGACAAGCCAGTGAGTACTTTGAATGTACTCGCAAACATTATGAACACGGGCATAATATGACAAAATATGGTCATGCCCTGAAATATTCTCTGATCATAACGCCAATCATAATTAAAATCCCTGATGCATGCAAGTAGGTTATTTATATAACACATGAATATGCAATCAGTGAATAGAAAAGGAATGCACCGATCGGGTGTCTGAAGCGACGCCTCCAAATATAATCATGCCTCAGTCGGGCGTCTGTGCGACGCCACATAAAGGGCTTATAAAGTAAATAAATAACAAGCATGCTACAGTCGGGCGTCTGAGCGACACAACATAAAGGGCTTATAAAGTAAACAAATAACAAGCATGCCACGGTCGGGCGTCTGAGCGACGCCATATAAAGGGATTATAAAGTAAACAAATAACAAGCATGCCACAGTCGGGCGTCTGAACGACGCCACATAAAGGGCTTATAAAGTAAATAATCATAATGAATATCCTGGAGGTAGAACCGTCCCAGGGATACTCAATACTTCAAATAATATAAAGGGTTGTTAGTCCATAATAATAATCACAATCATTATAAGTCTCAAGTCATGATTCATGTTCTGGTTCTGCAGTTTCTCCTCCGAAGACCGACACTAAGACCGACACTTGACCCATCCCAGACTGTAGTCCTTAACCATGGACACGGCTATTCGAATAGATTTAACCTCTACAGAGGGTGTACTCTTTACCCACGAGTAACAGATTCCTTTAGCCCATCGAGACTAATTCCGTCTACGGACTTTTAATTGAAAACGCACCTAACCGCACACACCAGCCTAACTTACCGGTGTCAGGAATCACCCACGACACCCGTTAAGCAAAACTCTAAGCGGGGAGGCTACAACCTCGATTAGCATGGGATCACAAAATTTATACCGCGCGCAAACTAGGGGGAGCTACCCCTTCGGCTACAACCGAAAACACCCATGCCCCCGGACCAGGTGGCATGCCTACCGGAGGCCTCAGGTATCTTCCACCATGGCCTCTCTGTATGGTGTGTGCTAGGAAAGGGGTTGAAAACTTACTGAACCGTACCCTACCTGTGGCAGGAACAAGTGGTAGTACGAAACAAGTATGGGGGTTACCGGAACAAGACTCGATCTATGGTCAACTCAGGAGGATTAAGTATTTCCTGCATGGTTAGCATAACAATTATGTTTCAACCAACAGACAAAGTCACCACTCGTCATGCCTCACTTTGCCGTATCGGACACAACCGTCTCAACGGAGACCGGAGACAAGCTCGTGTCTACCCAAGATAGAGGCTCTCCCGACTTCCTCCCGGTAGGCATGAAAGGTATACGAGGGTGTCTACTATCACAATATATCGAATGCCAACAACACAGAATCATCAATATGCACATATGAGTATGATCATATTATCACATGAAATAACGGAAACTTCGGGTCAAGGTGGTGTTGCGTTCGTATCAAACAACACACAACAATATTATGCCAGGGTTCAGAATGCTTGCCTTGAGTATTCGGAAATGTTGGGTGCATTCCAAAACTTTGAAAATTACATCTCCCCTCCATTTCCTATTTTCAAAATATTTCAATTACCACACAATCCCAAAACAGTGCATAAAATTTGTTTGGAAATTTGAGAAATAAATACTAAAATAAACTAGATAAAATTCGAGAAATATCAGAAAAAGAAACAAGTCATTTGGAGTTTATATGATTTTCCTATGAATTTACTAAGCTGGAATAATCAAGGAAACAGACTATTTATTAGATCCAACAAAAACCAGGCTTAGGAAAAAATGTTCACCCCATCTGGATAAATGGAGCTTGAATTTAGAAGTATGTATAAATTTGAATCATCGAATTTGGATGTGAAGTCACTGTTGTGGATTTATTTGGGATCTGCTGGAAAAGTAAAAGAGAAGGGCAGAAGTACACACTGGGCGAGACTTAGCCGTCTGGCACAACTGGGCCTAGCCCAGCCGTTCGGCTGCGCGAGAGGGCCGACGACGTCGAACACGTATTCTGGGGAATACGTCTCCACTTACGGACGAGTCAGCAGACGCTGGGTCACTGACGGTGGGCCCGCCTGGACCACTAGTCAGGTTTGACCAGTCCACGCGCGCGCCGTCTCCTCCGACTGAACAGAGGCGGAGCTCCGGCGAGGCTTGCCGGCGGACGGAGGCATCCCTTTGGGATCTGAGCACATGGGTGTGCTCAGGTGGTCGAGGCGAACCCGTGGGTACCCGCCATGGTCGCAGACGTGGACGAAGTCGCGGCGACGAGCTTCCCGGCGGACGGCGGTGGCGGGTGAGATGGGGCTTTCGCCTGTGGGACATGGACAAGCAGGGGACGTGGAGGCGATGAGCGCTTGCGGACAAGCTTGCGGATAAGCTTGAGCTGCTCCAGGGGGCAGCTGGCGAGTGCTAGTGGCTCGGGCGGCGCCGTCCGGGGCAGGACCCTGCTATGGTCGGCCGCTAGCCGTCGTGGTCGACCTGACGGCGACGCTGTGTGGCCCCAGGGGTGGCTCTGTGGCGAGGGAGGGGGCAGGGGCGTCGATTGGGAGAGGGGAGGGGCCAGAACGGGCGCGGGGAAGCGGCAGTGGGACGCGGCGACTCGTGCGCATGCACGTGCAAAACGCGCGCTCTGGCCGCGCCCAGGGCGTGCACGCCAGGCGCTCGGCAAAATGCCAACGTGGGTCAGAGAGCATGGATGAGGCTGGCAGTTAGCAGGGCTAGGTCATAGGCATCTAGGAGCTTAGTGGACAAGGTTTCTTGGTCAGTGGATCAAGCTCACATTGTAAACTAAATCTTATGCCAAACCTGACCATGCACACAAGGTGCTTGACAGAATGCCACATGCACCTAGGCATTTCTTGGGGTGGCCAAACTCTCCAGGCTGGTGTCTCTTTAGATGCAGGTGAGGGTGGCAAGGTCATTTGGGCAAAACCATAAACTTGCTAATGCAAGTTTTGCAAATCTTCAGTTTTGGACAGAAAGAAAAAGGCATGATTGCATGCACTTAAAATCCTCCAATGGGCCCACTCTCCTGGACTTAAGGGTTTTGCAGGGTGGTCTATAAGCAGGAGAAAGAATCACAGCTAAAAGGGCAAGTTAAAATGTGGTTGTTGTACAAATCACCATGCTAGACCAGAATGAAAAAGGGGTTGATTCACTCAATTTTTTCAAAGGACATCACTAGGTTTTTGCATAAAGTTGAATAATACACTCCTATTAACATCCAAAATTTTGGTGGAAGTTTTAAAGAATTATTTAAATAGGTTGTAGTGCAAAACTGCCCATTGGACCAGATTTGAAAACTTGGTGTAGAGCTCAAAATCTCCAATGAACAGAAGATATTTTTGCATAAAAGTGATTTAGAAACATCACATGACATCTCCTAATTTTGGTGGGATTTTCAAATGAATTTATCAAAGGGTTGCAGTGCAAATGGGACCCTAAACTTATGAAAAACCATTTTAGAGAAATAAAGCTCAGGGAAAAATAATTATATAGATAATCCCACTGATAAAAGAATTGTTTTATTAGAGAGGGTAAATAAGTCCAATAATGATTGAAAAGTTTCCACTTGGGGTAAAAACTCCATAATAGTAAAGAAAAGAATGGTTCTGAAATCAAAAGAAAATCCAGAAAATAAAAGTTTAAGTTTCCTGGCAAAAATTAATTAATAAAACAAGGTTAAAATTTTTGGGGTGTTACAACTGAGATGGACAAGGAACTGTACAGATGAACTCGTGAACCCTAGCACAGATCTAAAGATGCGGGAAAGAGAAAACTTACCAGTGCAGATCTACTGCGGAGGGATGTCGCGAAACTCTGGTTCGATTCAGGGTGATGCAGCGGCCAGAGACGAAGACGACGGCGCGCTCTGTGGCGGTGGTAGAGCTCGAGCAGTGGGGTTCGCGAGAGGAAGAAGAAGAGGCAAGGGGAAAGAATGGAAAGACCCATCGGCTTTATTTATAAGGAGAAAGGGATAAGTAGCAGGTGCAGGAATCGAGGAGCCTGAAGCGGCAAGGAGGGCGCGCCTGTCGCCTTGATTTTTGGGATACCATTAATGAAGGGAATCTTTTTAATACAGAGTTGATGTCATGATGGTTCGTTGCTGTGACCAGAGGATGACGTCACGGCGGTTTAACAAAGTTTAGAGGAGAAGACAACATGGCGGTTTACGAGGATATAAGAAGATGTTCACAAGATTTCTTTAAGTATTGAAGATTGACATGAACAGGTTCAAATCAATCTGGGGCCTAATGTTGGGGATATAACTACTGAGTGTAAACCGGCCAGGAGGGCCCGGTTCACCCTTAACTATGTTGAAGCCCATGAAGATCCAGAAGATGGTGTTTTACTGCTGGAGTTTAGAAGCCCGGAGCCCAAAGGCGGATTAGGGCCCATAGTGGTAAACCGCCATGATTATGTAACTTGTAATGTAAGTTAGGAAAGGATGGACCAAGCCGGACACTTGTATGAGTCGGCCACGGGACTCTGTAGACCGGCCGGGCATCAACCTATGTATATAAAGGGACGACCCGGTGGCAGTTCAGGGACAAGAAACAACAATTCGAGACTCAGGCAAAGCGTATTTGCTCCCTGGTCATCGAAACCCAATCAATCCCATCACAACTAGACGTAGGCTTTTACCTTCATCGAAGGGGCTAAACTAGTATAAAAACTCCCGTGTCCCTTGTCCGGTTTAAACCCCTTCAAGCTAACCCGTCGCGATGGCTCCATGACTAAGTCCTTTCATGAGGACATCTGACGTGTTAATTCCACGATAGCTTGTGAGCCGGCTTCTTGGGCATAGCCTTCTTTGGCTTGCTAGCAAAGGCCTCAGCAGCGGCAGCAGCAGAATCTTCACTGAATTTTTCACTGCTTCTTTGGCTAACTTGGCTTGTTGCTTTGCCCATTCAATAGGATAGTCCTCACCGCGCTTGAGGCTAGTGGGATCAGCTTCTTGGCCTGGTGCCAATGGAGGGCAAGGAGGGTGTAGAGCAAATTTCTTCATGTACTTAGGAGTGACATATCTGTACTCCCTCCATTACCGTGCCCATCTTCTCTCAATCCTCTGAATGCACACCTTGCACCGATTCTTGTTCTCCTTGCCATGTTTTGCTTCATCAAGAGTGCAATATTCTGCATAAATGTCATTAGGGATCTCAAACCCTGTGTTTACTTCTGGTCTCTTGCCGCCCTTCTGAGGTTTCTTGCCATCAGCCATTTTCTTCAGCTGAAGATTTTGAACAATGGAATTCTCTGAAGAGGTATGCAATTTGTCATCGAGGAATGCTGCAAATGAGTTAAGTTGATGAGAACCTAGAGATTCAGCAGTGGACATTTGTACCTGTGAACAGAGTATAGGTGCAAAGAATTTGGAGAGGTCATATGCGTTCTTAGAAGTTTTTGCAAAATGAACAAGTTTGAGTAATTTGACCAGAGGTGTCTTGAGGAATTTCACTAAGCGTTATTTGACTTAGGTTCCAGCGTTGTATAGATTGAAAATCCACACAATTGAGGAATCTTGAAGAAAAACGTTGCTTAGAGAACAGATCAAGAACAGATTCTTGCGTGAGGTGTTTAAGTGTGGAAGTTGAAGAATAAACACCATTTAAAGATTTTTTGAAAATCATCGAAAAATCAACAAGGGCAGTAAAAGTAACTTTTAATTACCCTTGATGAATAATATGATGAACTGGGAGTTGTAGATTGGAAGTTCTTCCATTCAGATCTTCCACACCCTAACTTGGCAGAGGAAGACAGCTACGACAACGGCGGAGGTGAAGAATTCCGCTCCCGACTAGAGTACGACGGCGACGAGGTCGAGGTAGTGAAGCTCTTCCTCACCGGCGATGATGAAGTTAGCGACAGCGCTAGGTCAGAGAGCTCGAGCGAAGGAGGTGAGATCGGGTGGAGTAAATGTCGTCTGAGGAGGGAGAGGGGTATTTATAACCATGGTTAAAAACCACTTGTCTGAGGAAATGGACGAACGTGCCCCTGCCTCTTCCTATCCTAGCGATATGTGTCACCCACGTATTGTGTAGTGGAGATCGTGTGAGATCGTGGGTGAATAGATAAGTCTTATTGAGGAATGTAGAACGGTTTGAGCAGCAAACGCCAAAAATTTAGATAAGAATATTTTAAAGTTTCATTCGCGAATTTATCAGCCGACAAGGACATAGTGAAGATTTTGAACGGGTTTCGAATAGAACGCACATCAAGAATCTGTGAATAGACTGGGTTGAGTTTAGCAGAAAGGGGGAAGGGTCCGATCACATTCACTTAGCAGAAATATCAACTTGAAGAATTAGCAATAAGTGAATGTTGCGGAGGACATGAAAACTCAAGTATATATATAGTCAATGAAGAACACAGTTGGAAAGAGTGAAGACTTTGCAAAGTTGAAGAATTTGAACAACTGAGGAATTTCAAAGATGAAGAAAACTCAAGTGGAAGATTTTCAACTTTTGTTGGTGGCGTGACCCACCGTATAAGAATAATGATTTCAGGCTCCGCGTACAATTGTCGTAGGGCTCTGAGAATCAAATTATTTGTTAATTTCTTCACACTTAGAGGGTTAATCTTCATTGATTGAAGAAAAATATAACTTCATGTGTTGCACATCTAAGTCATCAATGGTGCATAGGTGTTAGGATGTATGCCCTTTTCAAAGAACATTCGTAGATCCTAAGATATTTAGCTCACACCACAACTTGCTAAATCTCTTCTCATCCAAGGGCTTTGTGAAGATATCGGCTAGCTGTTCTTCAGTCTTCACATGCTCGATAGAGATGTCGCCCTTCAACACATGGTCACGAAGAAAATGATGACGAATCTGAATGTGCTTTGTCTTCGAGTGCTGAACTGGGTTATGAGCAATCTTGATGGCACTCTCGTTGTCACAGTAGAGAGGCACATTCTTCACATTGATGCCGTAGTCCTTGAGAGTTTGCTTCATCCATAGCAATTGAGCACAGCATGAACCCGCAGCAATGTACTCAGCTTCAGGAGTAGAAAGTGATATGCAGTTCTGTTTCTTCGAGGACCAACATACCAAGGATCGTCCGAGGAAATGGCATGTGCCTGATGTTGACTTGTGGTCCACATGATCACCAGCATAGTCAGAGTCAGAATATCCAATGAGATAAGAAGCCAAGCCCTTGGGATACCATAATCCAAGTGTTGGAGTGTGAGCTAGATATCGAAGAATATGCTTCACAACCTTATGGTGTGATTCCTTCGGTGTAGCTTGAAATCGGGCACACATGCAAACACTAAGCATAATATCTGGCCTAGATGCACACAGATACAATAAAGAGCCAATCATGGGGCGGTATACCTTTAGATCGAAGTCTATACCATTTTCATCAGTGCATAGACGGCCATTTGTGGGCATAGGGATTTTGACTCCTTTGCAATCTTCCATGCCGAATTTCCTCAATACATCCTTGAGGTATTTCTCCTGAGATATGAAGATGCCATTGCGCTGTTGATGGATTTGAAAACCTAAGAAGAATTTCAATTCTCCCATGATAGACATTTGATATTCCTCACTCGTCATATAAGAAAATTCGTCACTGTAACATTGGTTAGTACAGCCAAAGATAATATCATCAACATATATTTGGCACATGAATAATTCATCATCATAGGTTTTGGTGAAAAGAGTTGGGTCAAGTGAACCGGGTTTGAAGCCTTTCTTCATGAGGAATTCCTTCAAAGTATCATACCACGCCCGAGGGGCCTGCTTGAGGCCATAGAGAGCCTTATTGAGTCTGGGGACTTTGTTAGGATGCTTTGGATCTTCAAAACCTGGGGGTTGAGCAACATATACTTCTTCCTCAAGCTTACCACTGAGGAATGCACTTTTCACATCCATTTGATATAAGATGATATTATGATGGTTAGCATAAGCAAGCAATATGCGAATAGCCTCAAGTCTAGCAACAGGTGCAAAAGTTTCATCGAAATCAATTCCTTCAACCTGTGTGTAGCCCTGAGCTACAAGACGTGCCTTATTCCTCACCACAAGTCCATTTTCATCTTGTTTGTTGTGGTAGATCCACTTTGTGCTGATGATATTGTGCTTGCGTGGGTCTGGTCGCTTGACGAGTTCCAAGACATTGTTGGGCTCGAATTGATGTAATTCCTCTTGCATAGCTTGAATCCATTCAGGCTCCAGAAATGCCTCATCAACTTTGGTGGGCTCTGTGATAGAGACAAAATCAAAGTGCCCACAAAATTTAGACAAACGCGAAGCCCTTGAGCGTGTGAGAGGACCTGGTGCGTTGATGTCATCGATGATTTTCTCGATTGCAACACGAGAATGAGCAGGTTGACGATGTTGAGTAGGCTCAACATTTTCTTCAGAGTCATTTTCTTCAGGAGCACCAGTATGAGGTTCTTCACGTTCTGGAATGACTTCTTCAGCAGTTTCCTTAGTAGGAATGACATCCTTAGTAGCCTTGAACTTGATAGATTCTTCAGGAGATATTTCATCTAGCACAGAAGGTAGGTTCTGTCTTTGCGAGCCATTAGTTTCATCAAACCGCACATCTACAGTTTCAACAACCTTGTGATGAATGGTGTTGAAGACTCTGTAGGTGTGCGAGTCCTTTCCGTAACCAAGCATAAAACCTTCATGTGCTTTCAGTGCAAATTTAGAGTTGTGTTGAGGATCTCTAATCCAGCATTTAGCACCGAAGACTTTGAAATAACTCACATTGGGTTTCTTGTCAGTGAGGAGTTCATATGAAGTCTTTTTGAAGAATTTGTGAAGATATACCCTGTTGATGATGTGGCATGCAGTATCAATTGCCTTGGGCCAGAAGCGAAGAGGTGTTTTGTATTCATCAAGCATTGTGCAAGCCATCTCAACAAGAGTCCTGTTCTTGCGCTCCACGATGCCATTCTGCTGAGGTGTATAAGGAGCAGATAGCTCATGAGTAACACCAAGTTCATCAAGATAGTCATCAAGACCAGTATTCTTGAACTCGGTCCCATTGTCACTTCTAATGTGCTTGATCTTCACACCGAAGTTGGTTGAAGCCCTCGAGGAAATTTTTTTGAAGATTTACTGCACTTTAGTTTTGTAAGTGATGATATGCACCCAAGTATAATGAGAATAGTCATCAACGATAACAAAGCCATATAAAGATGCAGAATTAGTGAATGTGGCATAATGAGTAGGGCCAAAAAGAACCATGTGAAGTAATTCAAATGGACGAGTGGTGGTCATGATCGTCTTTGAGGAATACTTGGACTTGGTCATCTTCCCAGCTTCACAAGCTCCACACAGATGGTCCTCGAGGAATTTGACATTTTCGATGCCAATGACATGCTTCTTCTTCGCGATTGTGTGCAAGTTCCTCATGCCAGCATGACCAAGTCGTCAATACCATAGCCAGCCTTCTGAAGCTTTTGCAAGTAGACATATAGCAGGTTGTGGTCTTGTAGAGAAATCAACAATATACAGATCTCCTCTCCTAAAGCCTTCGAAGAATTTGGAATGGTCAGCTTCCATGATCACAACACAACGATACTTGCCAAAGATAACAACCATATCAAGATCACAAAGCATTGAGACTGACATGAGGTTGAATCCTAAGGACTCGACAAGCATGACTTTGTCCATGTGTCGATCCTTTGAGATTGCAACCTTACCTAGACCCTATACCTTGCTTTTGCCTTTGTCAGCGTAGGTGATATGCTTCAAGTGTGATGGAGATAAAGAAGTGCCCATCAATAAGTTCCTATCACCAGTCATGTGATTTTTACATCCACTATCGAGGACCCACTCAGTGGCTTTGGGTTGATCATCCTGCAGATGAATTAGTGTAGCTTACAAACTCATATACTTCATCAGTGAACAATATGACATCAAATTCATCAGATCAATTTCATCAAGCAATATAACAGATATAGCAATAAAAGGATGTGAGAAATGAAAAATCATTTCTTCATGATTAGCTTGCGTCCTTTCAAGAATATTCAGGTCTCCAGCAAATTCTTCAGACGTTTAAGTTCGTCTGGGGACCTGACCCTGCATAAGAGATTAGTTCTTTTTCTTCACCACCCGCATATGCAGGGGTGGCAAAGAGTTCATCATTCTACAAGCTCCATAAGAGAAAGGTGGCATAGAAGCTAGTCCACTTCTTGTCACAGAAGAGGGCTTAGAGTAGGCATATGAATAAGCAGATAAATTCTTTGAGGACTTATGAACATAATGATTTGAAGAATAATGCACATATTCATAACCCTTAGTCTTTCCCTGCGAAACAGAAGTGTTAGCACGATGATGTTCATATGAGGACTTTGATCCATTTGAGGACTTGGGTCCATATTAAGAATTTGATCCATATGAAGAGTTTGATCTGAGGATCCTATTCTTCAAAGGTGGTGTCATGAGGACATTCACCTGAAGACTTTCAAGGCACCATTTGGGAACCCAGATTTTCTTCATAGGGGGACCGTTCCTGCAGTTAGTGCCAACATATCTAGCAAATACTTCACCGTTCTGATTTTGAATAGTTTATAGTTGGAGTCAAATGACTCATCAGAAGAATATGAAGATTCACATGTAAAGCTAGATAAAGTAGATGGATCTACGAGAGGTCCCTTTGCCGCAACCCATGAGGTTTTGGGATACTGCTCAGGTTTCCAGTAGGTCCCATCAGCATTGAGTTTCCTCTCAAAGGCAATACCCTCTTTCCTAGGGTTCCTGTTGAGAATCTGTTTTTTAAGCACATCACAAAGAGCCTGATGCCCTTTGAGGCTTTTGTACATGCCTGTCATATACAATTCCTTCAGCCCTGCATTGTCAGTGATACTTATGGTATCCTCAGATGAGGAATTTGTGACTACAGAGATAGTTGAAGAATTTGCAGATTTAGAAGCATTTGAACATTCAGGTGAGGAATTTGCAGATTCATGTTCAATGCATTTCAAACATGGTGGAATGTATTCTTCCTGAATGGAACTGATCTGCTGAGCAAGCAATGAATCGTGTTCCTTCCGAAGATCTTCATAACTCTCCCTTAGCTTCTCAAGATCTTGCTTTCTTTGAAGAAATTCATAAGAAAGCTTCTCATGATCAGATAAGAGTGTATGATGACCCTGAAGGTTATCAAACTTGGACTGAAGCCTCTGAAGATTATCAGCCAAGGTTTGAGTGCTATCCATTTCTTCACCCAAAAGGTCATCGCTTTTGTCTAGCATATTTTGAACCTTTTCAAAAGCCTTATGTTATTTCACAGCAATCTTAGCAAGTTTACAATAACTAGGCTTGAGGTTTTCATCAGATTCATCCTCACTTGATTCAGAGGAGGGATATTTGAGTACCTTGGCACCTTTTGCCATGAAGCAATAGGTGGTAGCATAGTCATCATCGCCGTCGTCAGCAGTGTTGGAGAAGTCATTTTCCTCATAATTGAAGATGGACTTGCTGATGAAAGTAGTAGCGAGATCTAGGCTCGACACACTAGAGTGTGACATCCTCAGATGCATCCTCTTCCTCATTTTCCTCAGGTTCGGCCTTAGAGTCCATTTCCTTGCCAATGAATGCCCTAGCCTTTTTGGAGTAGCTCTTCTTGTGAGATGAAGACTTTGAAGATTTTGATGATGAGGACTTTGAAGATTTCTTCTTCTTCTTCGAGTCATCAGAACTGTCATCCTTGTATTTCTTATTCTTTGATTCCTTCTCCCATTGAGGACAATCAGTAATGTAGTTACCAGGTTTCTTGCATTTGTGGCAAGTTCACTTCTTTTAGTCACGGGATGAGGAATCTGATCTCATGTCATAACCCCTTGAAGATTTTCCAAAGCGACCACGTCTTGATAACTTCTGAAATTTCCTCACGAGCATAGCTAGCTCCTGGCTTAGTTCTTCAAGATCACCAAGGCTTCTACCAGAATCCTCACCTTCAGATTCAGAGATTGCCTTGGCCTTCAAAGCATGTGATCTACCATAGCTCATTCCATAGAGATCTCTTTTCTTAGCAAGTTGGAACTCATGAGTGTTTAGCCACTCGAGGACATCAGCGGGATCAAGTGACTTGTAGTCTCCACGCTCTTGAATCATCAGTGCAAGAGTGTCGAATGAGGAATCAAGCAATATCATCAATTTCTTCACCACCTCATGGTCGGTGATGTCAGTGGCACCAAGTGCTTGAAGCTCATTTGAGATGTATGTGAGGTGATCGAAGGTTTGCTGGATAGTTTCATTGTCGAGTCGCTTGAAGTGGTTGAAGAGATTGCGGAGAACGTCAACTTGAGAGTCACGCTGTGTTAAGAATCCTTCGTTGACCTTGGACAACCTATCCCAGATAAGCGTTGCTGTCTCCAAAGCACTCACTCTGCCGTACTTCCCTTTGCTCAGATGGCCACATATGATATTCTTCGCTTGAGAGTCAAGTTGCTTGAATCTCTTCACATCAGCAGCGTTCAAGGAAGGTGTGATAGAGGGAACGCCATTTTCCACAATGTACCAAAGATCGTTGTCAATTGCCTCAAGATGCATGCGCATCTTATTCTTCCAGTAGGGGTAGTCTGTCCCATCAAAGGTAGGACACCCAGCCGAGACCTTGATCATTCCTGCGGTCGACATAACTAAACTCCAGGTGGTTAAACCAAAATCACACAGAACAAGGGAGTACCTTGCTCTAATACCAACTGAAAATGCGTTAAGTTGACTAGAGGGGGGTGAATAGGTGATTTTTGTGAATTCTTCACTAAGGAATTTCAGGGTGAGAAAATTCCTAAGTTAAGAACTACAAGCAGCGGAATAAGTACTCAAGTGTAAGCATAGCAAAGTAACAGCATAGTCATCATGATGAGATGAATACAAACACAGAGCACAAGTAGCATAAACACAGGATCAGCAGGCTGAAGACAAGGTGACTGAAGAAATAGGATTGAGGAAATTGAGAAGTCTTCAGTCAAAGTCTTCTAACAGTAAAAATCAAGTACAACAGCAAGTAATTGAGGAAATGGAAAGGTTGAGGAAATAGAACCAGTAGCTCAGTGAAGACAGTGCTTTGGTAGACCAATTCCAACTGCTGTGACAGTTGTACGTCTGATTGGAGCGGCTGGGTATTTAAACTTGAGGACACACAGTCCCGGACACACAGTCCTCACCGTATTCTCCTTGAGCTAAGGTCACACAGACCTCGCCCAATCACTCGTGGTCAGTCTTCAAGTGACTTCCAAACCTTCATAGACTCGGTCACTCGGCAATCCACAATACCTCTTGGATGCTCTAGACCATGACGCCTAACCGTCTGGAGGATGCACAGTCCTCAAAGGAAACAAGCATTAGTTCCACACAAGAACAATCTCTTCAGTGATGCTCAATCACTTTGGGTTTGTAGGTGTTTGGTTTGGGTTTGGGTTTTCCTCACTTGATGATTTTCGCTCAGAGTCCTCGGAGGATGGGATGCTCTAAATGACAAGTGTCAGTTTCTCTCGGAGTAGCCAACCAACTAGTGGTTGTAGGGGGTGGCTATTTATAGCCTAGGGAGCAGCCCAACGTGATAAATAAATGCCCTTCAATAATATGACCGTTAGGTGGGTAGATATTTTAGGACAGTTGGCGCATAGCACAGCAACGGTCAGATATTTGAGAATCAATTTCCTCAGGGCTATCATGTTCCTCACTTGTAGGCAATCTGCACTGGCGCATTCCTAACTCCTTAGTCAAAACAAATTCCTGAGAGACCATAAGATCTTCATCTTTCTCACTGAATAAATTGACTGAACTGTATGAGATTTCCAATGGCTTCACTCGAAAGGATTGGGTAGGTGTAGGATTTTGAGATGAGCATCACTTGGAAACTTTTCCTTAGTTTTACCTCGACCCCCTTTAACTGTACGGTGTTTCCTATGACTCAAGAAATAGAAAATGAAACTACGAAAACAAAAGTCTTCACACTTCATAATCTTCGCATTAATATCAAGTCTTTAGGATCACACCAAATTCTTCACTATCAAAGTCTTCAAGAAAACCGAAGTCTTCTGTTGAAGACATCCATTTTTAGGGGTCGACTTTCATCGTAAATATAAAAATCCTCGTAGACTTATGGACCAGTGTACACTCATAAACTCATTAGTCCCTGAACCTATAAGTCTTCAATACACCAAAATCACTAAGCGGCACTAGATGCACTTACATATATATGTGGGGAGCGGGCGCCAGACAAGGACACAACATTGTCTTAGCCGTGTGCGGCGCCGCCGTCCACCGTTTACTCCCTCAGTCATATTTTCTTAGTGCTTAGGCAAAGCCCTGCGGAGATCACCTCACCATCACCGTCACCACGCTGTCGTGCTACCGGAACTCATCTACCACGATATTCAAGGCAATGATCATGTATATAGGCATCATGTCCGAGACAAGTAGACAGACTCCTGCCTACATCTACTACTATTACTCCACACATCAATCGCTATCCAACATGCATCTAGAGTATTAAATTCATAAAGGACAGAGTAACGCCTTAAGCAAGATGACATGATGTAGACAAAGTAAACTCAACCAATATGAATAAACCCGATCGTTTTTTCCTTAATGACAACGATACAAATATGTGTAATGTCCCTTTCTGTCACTGGGATTAAGCACCACAAGATCGAACCCATCACAAAGCACCTCTCCCATTGCAAGAAAAATCAATCTAGTTGGCCAAACCAAATCAATAGATCGAGGAGAAATACAAAGCTATAGTAATCATGCATATAAGAATTCAGAAAAGACTCTAATAATATTCATGAATAATCTGATCATAAACCCACAACTATCGGATCCCAACAAACACACCGCAAAATAAGAATAAATCAAATTGAACTCTAAGAACAACAAGGAGAACATTGTATTGAAGATCAAAGAGAGAGAGAGAGAGAGAGAAGTAGCCATCTAGCTACTAGCTATAGACCCGTAGGTCTGTGGTAAAGTACTCACGCATCATTGGAAGGGCAGCAAGGATGATGTAATGGCTCTCCATGGTCGATTCCCCCTCCGGCAGAGTACCTCAGAAGGCCTCCAGTTGGGATCTCGGAGGAATTTCGGCGGTGAAAAAATTGTTTCGGGTGGGTCTCTGATGTATTGGGAATATTTGGGAATTTATACATATAGAATTAGGTCAGTAGGTGCCATGAGGGGCCCACAAGTCTGGGGGGCGCATCCCCCCTCTAGGGCACGCCTGGCAAGTCGCTACCTCGTGGCACTTCAAGTCTTCTCCCGAAGCTTCTAGGATCCCTTCTGGTCCAGAAAAAAATCATCAAAAAGTTTCATAGCGTTTGGACTCCGTTTGGTATTGATTTTCCTGAAAAGCCAAAACAAGCAAAAAAAATTAGCAACTGGCACTAGGCACTAGGTTAATAGGTTAGTCCCAAAAATGATATAATAATGCATATAATTGCAAAATAAACATCCAAGATTGATACTATAATAGCATGGAACAGTAAAAAAAAATTATAGATACGTTGGAGACATATCGAGCATCCCCAAGCTTAATTCCTGCTCGTCCTCAAGCAGGTAAATGATAAAAACAAAAAAATTGATGTGGAATTCTACCTAACATGTCTATCATGTAATCTCTTTTTAGGTATGAATGTTAAGATCCGAATGGTTCAAAGCAATAATCTATAGTTTGATATAAAGACATCAATACTTATAGGCATACTAACAAACAATCATGCCTTTAAAAATAAAAATGCTAAAGAAAGTTATCCCTACAAAATCATATAATTTTGTCATGCTTCTTCTTCTTAACACAAAGTATTTATCATGCTAAAGAACGTTCATAGTTAATGCGCTTCAGCTTTTTCAACCCGCACGCAATACATGAGCGCAAGCCATGGATATATCACTATGGGTGGAATATAATACGGTGGTAGAGATTTATATGAAGAAGACAAAAAACGAGAAAGTCTCACATCGACGAGACTAATGAACGGGCTATGGAGATGCCCATCAATTGATGTCAATGCAAAGAGTAGGGATTGTCATGCAACGGATGCACTAAGAGCTATGAATGTATGAAAGATCAAAAATAAAACTAAGTGGGTGTGCATCCAACTTGCTTTCTCATGAAGACCTTGGGAATTTGAGGGATCGCATCATCGGAATATACAAGCCAAGTACTATACGGAAAAATTCTCACTAGTATATGAAAATGAAGGCATAGGAGACTCTCTATATTAAAAACATAGTGCTACTTTGAAGCATAAGTGTGGAAAAGGATATTAACACTGCCCCTTCGCTCTTTTTTCTCTCCATTTTTCTTTTTCTCTTCTTCTTCTTTTCTTCGTGGCGAGGCATGTCTGATCATCGCAAGGCCGTCCCTTGGAGTGGGCGATGGTCGTCATGGGTGGTCCTAGACGTGGCCGGAGGAGTGGGGTGGTTGTGGTTCTTCACTTAGGATGGGAGTTAGTGGTGTGGTGGTGCGACCGAGCTTTCCCCTTGTCGTGCTTGAGGAAGGCCGTCGGCTTTGTGGCTATGTAGAAAAGGTGTTGCGGTGGCCACGGTGTGTGGATACTTGGACGGTATCACCAAGTCCCTAGAGGATTGGAGATGGGCGACGTGCAGATGAAAATCTTGCTCGGCTTTCGCCGGGCGGGCGGCGGTGGCACCTGTGGTTGTTATTCCCCTTCTTGGAGGTGTCGCTAAGGCGTGTTCGTCATGTCCCTCGCTCTTTCGGAGTTGGTAATTGTCTCCGGGAGAAAGCCTCTATTCAGAGTTGGATCGCCACGATGGCTGCTCCTGGACATCGTACCCTGGTAGGAGCATGTTGTTTGGAGACATGTTTGGAGACATTGATGCTTCCTTGTTGTTCTCCTTTGGTGCCCGCTGAGGGAGTCCTGGACTAGGGGGTGTCCGGACAGCCAGACTATCATCGTCCGCCGGACTCCAAGACTACGAAGATACAAGATTGAAGACTCCGTCCCGTGTCCGGATGGGACTTTCCTTGGCGTGGAAGGCAAGCTTGGCGATACGGATATGTAGATCTCCTACCATTGTAACCGACTCTGTGTAACCCTAGCCTCCTCCAGTTTCTATATAAACCGGAGGGCTTTAGTCCGTAGGACAACATACATTACAACAATCATGCCATAGGCTAGCTCCTAGGGTTTAGCATCCTTGATCTCGTGGTAGATCCACTCTTGTACTACCCATATCATCAATATTAATCAAGCAGGACGTAGGGTTTTACCTCCATCGAGAGGGCCCGAACCTGGGTAAAAACATTGTGTCCCTCGTCTCCTGTTACCATCTGCCTAGACGCACAGTTCGGGACCCCCTACCCGAGATCCGCCGGTTTTGACACCGACATTGGTGCTTTCATTGAGAGTTCCTCTGTGTCGTCACCGATAGGCTTGATGGCATCTTCAACCAACGACGCTGTCCAGGGTGAGACTTTTCTCCACGGACAGATCTTCGTATTCGGCACCTTCGCACTGCGGGCTAATTCACTTGGCCATCTGGAGCAGATCGAAAGCTACGCCCCTGGCCGTCAGGTCAGATTCGGAAGCCTAAACTGCACGGCCGATGTCCGCGGAGACTTGGTCTTCGACGGACTCGAGCCACAGCCAAGCGCGCCGCACTGTTACGATGGGCATGATCTAGCTCTGCCGCCGAACAGTGCCTTGGTGGCCGCACACGAATCCGTTCCGGCCATTAGTCCGGAGCCGATCGCCCAGATCGAGGGCCGGTGGATAGACGCCGCCCTGGGGGCTTCAACTTCCACGGCGATGGAGCCGAATATAGATCTTGTCCCCTACGAAACTTGTGATTCCGAGGCGCCGGACTCCTTGCCGGAATCTGAACCTCTCGCGCCCCTACCAATCGATTCGGATTGGGCGCCGGTTATGGAATTCACCGCTGCGGACATCTTCCAATACTCGCCTTTTAGCGATACCCTGAATTCACTGAAGCATCTCTCGCTATCGGGAGAGCCCTGGCCGGACTATGGCCAGGATGGTTGGGGTACGGACGACGAAGAAATTCAGAGCCCACCCACCACCCACTTTGTAGCCACTGTCGACGATCTAACCGACATGCTAGACTACGACTCCGACGACATCGACGCTATGGACGATGATGCCGGAGACGAACAGGAACCAGCGCCTACAGGGCACTGGAAGACCACCTCGTCATACGACATATATATGGTGGACACCCCAAAAGAAGGGGACGGCAAAGAAGCAGTGGAGGCAGACTCTTTAAAGAAGCAGCCCAAACGCCGGCGTCAGCGGCGCCGCTCTAAATCCCGCCACAGCAAGAATGGAGATTCCGGCACAGGAGATAATAACACCCCAGAGAGTGCCGAAGACAATCCCCTCCAGCAGGACTCAGTGCAGGAGGATGCAGAAGCAAGCCCTCACGAGAGGGCGGCGGACGAAGAGGTTGAGGATCATAACTATATGCCTCCCTCCGAAGACGAAGCAAGCCTCAACGATGACGAATTCGTCGTACCTGAGGACCCCGTCGAACAAGAGCATTTTAAACGCAGGCTTATCGCCACAGCAAACAGCCTAAAGAAAAAGCAGCAACAGCTTCAAGCTGATCAGGACCTGCTGGCCGATCGATGGACCGAGGTCCTTGCGGCCGAAGAGTATAAACTCGAATGCCCCTCCAAAAGTTACCCAAGACGCAAGCTGCTCCCCCGATTAGAGGAGGAAGCATACATACCTCCATCACCAGCGCACGATATGGCTGACCGACCACCCCGTGGTCGTGACAGAGAGGCATCCAGGCCTCCAGCCAAGACCATACCCCGGCATCGCTCCAAAAGTACGAAGCCAAGAGGGAACGCGCCGGACTTGCGAGACATATTGGAGGACAAAGCAAGGCAATCCAGATCCATCTACGGATCACGTGGGCGCCCCACGACCCATGACGAATACCGTCGCGCCGGATACAATAACCCCGGCCGGGCCGAACATAGCAGACAGCGCTCTCTCGAGCTGCGTCCCGATATTGCTCAATACAGAGGCGCCGCACACCCGCTATGCTTCACTGACGAAGTAATGGATCATCAGATCCCCGAAGGGTTTAAACCCGTAAACATCGAATCTTACGATGGCACAACAGACCCCGCGGTTTGGATCGAAGACTATCTTCTCCACATCCATATGGCCCGCGGCGACGATCTCCATGCCATCACGTATCTCCCACTCAAGCTTAAAGGACCAGCTCGGCATTGGCTAAACAGCCTGCCCGCAGAGTCAATTGGGTGCTGGGAAGACCTGGAAGCCGCATTCCTCGACAACTTCCAGGGCACGTATGTGCGACCACCAGACGCCGATGACCTAAGCCACATTATTCAGCAGCCAGACGAATCGGCCAGACAATTCTGGACACGGTTCTTGACAAAGAAAAACCAAATCGTCGACTATCCGGATGCAGAGGCCCTTGCAGCCTTCAAACATAACATCCGGTACGAATGGCTAGCCCGGCACCTGGGGCAGGAAAAGCCGAAATCCATGGCAGCCCTCACATCGTTAATGACCCGCTTTTGTGCGGGAGAGGACAGCTGGCTAGCCCGTAGCAACAATCTCCGTAAAAATTCTGGCAGTCCTGATACTAAGGACAACAACAGCAGGTCACGTCGAAACAAAAACAAACGCTGCATTAACGGCGACGATAAGGAGGATACGGCAGTCAACGCCGGATTCCGAGGCTCTAAACCCGGTCAGCGGAAGAAGCCATTCAAAAGATCCACTCCGGGTCCGTCCAATCTGGACCGAATACTCGACCGCTTATGCCAGATACATGGCACCTCTGAAAAGCCAGCTAACCACACTAATAGAGATTGCTGGGTGTTCAAGCAGGCCTGCATGTTAATTGCCGAAAACAATGACAAGGGGCTAAACAGCGACGACGAGGAAGAGACCCGACCGCCGAACAATAGAGGACAGAAGGGTTTTCCCCCACAAGTGCGGACGGTGAATATGATATACGCGACCCACATACCCAAGAGGGAGAGGAAACGCGCACTAAGGGACGTATATGCGATGGAGCCAGTAGCCCCGAAGTTCAATCCATGGTCCTCTTGTCCGATCACTTTTGATCGAAGAGACCATCCGACCAGCATACGCCATGGCGGATTCGCCGCATTGGTTTTAGACCCAATCGTCGATGGATTTCACCTCACGAGAGTCCTGATGGACGGCGGCAGTAGCCTGAACCTGCTTTATCAGGATACAGTGCACAAAATGGGCATAGACCCATCAAGGATTAAACCTACAAAGACAACCTTTAAAGGTGTCATACCAGGAGTGGAAGCCAACTTTACAGGCTCAGTCACACTGGAAGTGGTCTTCGGATCCCCGGATAATTTCCGGAGCGAAGAGTTAATCTTCGACATAGTCCCGTTTCGCAGCGGCTATCACGCTCTGCTCGGACGAACCGCATTTGCAAAATTCAACGCGGTGCCGCATTATGCATACCTAAAGCTCAAGATGCCAGGCCCTCGTGGAGTCATCACGGTCAATGGGAATACGGAACGCTCCCTCCGAACGGAGGAACATACAGCGGATCTCGCGGCAGAAGTACAGAGCAGCCTTTTAAGGCAATTCTCGAGTCCGGCCGTTAAAAGGCCGAATACAGCAAAACGCGCCCGGAGCAATGCCAATCAAGACCACCTAGCGCGATCAGAGCATGCGTAGCAATGCGGCCCCAACCCTCGCCCGCGCATGACCGCAAAAATAACCCTCCGCGTACATCATTACGCTTTGGAGATACCATGGGCGCAGGGGAAGGGGCACGATCACAATGGACCCAGAGTGCGGCTCGACCACACCAGGGGCTCGCAGGTGTGCCCCTCTTCTTTTCTTTTTCACTTTACTACTTTGTGTACACAGGACTCCGTTAAGCAGAAGCCCTATCCGGCGGCGAACCTGCCGAACTCACGATGCAACAGTCAGGGACTAAAGAAGGCTGCGACGAACACTCAGGTGGTCTCAATTACGAGCATTAAATTCGATTATATACACCAAGTCCGCAGCTCATCCCTGGAGGGGGACATGTTTATTTAGTCCAAATCCCTTGCTTACCGCACTATTTGTATCAGTCCGCTCTACTAGCAGTTTTCTTTCATAAATAATGCAGCACCTTTTTGATCGCAATTGCATTACCTTATATATATATATATGCTCATTATATGACATCTTGCGCCCGTATACTTTGGTACGGCCTAATACGCCAGGGGCTTCTGTTCCCCAAATAATGGTGTGATAAAGTCCGAACACTTTCATAAGTGTGGCACCCCGAACGTATAGCATTATATGAATCGGCTCCGAATCATGTCTTGGGTCAATAGTTGGGTTTGCCCGGCTCCCACGTTTTGGTGCCTTACGTTCCATTCTGTCGGGTAAGGTGGCACTGGGAGAACCACTGCGATTGCGCCCCGGTTGAGCTGGGCGAGCGCCTCAGTGGAGAAAGCTAAAACTGACTGGCATGATAAGGCGAGAGACTGGTCGCTGTTCGAGAGGTTTTTTCGGGTCCTTAAAGACTCACGCCACTTCGAGCGAAATTCCGGACAATGTCCGAAGAAGGCGTGGATAGCGCCCCGGATTCGGTCTTCTGAATACCAGGGGCTTCGCCGAAATTTAAAATTATAGAATTCTATGGCTAAGTGAGAGTGTTCAAGCATTATAAGTCCGGTTGCCTTGTTCGTTGTGTTGAGCGCCTCCCTCGATGGACCCAACAATGGGAACAAGAGTGCTCAAGTTTATCCTGAACACCCCAGCACTCGTGGCATGGGGGCTGAAGCCAACGACTTGCCATCTCTCAGATTTTATAAACGGCCGCACAGAAGGTAATATTTTAAATTAAACAAGCGTTGCTTAACGCGCACATGAACAAAGTTTCAGCGCGCAGGATAATACATAGCAAATTCACTCAAAGATTACATTTCGGGGGCACTCATCCGCAATATTGTAGGCTCCCATCAAGACAGTTTTATAATACATTTCGGGCGTGCGATACTCCTAGCCCGGCGACGGTGGGTCCGTGAGAAGCTTCTCCGCATCCAACCTGCCCCATTGCACCTTTGTGCGGGCAAGGGCCCGGCGAGCGCCTTCAATACAGGCAGAGCGCTTGATGACATCCACCCAGGGGCATGCATCCACCAGCCGCCGCACGAGGCCAAAGTAGCTCCCAGGCATGGCCTGTCCAGGCCACAGCCGGACTATAAGGCCCTTCATGGCCTCTTCAGCTACCTTGTGGAGTTCGACCAGCTGCTTCAGCTGGTCGCTTGGGGGCACCGGGTGTCCGGCCTCAGCATACTGAGACCAGAAGACTTTTTCCGTCGAGCTCCCCTCCTCGCCACGATAGAATGCGGCGGCATCGGACGCACTACGCGGCAGATCTGCAAACGCCCCTGGAGAGCTCCGAATGCGGGTAAGTGTCAGGTATTTTACATTAACATGCTTGCTTTGCATGAAAAATGCCTTACCCGCCGCTATTTTCTTTATATCTTCAACCTCCTGAAGGGCCTTACGGGCCTCGGCCTTGGCGGACTTGGCACTTTCGAGAGCCGAGGCAAGCTCGGACTCTCGAGTCTTGGAGTCACGCTCCAAACTCTCATGCTTTTCCATGAGAGCCTGGAGCTCTTGCCGAACTTTCGCCACCCGTGCCTCCTGCTTTTCTCGCTCTACCCGTTCCGCGGCCGCACTGTGTTCGGCCGCGGACACAGCATCCTTCAAGGCTGCCACCTCATTAGTGGCCCCTGCAACACACATATTATCCTTGTTAATTTTATTGCAACCAAAATCCTTTTCTGTAAGGTACCTATTCAAAGTGGTGTTACTCACCTTCTTTGTCCTCGAGCTGCTTCTTCGCATGGCCGAGCTCTCGCTCGGACCGCTCGAGATCCTGCTTTAGCACATCGACCTCCCCCGTCAATGCGGCAGAGGCCAGCAGCGCAGCCTGCAAACCCATATTGACATATTTTTAGCAACCCTGCGCATATCTTGTTAGATCCTGAGTCCGGCTTTTCTTTCCGAACACCGAACTGAGCATCAGGGGCTACTGTCTATGCGGTATTACATTACATAAATTTAACTTCTTACCTCAAAGCCTGTTAAAAGGCTGCTGCAGGCTTCGGTCAGCCCGTTTTTGGCGAGCTGAACCTTTTGAATCACCGCACTCATGATAGTGCGGTGTTCTTCCTCGATGGAAGCACCTTTAAGCGCCTCCAACAAGTTATCCGGCACCTCCGGTTGGACGGAGGCCGCCGCCGTCACGGTCTTGCCCTTCTTTCGAAGGGGCCGCTTGCCGGACTCTGGAACCACTGCGGGTCCCGATGTAGATTCCGGCGCAAAGTCTGGGAGGCTGCCTGATGGCGCCTCCGGAGCCTCCTCCTGATGGGTCCCTCTCTGGGATCCCACCTCGGCGTCCTCGTCGGCGCGTGGGGTAGAGGCAGTCAGAATTGAATTCACATCCGACGAGGCCAACGACCCGCTCGATGAGTCGGGGAGATCGTCATCGGCCGGACTACGGGCAGAATGCGGTGTTAGAAGGACACTACGTGACATAAAAGATATTGCATATAAATGATCCGGATACTTACGATTTTGCCGGACACCTGGCCCTTGGAGGCCACTCATCCTCGCCAATGGTGGTGTTGGCGAAACTGTCCGGGGGGATAGTTCTCCCCCTCTTGGACCCTTCGGCCTCCCCTATTGGGGAAGCCTTCCTCTTCTTCTCTCCCTCCTCCGGGAGAGAGTACTCCTCCTCCTCGTCTTCGGGGGAGGAGTCCGCATCGTCGTCAGACGCCTGATTGCGGGAACTCTTTCGAGTCCCCGCAGCCACCTTCTTTGCCTTCTTCTCCGGCACCACGTGCGGTGCCGGAACCAGCAGCCCGGCTAAGCGGGCGTCCACTGGGTCTTCTGGCATGGGAGCCGGGCTGATAAGCAGCTTGGCCTTCTCCATCCATTCCTGTCAAAGGAAGAGACAGAATGAAACCCCTCTAGAATCAATTTAATTATCACAAGTGTCCCGTAATGGGGTTGAATCACTTACCTCGTCAGTTGGATGCTACGAGCTGAATCCGCGATCTTCCGTCGCAGATGCGGGGGCTTCGGCGCCCTTGAACAGCATCCTCCAGGCGCCTTCGTATGTCGTATCGAAGAGCCCGCTTAGCACCTGGTGCTGTTCCGGATTGAACTCCCACAGATTAAATGCCCGTTCTTGGCATGGGAGAATCCGGCGGATGAGCATGACTTGGACCACGTCGATGAGCCTGAGCTTATTGCTCACCAGCTTCTGGATGCAGGCTCGGAGTCCCGTCACCTCCATCGGATTGCCCCACTGCAAGCCCTTCTCTTTCCAGGAGGTGAGCTGCGTGGGGACGCCAGACCTAAACCCGGGGGCCGCCGCCCATGTAGGCTTGCACGGCTCGGTGATGTAGAACCACCCCGATTGCCACCCCTTGACAGAGTCCACAAAGGCCCCTTCGAGCCAAAGGACGTTGGGTAATTTACCCAACATGGCGCCTCCGCATTCCGCTTGCGTGCCCTTCACAACCTTTGGCTTGACGTTGAAGGTCTTGAGCCACAGGCTGAAGTGGGGCCGGATGCAGAGGAAGGCCTCACACACGACAATGAACACAGAGATGTTGAGGATGAAGTTCGGCGCCAGATCGTGGAAATCCAGGCCGTAATAGAACATGAGCCCCCGGACGAATGGATGGAGCGGAAAGCCCAGTCCGCGGAGGAAGTGGGGAAGGAAGACGACCCTCTCGTGAGGCCCAGGGGTAGGGATGAGCTGCCCCTCGTTGGGCAGCCGATGAGCGATATCGCCAGAGAGGTATCCGGCGCTGCGCAGCTTGGTGATGTGCTGATCCTTAACGGTGGAGGCCAACCACTTGCCTCCCCCTCCGGACATATTCGGAGAAGGTCGAGGCGAGATGCGCGAGCTTGGGCGTTGGAGCTTGAGTGCGTGGAGATGGATAAGCAAAGGAGGAAGAAGGCGTAGGTGAGAAGGTGAATCCATATCCCTTATATATAGGCAGACGAAAACTATGCGTCCCCCACCGGCCTGGTAAAACACGCTTATCTCCCAAGCGCCACCATCAATGGCGCGGATGGGTTACCCACGACCGTATTGATGAGAATCCCGGAATAAGGGGAACACGATCTCTGCTTCAACAAGACGTGCCAAGGAAACCGCTTCGCTAAACGTACTGAGGTGGTATAGTAAAAAACGATTCAAGTAAAAGCCTGGTAGCGGTGTGATGTCAAGACGCATAATACGTCAGCAGATTGAACTAGTGTACATTTTATTCTCTCTACGGTGGAATGTGGAATTTATTTTGCAGAGCGAGACACTATCCTGGTGTTCATGATCTTCTCTGGATTATTCAAGGGAGGAACCCGCCTTGCAATGCCGAACATTATGCGCGCTGGACTAATCGTCATTGAAGCCTGGTTCAGGGGCTACTGAGGGAGTCCTGGACTAGGGGGTGTCCGGACAGCCGGACTATCATCGTCCGCCGGACTCCAAGACTACGAAGATACAAGATTGAAGACTCCGTCCCGTGTCCGGATGGGACTTTCCTTGGCGTATCCTTCAATCGTCGACAACACGGTCCAGGGTGAGACTTTTCTCCCTGGACAGATCTTCATGTTTGGTGGCTTCGCACTGCGGGCCAATTCGCTTGGCCAACTGGAGCAGATCGACAGCTACGCCCCTGGCCACTAGGTCAGGTTCGGATACCTGAACTACACGGCGGATATCCGCGGAGACTTGATCTTCAATGGATTCGGGCCTGTGCCAGGAACGCCGGCAGTCACGATGAGCATGGCTTAGACCTGCTGTCGGAGAATGCTGGGGATATCACCCCCGCAGTAGCCCCGGACCTAAAACCGGAGCAGATTGCATTGCCCAAGGACAGGTGGATGGACCCTGTCCCGCGGGCCACACACTCATTGGCATTAGTGCCGAACACAGTCCTCACCCCTAAAGAAGCCTATGACACTGTACCCCCGGACTCGTATCCGGCTGTAGGTTCCAGTCCGCGCACTCCTGAGCCCGCCGAACCTAGATAGGATCCCATAATGGAGTTCATCGCTACGGATATCTTCCAGCACTCACCCTTTGGCGACGTGCTGAACTCGTTAAAATATCTCTCTCTGTCAGGAGACTCTTGGCCGAACTATGTCCGGCTCGAGTGGGAAGCAGGCGACGAATGAATTCGTTGCCCACCCACCACCCACTTCATTGCCACTGTCGACGATGTATCAGACGTGCTTGACTTCGACTCCGAAGACATCGACGGTATGGACGACGATGCAGGAGAAGATTCAGAATCACTGGGGGCGCTGGACTACCACCTCGTCATACGATATATACATGGTGGATACGCCCAAGGAGGAAGATGGCGACAATCCGGAAGATAAAACCCCCGGGCAAAAGCCAAAACAACGGCGCAGACGCCGCTCCAAGTCCAGCAACAGTAAAAATAGCAACAAGAGCGCCAGAAAGATCGACACCCCAGTCAACTCCGAAGGCAACAACGACCATATGGACCCAGCAATGGAGCAGGATGAGCCAGGTCACGCCGAACACAGCTCGGAGCAAACGCCCGATCACAATGATCCCGAGGGACGAATTAATCAAACCGCCCCGGGACAAGAACACAGCCCGGATGACAATGCATTCATCATTCCGGAAACACACTTGGAACGAGATAACCTCCACAGAAGGCTTATGGCCACTGCGAGAAGTCTAAAGAAGCAGAAGCAATGGCTAAAGGCCGCACAGGAAATGCTCAATCGCAGATGGAATAAAGTGCTAGACACTGAAGAAAAGTACGGCGATGATTGCCACACAAAGAGCTACCCAAAACACAAGCTGCTGCCAGAATTCGACGACGAGGCCGTTCCACCAAAGAACAACATGGCCAGGAGGCTGGATAAACCAATTCATAACCGCAATAGAGCAGCTACCGACGCTGCACACGATCTATGCGAGCTCCTGGATAAAAAAGCCGGCGCGGCTAGGTCCATCTATGTATCTAAAGGACACACCCCGGCGCAAAACTATGGTAACCAAAATGATCATACCAATCGGATACCTGTTCGGAATCAGCACTGGACACAACAACAACAGACGGCATGCCATAGCGCGTCCAGATACAGAGGGGCTGCTCACCCCCTGTGCTTCACCGAAGAGGTACTGGACCATGAATTTCCACCGGGTATTAAACCTTTGAATATAGAGGCATACGAAGGAACGACAGACCCAGGGGTCTGGATCGAGGATTTTATCCTGCATATACACATGGCTCGTGGGGACGACCTCCACGCCATCAAATACCTTCCCCTCAAGTTGAAGGGGCAAGCTCGACACTGGTTGAAAAGCCTCCCCAAAAATTCAATCAGAAGTTGGGAGGAACTCGAGGACGCTTTCAGGGCCAATTTTCAAGGGACTTATGTCCGGCCTCCGGATGCGGACGATTTAAGTCACATAATCCAACAGCCCGGAGAGTCCGCCCGCAAGCTTTGGAATAGATTCCTCACTAAGAAGAATCAAATTGTCGATTGTCTGGATGCCGAAGCCTTAGCGGCCTTCAAACACAGCTTCCGCGACGAGTGGCTTGCCAGACACCTCGGCCAAGAAAAGTCGAGGACAATGGCAGCCTTAACAAGTCTTATGACCCGCTTTTGCGTAGGCGAAGATAGCTGGTTGGCCCGTAAAGGCACTAGCGACCCAAGCACATCAGAAATAAGGGATGGCAATGGGAAGCCACGGTGAGGGAGTCCTGGAATAGGGGGTGTCCGGACAGCCGGACTATCATCGTCCGCCGGACTCCAAGACTACGAAGATACAAGATTGAAGACTCCGTCCCGTGTCCAGATGGGAATTTCCTTGGCGTCGAAGGCAAGCTTGGCGATACGGATATGTAGATCTCCTACCATTGTAACCGACTCTGTGTAACCCTAGCCTCCTCCAGTGTCTATATAAACCGGAGGGCTTTAGTCCGTAGGACAACATATATTACAACAATCATACCATAGTCTAGCTTCTAGGGTTTAGCCTCCTTGATCTCGTGGTAGATCCACTCTTGTACTACCCATATCATCAATATTAATCAAGCAGGACGTAGGGTTTTACCTCCATCGAGAGGGCCCGAACCTAGGTAAAAACATTGTGTCCCTCGTCTCCTGTTACCATCCGCCTAGACGCACAGTTCGGGACCCCCTACCCGAGATCCGACGGTTTTGACACCGACATTGGTGCTTTCATTGAGAGTTCCTCTGTGTCATCACCGATAGGCTTGATGGCATCTTCAACCAAAAACGCTGTCCAGGGTGAGACTTTTCTCCCCGGACAGATCTTCGTATTCGGCGGCTTCGCACTGCGGGTTATTCACTTGGCCATCTGGAGCAGATCGAAAGCTACGCCCCTTGCCGTTAGGTCAGATTCGGAAGCCTAAACTTCACGGCCGATGTCCGCGGAGACTTGATCTTCGACGGACTCGAGCCACAGCCAAGCGCGTCGCACTGTGACGACGGGCATGATCTAGCTCTGCCACCGAACAGTGCTGTGGTGGCCGCACACGAATCCGCTTCGGCCATTAGTCCGGAGCCGATCGCCCAGATCGAGGGCCGGTGGATAGACGCCGCCCCGGGGGCTTCAACATCCACGGCGATGGAGCCGAACACTAATCCTGTCCCCTGCGAAACTCGTGATTCCGAGGCGCCGGACTCCTTGCCAGACTCCGAACCTCCCGCGCCCCTACCAATCGATTCGGATTGGGCGCCGGTTATGGAATTCACCGCCGCGGACATCTTCCAATACTCGCCTTTTGGCGATATCCTGAATTCACTAAAGCATCTCTCGTTATCAAGAGAGTCCTGGCCGGACTATGGCCACGATGGTTGGGGTACGCACGACGGAGAAATTCAGAGCCCACCCACCACCCACTTTGTAGCCACTGTCGACGATTTAACCGACACGCTAGACTACGACTTCGACGACATCGACGCTATGGACGACGATGCCGGAGACGAACAGGAACCAGCACCTACAGGGCACTGGAAGACCACCTCGTCATATGACATATACATGGTGGATACCCCAAAGGAGAGTGATGACGAGGACCAACGGGCCGCGGCAGAAGATAACCCCGCCGATAAGCAACCGAAACGGCGACGCAGACGCCGCCCTAAGTCCCGCCTCGATGACAACAACGCTCCCAAGGAGCCCGCAATACGGCAGGGCTCACAAACGGACGACGAACATGCAGATAAGCAACCGTACGAACATGACGAGTCAGACAATCAGTCCAGGCCCAGTGAACACAACAGTCCGGACGACCTCATGCCAGACACGCCGCCGGAGAGCAAAAACGTTCGGAAAAGACTCGTCAACACTGCAAGAAGCCTGAAGAAGGAAAAGAGGAAGCTCAAAACAGCGGAAGACACACTCAGAAAGAGATGGAGCAAAGTGCTCAAAACCGCAGATAAATACGGCAATGGCCACCAATCAAAGAGCTACCCGAAGCGCAAGCTACTACCAGAATTCGACGAGGAGGCCATAGAGCCTCCACCGCCCAAAAATAAAGAGGCTGCCTGGTTGGATAGACGGCCAGATGATAGGCCAAATTCTGACAGCGGCGCCACACATAAACCAACCAAGGAACTTGGAAGGATAGATGGCCCAGCCAGATCCATCTACGGGCCAAAGGAGAAAGCCCCAAGAAGCAAGGCAACACGTCAAGTGTCCGATGATAGCGGCACACACAAATACAGGGGCGCCGCACACCCACTATGTTTCACCGATGAGGTGCTGGACCATGAATTCCCAGCAGGATTTAAACCCATAAACATAGAGGCCTACGATGGAACAACAGACCCTGGAGTCTGGATAGAAGATTATATACTACATATACACATGGCCAGAGGAGACGACCTCCACGCCATAAAATACCTACCCCTCAAGCTCAAAGGGCCAGCCCGTCATTGGCTTAAAAGCCTCCCAGAAAACACTGTTGGAAGTTGGGAAGAGCTCGAGGACGCGTTTAGAGCAAATTTTCAAGGGACTTATGTCCGTCCTCCGGATGCAGATGATCTAAGTCATATAACTCAACAGCCCGGAGAGTCAGCGCGGAAATTCTGGAACAGGTTTCTTACCAAAAAGAACCAAATAGTTGACTGTCCGGACGCCGAAGCCTTAGCAGCTTTCAAGCACAATGTCCGAGACGAATGGCTCGCCAGGCACCTCGGTCAAGAGAAACCGAGGACAATGTCCGCACTAACAAGCCTCATGACCCGCTTCTGTGCGGGAGAGGATAGCTGGCTAGCAAGATGCAGCACCAGCGACCCAAGTACATCAGAGATAAGAGATGGAAACGGAAAATCACGGCGCAGAAAAGAGCAGCGCCGGAATAAAGAGAAAAGCCCAAAGAGCACGGCAGTCAACGCCGGATTCAAAAGCTCGCGGCCCAACAACAAAACACAGCCTCTTAAGGATGACAGCGACGAATTGTCCAACTTAATCAAGATTTTGGGTCGGATATGTCAAATCCACAGTACCCCCGGAAGGCCTACAAATCACACCCACAGGGATTGTTGGGTTTTTAAACAGTCCGGCCGACTAAACGCCGAACACAAGGGGCTCGACGCGTCAAGCGAAGACGATAAACCCCACCAGCAGAGCACCGGAAAACAAAAGACTTTCCCACAAGGGGTCAAAGCAGTAAACTCACTTCATGTGATAATACGGAAAAATAGTGCGGCACTTTCTAAAAAGAGCTTCCCGCGGTCCAACCCAGCAGACCGTAGAGATTGGATATCAAAACCAATCACTTTCGACCACTTGGACTATTCCAGAAGCGTTCGAAACGCGGGACGGACTCCCCTGATATTGAATCCCATAATAGACGGATTACAATTTACTAACGTCCTAATGGACGGATGCAGCGACTTAAACCTGTTGTATTCAAAAACAATCCGTAGGATGGGGATAAACCCTACCAAAATCCGACACAGCCGCACTTCCTTCAATGGAGTGACGCCAGGCCCTTACGCCAAGTGCACAGGCTCCACATTACTAGAAGTCGTGTTCGGATCGCCGAACAATTTTCGACGCGAAAAATTAATTTTTCACATCTTCCCATTTGAAAGAGAATATGAAGCACTCTTGGGACGAAAGGCTTTTGTCCGCTTCAATGCTATACCGCATTACGCGTCTCTTACACTCAAGATGCCCGGTCCGCGTGGCGTCATATCACTGCGAGGGTCACTTAAAGACCCCGGACTCGGATAGACGAATCCAGCTTCAGCAGGCCAGGGGCTCCCTAGCCGCATACCTCTTCACAGGGGGCTGCGCGCACAAACAACCGCGGGTTCATACAAACCCCGCTTTAATTATTTATATTTTTACACATATTTTTCACATGAATTGTTTTCAAACTAAACGTTCCTCTCTTTTTACAGATGAACAACGTGCATACCCGTCCAGGATAACGGCGCAATGGAGACACAGGCGCAGACGTGCAGTAGGGACCCGTTGTGAGGATTCTTTTCAGATTAAGACCCTGCGTAAACCTTTTTTACTGTCTCTTGTTGTTATTCTCCCTTGGTTTCCTCCTATAGCCAAAGCGGAGCCTGACGTTTTGGCATCGGCCGCGTCAGAAGACCATGCCCGTACCTGGACACTAGGGGCCCAGGGCATCGTTCTGCCCATTAGTATAAAAGACCGAACACCTTAGGGAGTGTTCGGCGTCTCGAGTTAGGCATTATATGCATCAGCTCCGAATCATGTCTTTGGTCAAATGTTGGGTTTGCCCGGCTCCTGTGTTTTGCTGCCTTACGTTCGGTATCATCGGCTAACCCGACACCAGGAGAACTACTGCGATTGTGCCCCAGTTCGGCTGGGCGAGCACCTCAGTAGAGAAAGCCGAAAATTGACTGTCATGATACAGCGAGAGACTGGTCAACCACTCGATCGACTACCGGAATGTTTAGAATTCCCCGCTTTGACGAAGGACCGTTTGCCGGTCAGGCACATACGCGCCCCGAATTCGGAGAAGTGCGGTGCCACCAGGGGCTATATCGTAGCCCCACCCTCGAGCTCCACTGGCTAAGTGAAAGTGATAAAGCATTATAGTCCGGATTGCCTCGTTCACTATGCTACCACCTCCTTAAACAGGACCGAGACGTCGGATTAAGTGTGAAAACGCGCTATTTTTGCGAACACCCCCGCACCCTGTGCGTGGGGGCTGAAGCCGAAGACTGCAATCTTTCAAATTATACAAATGTATACGTAAACGGCCGCACAGGAGAAGTTTTACTACTTGGGACGCACAAGTATAAAAAGCAGTTATAGCATAATCATCATTTTACAAACTAATACGTTCATTTGAACGTGATATTTTTCGAGCACTGCGACTCTATTACACGAGCGCCACGCATAACTTCCCCGAAATAGTGCTCGGCAGGGAGCCGGCTGTCATCCGACCCCTGGGCGGCAACAGCGGTGGCATCCATCTCTGGACAATGCGCCTTCACACGGGCGAGAGCCATCCGCGCGCCCTCGATGCAGGCCGACCGCTTCATCTACTTTATGTGCGGCACCGCTCCAAGGAATTGCTGCAGTAAGCCGAAGTAGCTCGTCGCCTTGGGCCTCTCTGGCCAGACATGGGCCACGATGTCAGTCATGGCAAGTCCGGACAATCTATTTAGCTCGGCCCATTCTGCCAACCGGTCTGTCAACGGAAGTGAGCGATCTGGACTATGGAATTGAGACCAATATAGCTCTTCCGTCTTGTGATCCTCCTGGCTCCAAAAGTGCTCAATGGCATCAGCCGCACTTGCAGCTAAGTCCATATACGGATCCTCCGGACTCCACAGCCGCTCAAATTGAGCATACTTTTGATCCATAAACCGGCGATGCAGCAGAAAAGGCTTGCCAGCCACGATATCTCCGGTCTGGCGCAGTTCCTCCTTCATAGCCCGCATTGCAGAGCGGGCATCCTTGGCTTCGGCGGTGGCCTTCTTCAGGTCTTCCCGCTCCGATAAGCGCTCCTTTCCAAGAGCCTCATTGCGGTCAGCAGCATCTTTTACTTTCATGGCCAATTCGGCCACCTCTGCCCTGCTTAGGCAGTGCGCAGCCCTTTCGGCTTTCAACTCCTCGGCCGCCCTCGATGCAGCCGCGTCACTCCTTTGGGCTTGCTCCTTAGCTCGAGCAAGTTCGGCCCGAAGGCTCTCCACAGCAGCAGCACCGTTTGTACAACAGCACATCATTTATCAGAGGAGGGCTTCGACCCCCTTAATAAAGCGACTGCGGAGAACTCATTTACCTTGCGACTCGTCAAGTCGCCGGTTGACAAGTGCGATGTCCGCATCCGCCACGTCAAGTTGCCGCATCAACTCAGCAACCCCATTAGTCCGGCTAGCCCTCGGACTATCCGCCACCTGCATAGGAACGGCGGCATTCATTACTTGCGATTTTGATCCTCGGCACGCTGTCGTTTCCGACAACCTACCGAGTCCCAGGGGCTACTATCTATATAGGGCGCATTTTTATGTGCAAAACTGTTATAAGACAAAAGGGTGCGTCATTCTCGCATACCTCAAATCCTGCCAGCAAACTCATGGCGGCATTGCGCAATCCGCTCTCGGCGGACGAAATCCTTGCAATCACCATACGCATCAACGCACGGTGATCTTCTGAAATGGGTGCCCTCTCAAGCAGATTCTTCAGTTCTCCCGGCTAGATACTAGTGGGTGCCGAACTCTCTGGCCCCTCCGAACTCGGGAATACCCTCCGTGACGATACTTCAGGCTTGCCTGCATTATCTGACGGCGCTGCAGACGGAGGCGTTTCACTCTCCATCATCTCCGGAAGAAGGTCCCCCGAAGATGAACTCATCTGAGAAGGCTGCAGATCCGAACTGCAACATAAATATTTCGGTTACCCACGGAAGCACAAATGAAGGTATTTCCTTACTAATTAACTCCCTTTTTCATACTCACGGCTCGCTGGAGGGCTGATTCTTTGGTGATGATTGTGCGTCCGGATTCTCTCCGGACGCCGGACCCCCCGGTGAAGATCTCTTCCCACGCTTAGGGGCTTTGGCCTCCGGATCTTCTGAGGCGGTCCTCTTCTCCCTCTGGAGGGAGGGGTTCTTGATTCCCCCCTCTTCAGACGCCCCTTCGGGCGAAATATTAGCTCCTCTATTTTCCCCTTCACTCCCTTCTGTGGGTGCGACCTCCAACATTCTGACCAGCACGGGCTCCAGTGCGGTCTCTGGGAGGGGGGCCGGACACCTTATTAGCCTTGATCGCGCCACCCATTCCTGTAAAGAGTAATGCGTCAGGAGGTGAACTCTAGAAAGGCATATAAACAGAATGTCCGGACTCTGAGCTGTTTACCTGAGTATCCAGGCGATTGCGGCTTAGGCCTGCGTCCTCGGCTAATTCCGGACATGCCACCTGCGGTCCGAAGAACAACTTGTACATCTCCACGGGTGTCGCACCCATAAAGTGTTGGAGAATCAGAGGTCCCTCCGGGTTGAACTCCCATATAAGGAGAGGACGGCGTTTGCAGGGCAGAAGATGCCTGATTAGCATAACCTGCATCACCACGATCAGGTCGATCTCCCTCGCTTGGAGGTCTCGAATCCGGCCCTACAGTGAGGGCACGTCTTCGGACGGCCCCCAATTAAGCCCTTGGTTGACCCACGACATCAGTTGGCGTGGAGGTCCCGGGCGGAATAAAGGCGGCGGCTTTTGCCTGCTTCCCTTCGGAGCGGTGATATAGAACCACTCCTGCTGCCACAGTCCGAGTTCCTCTTGGAAGGAACCCTCGGGCCACGGGGCATCGGCCTTTTTGCTTATGGCCGCCCCGCCGCACTCCGCTTGACGCCCCCCGATCATCTTCGGCTCCACCTTGAAGGTCTTCAGCCGCAGGCCGAAGTGGGGAGTGACGCGGAGGAAGGCTTCGCAGACGATAATGAATGCGGAGATATGGAGGATGGACTCCGGAGCCAAGTCGTGAAAGTCCAGCCCATAGTAGAACATGAGTCCTCTCACGAAGGAGTCCGTCGGGAAGCCTAAACCCCGACGGAGGTGGGATACGAAGACAACGAACTCACCGGGCTCGGGGGCGGGCACGGCCTGCCCTTGGGCGGGCAACCTGTGCGAAACCTCATAGGACAGGTACTTGGCCTCATGTAACTTCAATATGTCCTCCTCCGTGATGGAGGAGGGCATCCACCGGCCCTGGAGGTCGGATCCGGACATGGTTGAGAATCTGAAGCGCTCGAATCTGAGGCTCTGGGTGTTGGAACTGGGAGCGAGGAGGAGATTTGATGCGAGATTGAAGAACAAGGACAAGCCTTGGTCCTCTTATAAAGAGGAAAAAATACCAAGAGCCGTCTCCGTGACCGTTTGGGATTCACCTTCGATAGAGGAGGCGTGGCGACGGGAACGGTTGGGTTACCCACGCACGTATTGATGAGAATCCCGAAATAAGGGGGACATGATCTCTGCTTCGACAAGACGTGCCAAGGAAACCGCTTCGCTAAACGTGCTGAGGTGGTGTAGTAAAAAACGATTCAAAGAGTGGCTTGGTAGCGGTGTGATGTCACGCCGCATAATACGTCAGTAGATTGAGCTAGTGTAAATTTTATTCTCTCTACGGTGGAATGTGGAATTTATTTTGCAGAGCCGGACACTATCCTGGTGTTCATGATCATCTCTGGATTATTCAAGGGAGGAACCCGCCTTGCAATGCCGAACATTATGCGCGCCGTACTAATCGTCATTCAAGCCTGGTTCAGGGGCTACTGAGGGAGTCCTGGTGTCGGTGTCAAAACCGGCGGATCTCGGGTAGGGGGTCCCGAACTGTGCGTCTAGGCGGATGGTAACAGGAGACGAGGGACACAATGTTTTTACCCAGGTTCGGGCCCTCTCGATGGAGGTAAAACCGTACGTCCTGCTTGATTAATATTGATGATATGGGTAGTACAAGAGTGGATCTACCACGAGATCAAGGAGGCTAAACCCTAGAAGCTAGCCTATGGTATGATTGTTGAGATGTATGTTGTCCTACGGACTAAAGCCCTCCGGTTTATATAGACACCAGAGGAGGCTAGGGTTACACAGAGTCGGTTACAATGGTAGGAGATCTACATATCCGTATTGCCAAGATTGCCTTCCATGCCAAGGAAAGTACCATCCGGACATGAGCCGGAGTCTTCAATCTTCTATCTTCGTAGTCTTGGAGTCCGGCGGATATTGATAGTCCGGCTATCCGGACACCCCCTAGTCCAGGACTCCCTCAGTAGCCCCTGAACCAGTCTTTAATGATGATAAGTCCGGCGTGCATAATGTGCGGCATTGCAAGGCGGGTTCCTCCCTTGAATAATCCAGAGAAGATAACGAACACCAGGATAGTGTCCGGCTCTGTAAAAATAATTTCCACATTCCACCGTAGAGAGAATAAAATGTACACTTAGCTCAATCTGCTGACGTATTACGCGGCGTGTCATCACACCGCGACCAAGCCTTTGTTTGAATCATTTTTTGCTATACCACCTCAGCACGTTTAGCGAAGCGGTTTCCTTGGCACGTCTTGTCGAAGCAGAGATCGTGTTCCCCTTATTCCGGGATCCTCATCAATACGTGCTTGGGTAACCCAACCGTTCCCGTCGCCACGCCTCCTCCATCGAAGGGGAATCTCAAACGGTCACGGAGACCGCCCTTGGTATTTCTTCCCCTCTATAAGAGGACCAAGGCTCGCCCTTGTTCTTCAATCTCGCATCGAATCTTTTCCCCGCTCCCAGTTCCAACACCCAGAGCCTCAGATTCGAGCGCTTCGGATCCTCAATCATGTCCGGCTCCGACCTCCAGGGCCGGTGGATGCCCTCTTCCGTCACAGAGGATGACATATTGAAGTTGCGTGAGGCCAAGTACCTGGCCTACAAGGTTTTGCACAGGTTGCCTGCCCAAGGGCAGGCTGTGCCAGCCCCCGAGCCTGGTGAATACGTCGTTTTCGTATCCCACCTCCGCCGGGGTTTAGGCTTCCCGACGGATCCCTTCGTGAGAGGGATCCTGTTCTACTACGGGTTGGACTTTCATGACTTGGCTCCGGAGTCTATCCTCCATATCTCCGCATTCATTATCGTCTGTGAAGCCTTCCTCCGCGTCATCCCCCACTTCGGCCTATGGCTGAAGACCTTCAAGGTGGAGCCGAAGATGGTCGGGGGGCATCAAGCGGAGTGCGGCGGGGCGACCATAAGCAAGAAGGTCGATGCCCCGTGGCCTGAGGGTTCCTTCCAAGAGGAACCCGGACTGTGGCAGCAGGAGTGGTTCTACATCACTGCTCCCAGGGGCAGCAGGCAAAAGCCGCCGCCCTCATTCCGCCCGGACCTCCACGCCAACTGATGTCATGGGTCAACCAAGGGCTCAACTGGGTGCCGTCCGAAGACACGCCCTTGCTGCAGGGCCGGATTCGAGATCTCCAAGCGAGGGAGATCGACCTGGTCAAGGTGATGCAGGTTATGCTAATCAGGCATCTTCTGCCCTGCAAACGCCGTCCTCTCCGTCTATGGGAATTCAACCCGGAGGGACCTCGGATTCTCCAACACTTCATGGGTGCGACACCCGTGGAGATGTACAAGTTGTTCTTCGGACCGCAGGTGGCGTGTCCGGATTTAGCCGAGGATGCAGGCCTAAGCCGCGATCGCCCGGATACTCAGGTAAGTAGGTCAGAGTCCGGACATTCTGTTTACGTGCCTTTCTAGAGTTCGCATCCTGACCCTTCATTCTTTACAGGAATGGGTGGCGCGATCAAGGCTGATAAGGTGTCCGGCCCCCCTCCCAAAGACCGCACTGGAGCCCGTGCTGGTCAGAATGTTGGAGGTTGCCCCCACAAAAGGGGGCGACGGGGAAAATAGGAGAGCTAATATTTCGCCCAAAGGGGCGACAGAAGAGGGGGGAATCAAGAACCCCTCCCTTCAGGGGGAGAAGAGGACCGCCTCCAAAGATCCGGAGGCTAAAGCCCCTAAGCGCGGGAAGAGATCTTCCCTGGGGGGTCCGGCGCCCGGAGAGAATCCGGACGCACAATCATCACCAAAGGATCGGCCCTCCAACGAGCCGTGAGTATGAAAGAG
The DNA here is from genome assembly GCF_002162155.2 of Triticum dicoccoides. Lineage (NCBI taxonomy): Eukaryota > Viridiplantae > Streptophyta > Magnoliopsida > Poales > Poaceae > Triticum > Triticum dicoccoides. Next base: position 699,944,952 of record NC_041383.1, on the reverse strand, counting down.
GGAGTTTAGTTAGTAAGGAAATACCTTCATTTGTGCTTCTGTAGCTAACCAAAATATTTATATTGCAGTTCGGATCTGCAGCCTTCTCAGATGAGTTCATCTTCGGGGGACCTTCTTCCGGAGATGATGGAGAGTGATATGCCTCCATCCGCAGCACCGCCAAATGAGGCAGGCGAACCCAAAGTGTCATCGCGGAGGGTATCCCCGAGTCCAGAGGGGCCAGAGAGTTCGGAACCTACTAGTGTCCGGCCGGGAGAACTGAAGAATCTGCTCTAGAGGGCATCCATTTCAGAAGATCACCATGCGTTAATGCGTATGGTGATTGGAAGGATTTCGTCCGCGGAGAGCGGATTGCATAATGCCGCCATGAGTTTGCTGGCGGGTTTTGAGGTATGCAAAAATGACGCATCCTTTTGTCTTTTAGCAGTTTTGCACATAAAAATGTGGCCTGTATAGATAGTAGCCCCTGAGACTCGGTAGGTTGTCGGAAACGACAGCGTGCCGAGGATCAAAATCTTGAAATCTCAAGTAATGAATACTTCCGTCCCTACACACCGCAAAATAAGAATAAATCAAATTGAACTCTAATAACAACAAGGAGAACATTGTATTGAAGATCAAAGAGAGAGAGAGAAGTAGCCATCTAGCTACTAGCTATAGACCCGTAGGTCTGTGGTAAAGTACTCACGCATCATTGGAAGGGCAGCAAGGATGATGTAACGGCTCTCCATGGTCGATTCCCCCTCCGGCAGAGTACCTCAGAAGGCCTCCAGTTGGGATCTCGGAGGAATTTCGGCGGTGAAAAAATTGTTTCGGGTGGGTCTCTGATGTACTGGGAATATTTGGGAATTTATACATATAGAATTAGGTCAGTAGGTGCCATGAGGGGCCCACAAGTCTGGGGGGCGCATCCCCCCTCTAGGGCACGCCTGGCAAGTCGCTACCTCGTGGCACTTCAAGTCTTCTCCCGAAGCTTCTAGGATCCCTTCTGGTCTAGAAAACAATCATCAAAAAGTTTCATAGCGTTTGGACTCCGTTTGGTATTGATTTTCCTGAAAAGCCAAAACAAGCAAAAAAATTAGCAACTGGCACTAGGCACTAGGTTAATAGGTTAGTCCCAAAAATGATATAATAATGCATATAATTGCAAAATAAACATCCAAGATTGATACTATAATAGCATGGAACAGTAAAAAAAATTATAGATACGTTGGAGACATATCGAGCATCCCCAAGCTTAATTCCTGCTCGTCCTCGAGCAGGTAAATGATAAAAACAAAAAAATTGATGTGGAATTCTACCTAACATGTCTATCAGGTAATCTCTTTTTAGGTATGAATGTTAAGATCCGAATGGTTCAAAGCAATAATCTATAGTTTGATATAAAGACATCAATACTTATAGGCATACTAACAAACAATCATGCCTTTAAAAATAAAAATGCTAAAGAAAGTTATCCCTACAAAATCATATAATTTTGTCATGCTTCTTCTTCTTAACACAAAGTATTTATCATGCACACCCCCGATGACAAGCCAAGCAATTGGTTCATAGTTAATGCGCTTCAGCTTTTTCAACCCGCACGCAATACATGAGCGCAAGCCATGGATATATCACTATGGGTGGAATATAATACGGTGGTAGAGATTTATATGAAGAAGACAAAAAACGAGAAAGTCTCACATCGACGAGACTAATGAACGGGCTATGGAGATGCCCATCAATTGATGTCAATGCAAAGAGTAGGGATTGTCATGCAACGGATGCACTAAGATCTATGAATGTATGAAAGATCAAAAATAAAACTAAGTGGGTGTGCATCCAACTTGCTTTCTCATGAAGACCTTGGGAATTTGAGGGATCGCATCATCGGAATATACAAGCCAAGTTCTATACGGAAAAATTCTCACTAGTATATGAAAATGAAGGCATAGGAGACTCTCTATATTAAAAACATAGTGCTACTTTGAAGCATAAGTGTGGAAAAGGATATTAACACTGCCCCTTCGCTCTTTTTTCTCTCCATTTTTCTTTTTCTCTTCTTCTTCTTTTCTTCGTGGCGAGGCATGTCTGATCATCGCAAGGCCGTCCCTTGGAGTGGGCGATGGTCGTCATGGGTGGTCCTAGACGTGGCCGGAGGAGTGGGGTGGTTGTGGTTCTTCACTTAGGATGGGAGTTAGTGGTGTGGTGGTGTGACCGAGCTTTCCCCTTGTCGTGCTTGAGGAAGGCCGTCGGCTTTGTGGCTATGTCGAAAAGGTGTTGCGGTGGCCACGGTGTGTGGATACTTGGACGGTATCACCAAGTCCCTAGAGGATTGGAGATGGGCGACGTGCGGATGGAAATCTTGCTCGGCTTTCGCCGGGCGGGCGGCGGTGGCACCTGTGGTTGTTATTCCCCTTCTTGGAGGTGTCGCTAAGGCGTGTTCGTCATGTCCCTCGCTCTTTCAGAGTTGGTAATTGTCTCCGGGAGAAAGCCTCTATTCAGAGTTGGATCGCCACGATGGCTGCTCCTGGACATCGTACCCTGGTAGGAGCATGTTGTTTGGAGACATGTTTGGAGACATTGATGTTCCTTGTTGTTCTCCTTCGGTGCCCGCTGAGGGAGTCTGAGGGAGTCCTGGACTAGGGGGTGTCCGGACAGCCGGACTATCATCGTCCGCCGGACTCCAAGACTATGAAGATACAAGATTGAAGACTCTGTCCCGTGTCCGGATGGGACTTTCCTTGGCATGGAAGGCAAGCTTGGCGATACGGATATGTAGATCTCCTACCATTGTAACCGACTCTGTGTAACCCTAGCCTCCTCCGGTTTCTATATAAACCGGAGGGCTTTAGTCCGTAGGACAACATACATTACAACAATCATACCATAGGCTAGCTCCTAGGGTTTAGCCTCCTTGATCTCGTGGTAGATCCACTCTTGTACTACCCATATCATCAATATTAATCAAACAGGACGTAGAGTTTTACCTCCATCGAGAGGGCCCGAACCTGGGTAAAAACATTGTGTCCCTCATCTCCTGTTACCATCCGCCTAGACGCACAGTTCGGGACCCCCTACCCGAGATCCGCCGGTTTTGACACCGACATTGGTGCTTTCATTGAGAGTTCCTCTGTGTCGTCACCGATAGGCTTGATGGCATCTTCAACCAACGACGCTGTCCAGGGTGAGACTTTTCTCCACGGACAGATCTTTGTATTCGGCGCCTTCGCACTGCGGGCTAACTCACTTGGCCATCTGGAGCAGATCGAAAGCTACGCCCCTGGCCGTCAGGTCAGATTCGGAAGCCTAAACTGCACGGCCGATGTCCGCGGAGACTTGGTCTTCGACGGACTCGATCCACAGCCAAGCGCGCCACACTGTTACGATGGGCATGATCTAGCTCTGCCGCCGAACAGTGCCTTGGTGGCCGCACACGAATCCATTCCGGCCATTAGTCCGGAGCCGATCGCCCAGATCGAGGGCCGGTGGATAGACGCCGCCCTGGGGGCTTCAACTTCCATGGCGATGGAGCCGAATATAGATCATGTCCCCTACGAAACTTGTGATTCCGAGGCGCCGGACTCCTTGCCAGACTCTGAACCTCTCACGCCCCTACCAATCGATTCGGATTGGGCGCCGGTTATGGAATTCACCGTCGTGGACATCTTCCAATACTCGCCTTTTGGCGGTACCCTGAATTCACTGAAGCATCTCTCGCTATCGGGAGAGCCCTGGCCGGACTATGGCCAGGATGGTTGGGGTACGGACGATGAAGAAATTCAGAGCCCACCCACCACCCACTTTGTAGCCACTGTCGACGATCTAACCGACATGCTAGACTACGACTCCGACGACATCGACGCTATGGACGACGATGCCGGAGACGAACAGGAACCAGTGCCTACAGGGTACTGGAAGACCACCTCGTCATACGACATATATATGGTGGACACCCCAAAAGAAGGGGACGGCGAAGAAGCAGTGGAGGCAGACTCTTTAAAGAAGCAGCCCAAACGCCGGCGTCAGCGGCACCGCTCTAAATCCCGCCACAGCAAGAATGGATATTCCGGCACAGGAGATAATAACACCCCAGAGAGTGCCGAAGACAATCCCCTCCAGTAGGACTCAGTGCAGGAGGATGCAGAAGCAAGCCCTCACGAGAGGGCGGCAAACGAAGAGGTTGAGGATCATAACTATATGCCTCCCTCCGAAGACGAAGCAAGCCTCAACGATGACGAATTCGTCGTACCTGAGGACCCCGTCGAACAAGAGCATTTTAAACGCAGGCTTATCGCCACAGCAAACAGCCTAAAGAAAAAGCAGCAACAGCTTCAAGCTGATCAGGACCTGCTGGCCGATCGATGGACCGAGGTCCTCGCGGCCGAAGAGTATAAACTCGAACGCCCCTCCAAAAGTTACCCAAGATGCAAGCTGCTCCCCCAATTAGAGGAGGAAGCATACATACCTCCATCACTAGCGCACGATATGGCTGACCGACCACCCCGTGGTCGTGACAGAGAGGCATCCAGGCCTCCAGCCAAGACCATACCCCAGCATCGCTCCAAAAGTACGAAGCCAAGAGGGAACGCGCCGGACTTGCGAGACATATTGGAGGACAAAGCAAGGCAATCCAGATCCATCTACGGATCACGTGGGTGCCCCACGACCCATGACGAATACCGTCGCGCCGGATACAATAACCTCGGCTGGGCCGAACATAGCAGACAGCACTCTCTCGAGCTGCGTCGCGATATTGCTCAATACAGAGGCGCCGCACACCCGCTATGCTTCACTGATGAAGTAATGGATCATCAGATCCCCGAAGGGTTTAAACCCGTAAACATCGAATCTTACGATGGCACAACAGACCCCGCGGTTTGGATCGAAGACTATCTTCTCCACATCCATATGGCCCGCGGCGACGACCTCCATGCCATCAAGTATCTCCCACTCAAGCTTAAAGGACCAGATCGGCATTGGCTAAACATCCTGCCCGCAGAGTCAATTGGGTGCTGGGAAGACCTGGAAGCCGCATTCCTCGACAACTTCCAGGGCACGTATGTGCGACCACCAGACGCCGATGACCTAAGCCACATTATTCAGCAGCTAGACAAATCGGCCAGACAATTCTGGACACGGTTCTTGACAAAGAAAAACCAAATCGTCGACTATCCGGATGCAGAGGTCCTTGCAGCCTTCAAACATAACATCCGGGACGAATGGCTAGCCCGGCACCTGGGGCAGGAAAAGCCGAAATCCATGGCAGCCCTCACATCATTAATGACCCGCTTTTGTGCGGGAGAGGACAGCTGGCTAGCCCGTAGCAACAATCTCCGTAAAAATTCTGGCAGTCCGGATACTAAGGACAACAACGGCAGGTCACGTCGAAACAAAAACAAACGCCGCATTAACGGCGACGATAAGGAGGATACGGCAGTCAACGCCGGATTCCGAGGCTCTAAACCCGGTCAGCGGAAGAAGCCATTCAAAAGAACCACTCCGGGTCCGTCCAATCTGGACCGAATACTCGACCGCTTATGCCAGATACATGGCACCTCTGAAAAGCCAGCTAACCACACTAATAGAGATTGTTGGGTGTTCAAGCAGGCCGGCAAGTTAATTGCCGAAAACAATGACAAGGGGCTAAACAGCGACGACGAGGAAGAGACCCGACCGCCGAACAATAGAGGACAGAAGTGTTTTCCCCCACAAGTGCGGACGGTGAATATGATATACGCGACCCACATACCCAAGAGGGAGAGGAAACGCGCACTAAGGGACGTATATGCGATGGAGCCAGTCGCCCCGAAGTTCAATCCATGGTCCTCTTGTCCGATCACTTTCGGTCGAAGAGACCATCCGACCAGCATACGCCATGGCGGATTCGCCGCATCGGTTTTAGACCCAATTGTCGATGGATTTCACCTCACGAGAGTCCTGCTGGACGGCGGCAGTAGCATGAACCTGCTTTATCAGGATACAGTGCGCAAAATGGGCATAGACCCATCAAGGATTAAACCTACAAAGACAACCTTTAAAGGTGTCATACCAGGAGTGGAAGCCAACTGTACAGGCTCAGTCACACTGGAAGTGGTCTTCGGATCCCCGGATAATTTCCGGAGCGAAGAGTTAATCTTCGACATAGTCCCGTTTCGCAGCGGCTATCACGCTCTGCTCGGACGAACCGCGTTTGCAAAATTCAACGCGGTGCCGCATTATGCATACCTAAAGCTCAAGATGCCAGGCCCTCGTGGAGTCATCACGGTCAATGGGAATACGGAACACTCCCTCCGAACGGAGGAACATACAGCGGCTCTCGCGGCAGAAGTACAGAGCAGCCTTTTAAGGCAATTCTCGAGTTCGGCCGTTAAAAGGCCGGATACAGCAAAACGCGCCCGGAGCAATGCCAATCAAGACCACCTGGCGCGATCAGAGCATGCGTAGCAATGCGGCCCCAACCCTCGCCCGCGCATGACCGCAAAAATAACCCTCCGTGTACATCATTACGCTTTGGAGATACCATGGGCGCAGGGGAAGGGGCACGATCACAATGGACCCAGAGTGCGGCTCGACCACACCAGGGGCTCACAAGTGTGCCCCCCTTCTTTTCTTTTTCACTTTACTACTTTGTGTACATAGGACTCCATTAAGCAGAAGCCCTATCCGGCGGCGAACCTGCCGAACTCATGATGCAACAGTCAGGGACTAAAGAAGGCTGCGGCGAACACTCAGGTGGTCTCAATTACGAGCATTAAATTCGATTATATACACCAAGTCCGCAGCTCATCCCTGGAGGGGGACATGTTTATTTAGTCCAAATCCCTTGCTTACTGCACTATTTGTATCAGTCCGCTCTACTAGCAGTTTTCTTTCATAAATAATGCAGCACCTTTTTGATCGCAATTGCATTACCTTTTATATATATACGCTCATTATATGACATCTTGCGCCCGTATACTTCGGTACAGCCTAATACGCCAGGGGCTTCTGTTCCCCAAATAATGGTGTGATAAAGTCCGAACACTTTCATAAGTGCGGCACCCCGAACTTATAGCATTATATGAATCGGCTCCGAATCATGTCTTGGGTCAATAGTTGGGTTTGCCCGGCTCCCACGTTTTGGTGCCTTACGTTCCGTTCTGTCGGCTAAGGTGGCACTGGGAGAACCACTGTGATTGCGCCCCGGTTGAGCTGGGCGAGCGCCTCAGTGGAGAAAGCTAAAACTGACTGGCATGATAAGGTGAGAGATTGGTCGCTGTTCGAGAGGTTTTTTCGGGTCCTTAAAGACTCACGCCGCTTCGAGCGAAGTTCCGAAGAAGGTGTGGATAGCGCCCCGGATTCGGTCTTCCGAATACCAGGGGCTTCGCCGAAATTTAAAATTATAGAATTCTATGGCTAAGTGAGAGTGTTCAAGCATTATAAGTCCGGTTGCCTTGTTCGTTGTGTTGAGCGCCTCCCTCGATGGACCCAACAATGGGAACAAGAGTGCTCAAGTTTATCCCGAACACCCCAGCACTCGTGGCATGGGGGCTGAAGCCAACGACTTGCCATCTCTCAGATTTTATAAACGGCCGCACACAAGGTAATATTTTAAATTAAACAAGCATTGCTTAACGCGCACATGAACAAAGTTTCAGCGCGCAGGATAATACATAGCAAATTCACTCAAAGATTACATTTCGGGGGCACTCATCCGCAATATTGTAGGCTGCCTTCAAGACAGTTTTATAATACATTTCGGGCGTGCGATACTCCTAGCCCGGCGGCGGTGGGTCCGTGAGAAGCTTCTCCGCATCCAACCTGCCCCATTGCACCTTTGTGCGGGCAAGGGCCCGGCGAGCGCCTTCAATACAGGCGGAGCGCTTGATGACATCCACCCAGGGGCATGCATCCACCAGCCGCCGCACGAGGCCAAAGTAGCTCCCAGGCATGGCCTGTCCAGGCCACAGCCGGACTATAAGGCCCTTCATGGCCTCTTCAGCTACCTTGTGGAGTTCGACCAGCTGCTTCAGCTGGTCGCTTAGGGGCACCGGGTGTCCGGCCTCAGCATACTGAGACCAGAAGACTTTTTCCGTCGAGCTCCCCTCCTCGCCACGATAGAATGCGGCGGCATCGGACGCACTACGCGGCAGATCTGCAAACGCCCCTGGAGAGCTCCGAATGCGGGTAAGTGTCAGGTATTTTACATTAACATGCTTGCTTTGCATGAAAAATGCCTTACCCGCCGCTATTTTCTTTATATCTTCAACCTCCTGAAGGGCCTTACGGGCCTCGGCCTTGGCGGACTTGGCACTTTCGAGAGCCGAGGCAAGCTCGGACTCTCGAGTCTTGGAGTCACGCTCCAAACTCTCATGCTTTTCCATGAGAGCCTGGAGCTCTTGCCGAACTTCCGCCACCCGTGCCTCCTGCTTTTCTCGCTCTACCCGTTCCATGGCCGCACTGTGTTCGGCCGCGGACACAGCATCCTTCAAGACTGCCACCTCGTTAGTGGCCCCTGCAACACACATATTATCCTTGTTAATTTTATTGCAACCAAAATCCTTTTCTGTAACGTACCTATTCAAAGTGGTGTTACTCACCTTCTTTGTCCTCGAGCTGCTTCTTCGCATGGCCGAGCTCTCGCTCGGACCGCTCGAGATCCTGCTTTAGCACATCGACCTCCGCCGTCAATGCGGCAGAGGCCAGCAGCGCAGCCTGCAAACCCATATTGACATATTTTTAGCAACCCTGCGCATATCTTGTTAGATCCTCAGTCCGGCTTTTCTTTCCGAACACCGAACTGAGCATCAGGGGCTACTGTCTATGCGGTATTACATTACATAAATTTAACTTCTTACCTCAAAGCCTGTTAAAAGGCTACTGCAGGCTTCGGTCAGCCTGCTTTTGGCGAGCTGAACCTTTTGAATCACCGCACTCATGATAGTGCGGTGTTCTTCCTCGATGGAAGCGCCTTTAAGCGCCTCCAACAAGTTATCCGGCGCCTCCGGTTGGACGGAGGCCGCCGGCGTCACGGTCTTTCCCTTCTTTCGAAGGGGCCGCTTGCCGGACTCTGGAACCACTGCGGGTCCTGATGTAGAGTCCGGCGCAAAGTCTGGGAGGCTGCCTGACGGCGCCTCCGGAGCCTCCTCCTGATGGGTCCCTCTCTGGGATCCCACCTCGGCGTCCTCGTCGGTGCGTGGGGTAGAGGCAGTCAGAATTGAATTCACATCCGACGAGGCCAACGACCCGCTCGATGAGTCGGGGAGATCGTCATCGGCCGGACTACGGGCAGAATGCGGTGTTAGAAGGACACTACGTGACATAAAAGATATTGCATATAAATGATCCGGATACTTACGATTTTGCCGGACGCCTGGCCCTTGGAGGCCACTCATCCTCGCCAACGCTGGTGTTGGCGAAACTGTCCGGGGGGATAGTTCTCCCCCTCTTGGACCCTTCGGCCTCCCCTATTGGGGAAGCCTTCCTCTTCTTCTCTCCCTCCTCCGGGAGAGAGTACTCCTCCTCCTCGTCTTCGGGGGAGGAGTCCGCATCGTCGTCAGATGCCTGATTGCGGGAACTCTTTCGAGTCCCCGCAGCCACCTTCTTGGCCTTCTTCTCCGGCACCACGTGCGGTGCCGGAACCAGCAGCCCGGCTAAGCGGGCGTCCACTGGGTCTTCTGGCATGGGAGCCGGGCTGATAAGCAGCTTGGCCTTCTCCATCCATTCCTGTCAAAGGAAGAGACAGAATGAAACCCCTCTAGAATCAATTTAATTATCACAAGTGTCCCGTAATGGGGTTGAATCACTTACCTCGTCAGTTGGATGCTGCGAGCTGAATCCGCGATCTTCCGTCGCGGATGCGGGGGCTTCGGCGCCCTTGAACAGCACCCTCCAGGCGCCTTCGTATGTCGTATAGAAGAGCCCGCTTAGCACCTGGTGCTGTTCCGGATTGAACTCCCACAGATTAAATGCCCGTTCTTGGCATGGGAGAATCCGGCAGATGAGCATGACTTGGACCACGTCGACGAGCCTGAGCTTATTGCTCACCAGCTTCTGGATGCAGGCTCGGAGTCCCGTCACCTCCATCGGATTGCCCCAATGCAAGCCCTTCTCTTTCCAGGAGGTGAGCTGCGTGGGGACGCCAGATCTAAACTCGGGGGCCGCCGCCCATGTAGGCTTGCGCGGCTCGGTGATGTAGAACCACCCCGATTGCCACCCCTTGACGGAGTCCACAAAGGCCCCTTCGAGCCAAAGGACGTTGGGTAATTTACCCAACATGGTGCCTCCGCATTCCGCTTGCGTGCCCTTCACAACCTTCGGCTTGACGTTGAAGGTCTTGAGCCACAGGCCGAAGTGGGGCCGGATGCAGAGGAAGGCCTCACACACGACAATGAACGCAGAGATGTTGAGGATGAAGTTCGGCGCCAGATCGTGGAAATCCAGGCCGTAATAGAACATGAGCCCCCAGACGAATGGATGGAGCGGAAAGCCCAGTCCGCGGAGGAAGTGGGGAAGGAAGACGACCCTCTCGTGAGGCCCAGGGGTAGGGATGAGCTGCCCCTCGTCGGGCAGCCGATGAGCGATATCGCCAGAGAGGTATCCGGTGCTGCGCAGCTTGGTGATGTGCTGATCCTTAACGGTGGAGGCCAACCACTTGCCTCCCCCTTCGGACATATTTGGAGAAGGTCGAGGCGAGATGCGCGAGCTTGGGCGTTGGAGCTTGAGTGCGCAGAGATGGATAAGCAAACGAGGAAGAAGGGGTAGGTGAGAAGGTGAATCCATATCCCTTATATATAGGCGGACGAAAACTATGCGTCCCCCACCGGCCTGGTAAAACACGCTTATCTCCCAAGCGCCACCATCAATGGCGCGGATGGGTTACCCACGACCATATTGATGAGAATCCCGGAATAAGGGGAACACGATCTCTCCTTCGACAAGACGTGCCAAGGAAACCGCTTTGCTAAACGTGCTGAGGTGGTATAGTAAAAAACGATTCAAGTAAAAGCCTGGTAGCGGTGCGATGTCAAGCTGCATAATACGTCAGCAGATTGAACTAGTGTACATTTTATTCTCTCTACGGTGGAATGTGGAATTTATTTTGCAGAGCCGGACACTATCCTGGTGTTCATGATCTTCTCTGGATTATTCAAGGGAGGAACCCGCCTTGCAATGCCGAACATTATGCGCGCTGGACTAATCGTCATTGAAGCCTGGTTCAGGGGCTACTGAGGGAGTCCTGGACTAGGGGGTGTCCGGACAGCCGGACTATCATCGTACGCCGGACTCCAAGACTACGAAGATACAAGATTGAAGACTCCGTCCCATGTCCGGATGGGACTTTCCTTGGCGTATCCTTCAATCGTCGACAACACGGTCCAGGGTGAGACTTTTCTCCCTGGACAGATCTTCGTGTTCGGTGGCTTCGCACTTCGGGCCAATTCGCTTGGCCAACTGGAGCAGATCGACAGCTACGCCCCTGGCCACCAGGTCAGGTTCGGATACCTGAACTACACGGCGGATATCCGCGGAGACTTGATCTTCAATGGATTCGGGCCTGTGCCAGGAACGCCGGCAGTCACGATGAGCATGGCTTAGACCTGCTATCGGACAATGCTCGGGATATCACCCTCGCAGTAGCCCTGGACCTAAAACCGGAGCAGATTGCATTGCCCAAGGACAGGTGGATGGACCCTGTCCCGCGGGCCACACACTCATTGGCATTAGTGCCGAACACAGTCCTCACCCCTAAAGAAGCCTATGACACTGTACCCCCGGACTCGTATCCGGCTGTAGGTTCCAGTCTGCGCACTCCTGAGCCCGCCGAACCTAGATAGGATCCCATAATGGAGTTCATCGCTACGGATATCTTCCAGCACTCACCCTTTGGCGACGTGCTGAACTCGTTAAAATCTCTCTCTCTGTCAGGAGACTCTTGGCCGAACTATGTCTGGCTCGAGTGGGAAGCAGGCGACGAATGAATTCGTTGCCCACCCACCACCCACTTCATTGCCACTGTCGACGATGTATCAGACGTGCTTGACTTCGACTCCGAAGACATCGACGGTATGGACGACGATGCAGGAGAAGATTCAGAATCACTGGGGGCGCTGGACTACCACCTCGTCATACGATATATACATGGTGGATACGCCCAAGGAGGAAGATGGCGACAATCCGGAAGATAAAACCCCCGGGCAAAAGCCAAAACAACGGTGCAGACGCCGCTCCAAGTCCAGCAACAGTAAAAATAGCGACAAGAGCGCTAGAAAGATCGACACCCCAGTCAACTCCGAAGGCAACAACGACCATATGGACCCAGCAATGGAGCAGGATGAGCCAGGTCACACCGAACACAGCTCGGAGCAAACGCCCGATCACAATGATCCCGAGGGACGAATTAATCAAACCGCCCCGGGACAAGAACACAGCCCGGATGACAATGCATTCATCATTCTGGAAACACACTTGGAACGAGATAACCTCCACAGAAGGCTTATGGCCACTGCGAGAAGTCTAAAGAAGCAGAAGCAATGGCTAAAGGCCGCACAGGAAATGCTCAATCGCAGATGGAATAAAGTGCTAGACACTGAAGAAAAGTACGGCGATGATTGCCACACAAAGAGCTACCCAAAACGCAAGCTGCTGCCAGAATTCGACGACGAGGCCGTTCCACCAAAGAACAACATGGCCAGGAGGCTGGATAAACCAATTCATAACCGCAATAGAGCAGCTACCGACGCCGCACACGATCTATGCAAGCTCCTGGATAAAAAAGCCGGCGCGGCTAGGTCCATCTATGTATCTAAAGGACACACCCCGGCGCAAAACTATGGTAACCAAAATAATCATACCAATCGGATACCTGTTCGGAATCAGCACTGGACACAACAACAACAGACGGCATGCCATAGCGCGTCCAGATACAGAGGGGCTGCTCACCCCCTGTGCTTCACCGAAGAGGTACTGGACCATGAATTTCCACCGGGTTTTAAACCTTTGAATATAGAGGCATACGAAGGAAAGACAGGCCCAGGGGTCTGGATCGAGGATTTTATCCTGCATATACACATGGCTCGTGGGGACGACCTCCATGCCATCAAATACCTTCCCCTCAAGTTGAAGGGGCAAGCTCGACACTGGTTGAAAAGCCTCCCCAAAAATTCAATCAGAAGTTGGGAGGAACTCGAGGACGCTTTCAGGGCCGATTTTCAAGGGACTTATGTCCGGCCTCCGGATGCGGACGATTTAAGTCACATAATCCAACAGCCCGGAGAGTCCGCCCGCAAGCTTCGGAATAGATTCCTCACTAAGAAGAATCAAATTGTCGATTGTCTGGATGCTGAAGCCTTAGCGGCCTTCAAACACAGCTTCCGCGACGAGTGGCTTGCCAGACACCTCGGCCAAGAAAAGTCAAGGACAATGGCAGCCTTAACAAGTCTTATGACCCGCTTTTGCGCAGGCGAAGATAGCTGGTTCGCCCGTAAAGGCACTAGCGACCCAAGCACATCAGAAATAAGGGATGGCAACGGGAAGCCACGGTGAGGGAGTCCTGGACTAGGGGGTGTCCGGACAGCCGGACTATCATCATCCGCCGGACTCCAAGACTACGAAGATACAATATTGAAGACTCCGTCCCGTGTCCGAATGGGACTTTCCTTGGCGTCGAAGGCAAGCTTGGCGATACGGATATGTAGATCTCCTACCATTGTAACCGACTCTGTGTAACCCTAGCCTCCTCCGGTGTCTATATAAACCGGAGGGCTTTAGTCCGTAGGACAACATATATTACAACAATCATACCATAGGCTAGCTTCTAGGGTTTAGCCTCCTTGATCTCGTGGTAGATCCACTCTTGTACTACCCATATCATCAATATTAATCAAGCAGGACATAGGGTTTTACCTCCATTGAGAGGGCCCGAACCTGGGTAAAAACATTGTGTCCCTCGTCTCCTGTTACCATCCGCCTAGACGCACAGTTCGGGACCCCCTACCCGAGATCCGCCGGTTTTGACACCCACATTGGTGCTTTCATTGAGAGTTCCTCTGTGTCGTCACCGATAGGCTTGATGGCATCTTCAACCAACAACACTGTCCAGGGTGAGACTTTTCTCCCCGGACAGATGTTCGTATTCGGCGGCTTCGCACTGCGGGTTATTCACTTGGCCATCTGGAGCAGATTGAAAGCTACGCCCCTGGCCGTCAGGTCAGATTCGGAAGCCTAAACTTCACGGCCGATGTCCGCGGAGACTTGATCTTCGACGGACTCGAGCGACAGCCAAGCGCGTCGCATTGTGACGACGGGCATGATCTAGCTCTGCCACCGAACAGTGCCTTGGTGGCCGCACACGAATCCGCTTCGGCCATTAGTCCGGAGCCGATCGCCCAGATCGAGGGCCGGTGGATAGACGCCGCCCTGGGGGCTTCAACATCCACGGCGATGGAGCCGAACACTAATCCTGTCCCCTGCGAAACTCGTGATTCCGAGGCGCCGGACTCCTTGCCAGACTCCGAACCTCCCGCGCCCCTACCAATCGATTCGGATTGGGCGCCGGTTATGGAATTCACCGCCGCGGACATCTTCCAATACTCGCCTTTTGGCGATATCCTGAATTCACTAAAGCATCTCTCGTTATCAAGAGAGTCCTGGCCGGACTATGGCCAGGATGGTTGGGGTACGGACGACGGAGAAATTCAGAGCCCACCCACCACCCACTTTGTAGCCACTGTCGACGATTTAACCGACACGCTAGACTACGACTCCGACGACATCGACGCTATGGACGACGATGCCGGAGACGAACAGGAACCAGCACCTACAGGGCACTAGAAGACCACCTCGTCATATGACATATACATGGTGGATACCCCAAAGGAGAGTGATGACGAGGACCAACGGGCCGTGGCAGAAGATAACCCCGCCGATAAGCAACCGAAACGGCAACGCAGACGCCGCCCTAAGTCCCGCCTCGACGACAACAACGCTCCCAAGGAGCCCGCAATACGGCAGGGCTCACAAACGGACGACGAACATGCAGATAAGCAACCGTACGAACATGACGAGTCAGACAATCAGTCCAGGCCCGGTGAACACAACAGTCCGGACGACCTCATGCCGGACACACCGCCGTAGAGCAAAAACCTTCGGAAAAGACTCGTCAACACTGCAAGAAGCCTGAAGAAGGAAAAGAGGAAGCTCAAAACAGCGGAAGACACACTCAGAAAGAGATGGAGCAAAGTGCTCAAAACCGCAGATAAATACGGCAATGGCCACCAATCAAAGAGCTACCCGAAGCGCAAGCTACTACCAGAATTCGACGAGGAGGCCATAGAGCCTCCACCGCCCAAAAATAAAGAGGCTGCCTAGTTGGATAGACGGCCAGATGATAGGCCAAATTCTGACAGCGGCGCCACACATAAACCAACCAAGGAACTTGGAAGGATAGATGGCCCAGCCAGATCCATCTACGGGCCAAAGGAGAAAGCCCCAAGAAGCAAGGCAACACGTCAAGTGTCCGATGATAGCGGCACACACAAATACAGGGGCGCCGCACACCCACTATGTTTCACCGATGAGGTGCTGGACCATGAATTCCCAGCAGGATTTAAACCCATAAACATAGAGGCCTACGATGGAACAACAGACCCTGGAGTCTGGATAGAAGATTATATACTACATATACACATGGCCAGAGGAGACGATCTCCATGCCATAAAATACCTACCCCTCAAGCTC
This sequence comes from Triticum dicoccoides, assembly GCF_002162155.2. Classification (NCBI taxonomy): domain Eukaryota; kingdom Viridiplantae; phylum Streptophyta; class Magnoliopsida; order Poales; family Poaceae; genus Triticum; species Triticum dicoccoides. Next base: position 699,929,253 of record NC_041383.1, on the reverse strand, counting down.
AAAGGGCCAGCCCGTCATTGGCTTAAAAGCCTCAGCAGAATGTCCGAGACGAATGGCTTAGCAGCTTTCAAGCACAATGTCCGAGACGAATGGCTCGCCAGGCACCTCGGTCAAGAGAAACCGAGGACAATGTCTGCACTAACAAGACTCATGACATGCTTCTGTGCGGGAGAGGATAGCTGGCTAGCAAGATGCAGCACCAGCGACCCAAGTACATCCCAGATAAGAGATGGAATCCGAGATAATGCCGCCATGAGTTTGCTGGCGGGTTTTGAGGTATGCAAAAATGACGCATCCTTTTGTCTTTTAGCAGTTTTGCACATAAAAATGTGGCCTGTATAGATAGTAGCCCCTGAGACTCGGTAGGTTGTCGGAAACGACAGCGTGCCGAGGATCAAAATCTTGAAATCTCAAGTAATGAATACTTCCGTCCCTATACAGGTGGCAGATAGTCCGAGGGCCAGCCGGACTAATGAGTTTGCCGAATTAAGTCGGCGACTTGACGTGGCGGATGCTGATATCGCGCTTGTCAACCAGCGAATTGACGAGTTGCAAGGTAAATTAATTCTCCGCAGTTGCTTTATTTAAGGGGGTCGAAGCCCTCCTCTGATAAATTGTATGCTATTGTACAGATGGTGCTGCTGCTGTGGAGAGCCTTCAGGCCGAACTTGCTCGAGCTAAGGAGCAAGCCCGAAGGAGTGACGCGGCTGCCTCGAAGGCGGCCGAAGAGTTGAAAGCCGAAAAGGCTGCGCACTGCCTAAGCAGGGCGGAGGTGGCCGAATTGGCCATGAAATTAAAGGATGCTACCGACCGTAATGAGGCTCTTGAGAAGGAGCGCTTATTGGAGCGGGAAGACCTGAAGAAGGCCATCACCGAAGCCAAGGATGCCCGCTCTGCAATGCGGGCTATGAAGGAGGAACTACGCCAGGCCGGAGAGATCGTGGCTGGCAAGCCTATTCTGCTGCGTCGCCGGTTTATGGATGCAAAGTATGCTCAATTTGAGCGGCTATGGAGTCCGGAGGATCCGTATATGGATTTAGCTGCAAGTGCGGCAAATGCCGTTAAGCACTTCCGGAGCCAGGGGGATCACGAGACGGAAGAGCTATATTGGTCTCAATTCCACAGTCCGGATCGCTCCCTTCCGTTGACGGACCGGTTGGCCGAATGGGCCGAACTAAATAGATTGTTTGGTCTTGCCATGTCTGACATCGTGGCCCATGTCTGGCCAGGGAGGTCCAAGGCGACGAGCTACTTCGGCTTACTGCAGCAGTTCCTTGGGGCGGTGCCGCATATAAAGGCCATGAAGCGGTCGGCCTGCATCGAGGGCGCGCGGATGGCTCTTGCCCGTGTGAAGGCGCATTGTCCGAAGATGGATGCCACCGCTGTTGCCGCCCAGGGTCCGGATGAAAGCCGGCTCCCTGCCGAGCACTACTTCGGAGAAGTCATGCACGGCGCTCGTATAATAGAGTTGCAGTGCTCGAAGAATGTAACGTTCAAATGAACGCCTTAGCCTGTAAATCGATGATTATGTTATAACTGCTTTTTATACTTGTGCGTCCAAGTAGTAAAACTTCTCCTGTGCGGTCGTTTACGTATAATTGTGTATAACTTGAAAGATGGCAGTCTTCGGCTTCAGCTCCCGAGCACAAGGTGCTGGGGTGTTCGCAAAAATAGCGCGTTTTCACACTTAATCCGACGTCTCGGTCCTGTTATAAGGAGGTGGTAGCGTAGCGAACGAGGCAATCCGGACTATAATGCTTTATCACTTTCACTTAGCCAGTGGAGCTTGAGGGTGGGGCTACGATATAGCCCCTTGTGGCACCGCACGTCTCCGTATTCGGGGTGCGTATGTGCCTGACCGGGAAACGGTCCTTCATCAAAGCGGGGAATTCTAAACATTCCGGTAGTCGATCGAGTGGTTGACCAGTCTCTCGCTGTATCATGACAGTCAATTTTCGGCTTTCTCTACTGAGGTGCTCGCCCAGCCGAACCGGGGCACAATCGCAGTAGTTCTCCTGGTGAGCCGATGATACGGAATGTAAGGCAGCAAAACACGGTTCAAGTGTTCGATGATTAATTTGGAGTATTCGGAGATGGAACCCGCCTTGCAATGCCGAAGACAAGACTGTGCGCCGGACTCATCGTCATTGAAGCTTGGTTCAGGGGCTACTGAGGGAGTCCTGGATTAGGGGGTATCCGAATAGCCAGACTATATGCTTCGTTCGGACTGTTGGAGCGTGAAGATACAAGACTCAAGACTCCGTCCCGTGTCCGGATGGGACTCTCCTTTGCGTGCAAGACAAGCTTGGCGATCCGGATATTATATTTCCTTCCTTGTAACCGACTCCATGTAAACCCTAGCCCTCTCCGGTGTCTATATAAACCGGAGAGTTTAGTCCTTGGAGGGATGATCGCAATCATAATCATCATAGGCTAGCTTCTAGGGTGGCCTTTATGATCTCGTGGTAGATCAACTCTTGTACTACTCATATCATCAATATCAATCAAGCAGGAAGTAGGGTTTTACCTCCATCAAGAGGGCCCGAACCTGGGTAAACATTGTGTCCCTTGCCTCCTATTACCATTAGCCTAAGACATACAGATCGGGACACCCTACCCGAGATCCGCCGGTTTTGACACCGACACCCGCCACGATCCTTCTCTTGATCCTCAGCGGCACTATGTATGCCCATCTCTAGTGTGTCCAACAATGTCTTCCTTGGATCGGATCGAGTCCTGCCATCCACTTGCCTCTTCCTCTTAGGCATTCAGAGTGGGTGGTGCGTCGACAAGAGAAGCTCTGTGAAAATTGGGTCTTCGAAGGTGTCCGGTGTCGGCATGACGTGGTGCTGTGTTTCAACTTAGGATAGGTGATTTTCTTTGTAGTTTGCTTTTGCGGTGGTGGCCCTTGATGGTCTTACTCGGGTGTGTGCTATGCTCGTTGTTCGCAGCGAGTGTTAGCTTTCTTATAATTAACATTTTGTCTTCTATAAAGCTATGGTACGCCTAGATGTACTCTCGAGAAAGAAAAGATAGTTGTGCTTCTTACGAAAAAGCACTTCCTAGCAAAAAATAAACCAAGCCTATGAAAAACCAAGCAAAAGCCAAAAAAATCAGAAAACATGTGCAGAAAGAAAACCCAAAATTTCGATGGTGCGTGAGCGCACGACACGTGGCAATGGTTGGACACAACACTGGACGTGCTCCCAGGCGCAAAACAGTGAAAACTGCGGAAGCCCTCCAAAGAATAAATTAGTTGCTCCCCTTCTCTGCTTGCTGTGTTTCCAACATGGAATGAGAAGCAGTACGACCCAAAGATTCTTGGTACCAAGCAGACGGCATACTTGTCGATCGAAAGTGAGAGCACACCCCAAAGATTCATTAGTACAAACTCCTTCAATAATTTACTCATAAATAAGCCAGATCTGGTTTGCCGTAAGCGTATGCCTCGATGGAAGGGATGTGTACGTGTTATATAGGCAACATAGAGTACAATAGGCACAGGTTGTTAGGAGTCTTTTCCCCTACTCCAAGCTACATCGGATGAGGATCATCTCAACTAACAACCTGCAGATAATACACGCACAACACATGCAACTACATCATCGTGACACATATGTCACGTTACACAACTAGCCTATCAGTTAACATCCTCCCTCAATCTCAACAAGTGAAGGTTTAGATTGTTCTTGAAGGCTTGAAGTTGTCGAGCTTGCAAGGGTTTTGTAAAGCCATCAACAACTTGATCTCCAGTTGGAATGAACCGTACTTCCAACAACTTTCTTGTAACTCTTTCTCGAACAAAGTGATAGACAATTTCTATATGCTTTGTTCTTGCATGAAATACAGGATTTGCAGAAAGATAAGTTGCTCCAAGATTATCACACCATAGTTGTACATGTGATCTTCCAATACCCAATTCATTGAGTAGTGTTTCTATCCACATTACCTCAGCAGTTGCATTTGCCAGAGATTTATATTCAGCTTCTGTACTTTATAGAGACACGGTTACTTTCTTCTTTGCATTCCAGGATATGAGGTTTGAACCAAGAATGATGGCAACGCCACCAGCGGACCGCCTATCATCAGGGCATCCAGCCCAATCTGCATCTGAAAAAGCACTTACTGCTGTTGAAGAAGACTTACATAATTCCAGCCCTCTTTCAACACTTCCTTGAAGATACCTCAAAATCCTTTTTATAGTTGTCCAATGCACTGTGGTAGGAGCATGTAGAAACTAACAAACCTTGTTAACAGAGAAGGAAATATCTGGTCGTGTTAAAGTTAAATACTGGAGTGCACCAACCACAATTCTGTATTTTGTTCCTTCCTCTGGACTCAATAACACCCCTTCATGCAAAGACAACTTATCAGTTGTAGACATGGGTGTGTTAGAGGGTTTGCAATCTTTCATACCTACACGCTTGATTACATCTCTGACATACTTTTCTTGAGTTAAGACTATACCATCATGCACCTTTTTAACCTCAATACCTAGGAAATAATGATCATCAGCACTATTTTCACCCCCTTGATCAGTTGGGTTCAAGAGTTCTGGAGGTAGCAGAAGGATTTCAGAACGTAATCTTCCTCCGGCATTGGGATGTAAAGTGGAGAATGGAAAAATATTTTCATCAAAAACTACATCCCTTGAAATGTAGACACGTCCTGTAGAGATATCAAGACATTTGAAACCTTTGTGAAGGTTACTATACCCCAGGAAAGCGCACTGTTTGGATCGAAATTGGAGATTGTGTTTATTATATGGCCAAAGGTTAGGCCAACAAGCGCAACCAAAGATTCTGAGGGCTGAATAGTTGGGTTTTTCATGATATAATCGTTCAAGGGGGGTTTCAAAGTTGATAACTTTACTAGGTAGACGGTTGATCAAATATGTAGCAGCAGTGAATGCTTCGTCTCAAAACTTTAGGGGTATACAAGCTTTGGAAAGGAGAGATAAACCAACCTCAACTATATGCCGGTGTTTACGTTCTGCTGAGCCATTCTGTTGATGGGCATAAGGACAAGAGACATGGTGAGAGATGCCGATTTTTGCGAAGAAGGAGTTGAGTTTTTCATACTCCCCACCCTAGTCTGTTTGAAGAGCAAGAATTTTGCGATTGAATTGTCTTTCAACAAGGTTTTTAAAGTCATGAAATTTTTGGAAAACTCCAGACTTATGTTTAATGAGATAGATCCAAGTGAACTTGCTAAAGTCATCTATGAAGCTCACATAAAAAACATTCTTCCTACTATTTCAACAGCAGGACCCCAAACATCAGAGAAGACAAGTTCTAAAGGAAACTTTGATTCACTTATTGACTTTGGATAAGGTAGCCGGTGACTTTTGCCTTTTTGGCAGGCATCACATACAAACACATTATTGAAAGAAATATCACATGGGAGGTTATTGTTGCTAACAATCTTCCTAATGATGACGGAAGAAGGAAGACCTAAACATCGGTGCCATCTATCTGAAGATATTTTGATGGCACTTAGCACTTGCTTCTTGGCGTCTACCCCTGCCTCGAAGTAGAACCTTCCTCATTCCCTGTTCCTCGACAAGAAAAAATCAAGGATGAATTTGAACAAAAGTATTGTTGTCGGTGGCAAGCTGACTAGCTGAAATTAGACTTTTATCAGCTTCAGGGACATGGAGAATTTTGTTTAGGTGGAGATCGCGATCAGGGGTGTGTATAGCTGAATAACCAATGTGTTGAATAGCCATACCTGAACCGGATGTAGTGTGGATCTGTTCTCCGCCGATGTACCTATCCCGCACCTTCAGCTTCTCCAAGTCGCCGGTGATGTGGTCAGTGGCGCCGCTATCCAGGTACCAATTTGTGTCTACCCCATACTGAGGCGTCACCATGTTGGCGGACTTGTCTTCTTCTCCCTGGTACGACTCATTGATGTCTACTACACAACCTTCTTCTTGTAGACGTTGTTGGGCCTGCAAGTGCACAGGTTTGTAGGACAGTAGCAAATTTCCCTCAAGTGGATGACCTAAGGTTTATCAATCCGTAGGAGGCGTAGGATGAAGATGGTCTCTCTCAAACAACCCTGCAACCAAATAACAAAGAGTCTCTTGTGTCCCCAACACACCCAATACAATGGTAAATTGTATAGGTGCACTAGTTCGGCGAAGAGATGGTGATACAAGTGCAATATGGATGGTAGATAAAGGTTTTTGTAATCTGAAAATATAAAAACAGCAAGGTAACTAAAGATAAAAGTGAGCGTAAACGGTATTGCAATGGTAGGAAACAAGGCATAGGGTTCATACTTTCACTAGTGCAAGTTCTCTCAACAATAATAACATAGAGAGATCATATAACAATCCCTCAACATGCAACAAAGAGTCACTCCAAAGCCACTAATAGCAGAGAACAAATGAAGAGATTATGGTAGGGTATGAAACCACCTCAAAGTTATTCTTTCGGATCGATCTATTCAAGAGTTCATACTAGAATAACACCTTAAGACACAAATCAACCAAAACCCTAATGTCACCTAGATAGTCCATTGTCACCTCAAGTATCCGTGGGCATGATTATACGATATGCATCACACAATCTCAGATTCATCCAACCAACACAAAGTACTTCAAAGAGTGCCCCAAAGTTTCTACCAGAGAGTCAAGACGAAAACGTGTGCCAACCCCTATGCATAGGTTCATGGGTGGAACCCGCAAGTTGGTCACCAAACCATACATCAGGTGGCACGTGAAATCCCATTGTCACCACAGATAAACACGGCAAGACATACATCAAGTGTTCTCAAATCCTTAAAGACTCAATCCGTTAAGATAACTTCAAACGGAAAACTCAATTCATCACAAGAGAGTAGAGGGGGAGAAACATCATAAGATCCAACTATAATAGCAAAGCTCGCGATACATCAAGATCGTGCCATAGAGAGAACACGAGAGAGAGAGAGAGAGAGATCAAACACAAAGCTACTGGTACATACCCTCAGCCCCGAGGGTGAACTACTCCCTCATCGTCATGGATAGCGCCGGGATGATGAAGATGGCCACCGGTGATGGGTTCCCCCTCCGGCAGGGTGCCGGAACAGGCTCCCGAGAGGTTTTTGGTGGCTACAAAGGCTTGCGGCGGCGGAACTCTGGATCTATCTTTATTATCGATGTTTTCAGGGTACGTAGGCTTATATAGGCGAAAGAAGTCGGTCGGGGAGCCTCGAGGGGCCCACAAGAGGGTAGGGCGCGCCCAGGGGGTGGGCGTGTTGGAAATATGCCCTAGAGGAAATAATAAAATGGTTATTATTATATTTCCTTGATCATGATAATTATCTATTGTTCATGCTATAATTGTATTAACTGGAAGCCGTAATACATGTGTGAATACATAGACCACAACTTGTCCGTAGTGAGCCTCTAGGTGACTAGCTCGTTGATCAATAGATGGTCATGGTTTCCTGACCATGGACATTAGATGTCATTGATAGCGAGATCACATCATTAGGAGAACGATGTGATGGACAAGACCAAATCCTAAGCGCAGCACAAGATCGTGTAGTTTGTTTGCTAAAGCTTTTCTAATGTCAAGTATCATTTCCTTAGACCATGAGATTGTGGAACTCCCGCATGCCGTAGGAATTCTTTGGGTGTACCAAACGTCACAACGTAACTGGGAGGCTATAAAGGTGCACTATAGGTATCTCCAAAAGTGTCTGTTGGGTTGGCATGAATCGAGACTGGGATTTGTCACTCCGTATGACGGAGAGGTAACTCTGGGCCCACTCGGTAATGCATCATCTGAAGGAAATATGCCCTAGAGGCAATAATAAAGTTATTATTTATTCCTCATATCATGATAAATGTTTATTATTCATGCTAGAATTGTATTAACCGGAAACATGATACATGTGTGAATACATAGACAAACATAACGTCACTAGGATGCCTCTACTTGACTAGCTCATTAATCAAACATGGTTATGTTTCCTAACAATAGACATGTGTTGTCATTTGATTAATGGGATCACATCATTAGGAGAATGATGTGATTGACATGACCCATTCCATTAGCCTATCACTTGATCGTTTAGTATATTGCTATTGCTTTCTTCATGACTTATACATGTTCCATTAACTATGAGATTATGCAACTCCCGTTTACCGGAGGAACACTTTGGGTGCTACCAAACGTCACAACATAACTGGGTGATTATAAAGGAGTACTACAGGTGTCTCCGAAGGTACATGTTGGGTTGGCGTATTTCGAGATTAGGTTTTGTCACTCCGATTGTCAGAGAGGTATCTCTAGGCCCTCTCGGTAATGCACATCACTACAAGCCTTGCAAGCAATGTAGCTAATGAGTTAGTTACGGAATGATGCATTACGTAACGAGTAAAGAGACTTGCTGGTAACAAGATTGAACTAGGTATTAGATACCGATGATCAAATCTCGGGCAAGTAACATACCGATGACAAAGGGAACAACGTATGTTGTTATGCGGTTTGACCGATAAAGATCTTCGTAGAATATGTAGGAGCCAATATGGGCATCCTGGTTCCGCTATTGGTTATTGACCGAGAATAGTTCTAGGTCATGTCTACATAGTTCTCGAACCCGTAGGGTCCGCACGCTTAACGTTACGATGACAGTTTCATTATGAGTTTATAAGTTTTGATGTACCGAAGTTTGTTCGGAGTCCCGGATGTGATCACGGACATGACGAGGAGTCTCGAAATGGTCGAGACATAAACATTGATATATTGGACGATTATATTCGGACACCGGAAGTGTTCCGGGCGTTTTCGGAGAAAACTGGAGTGCCAGAGGGTTACCGGAACCCCCCCCCCGGGAGAAGTAATGGGCCTTATGGGCCTTAGTGCAGAGAGAGAGGGGGGCAGCCAGCATCGTCCGCGCGCCCCCTCCCCCTCTTGTCCGAATTGGACTAGGAAGGGGGGCGCCCCCTCTTTCCCTCTCCCTCTCCCCCTTCCTTTCCCCCTCCTAGTAGGAGTAGGAAAGAGGGAGTCCTACTCCTACTAGGAGGAGGACTCCTCCTCCTTGGCACGCCCCCTAGGGCCGGCCGGCCTCCCCCCTTGCTCTTTTATATAGGGGGACAGGGGGGCACCCTAGGACACACAAGTTGATCTACGGATCGTTCCTTAGCCGTGTGCGGTGCCCCCCTCCACCATATTCCACCTCGGTCATATCGTCGCAGAGTTTAGGCGAAGCCCTGCGCTGGTAGAGCATCATCATCGTCACCACGCCGTCATGCTGACAGAACTCATCCCCGACACTTTGCTGGATCGGAGTCCGGGGATCGTCATCGAGCTGAACGTGTGCTGAACTCGGAGGTGCCGTACGTTCTGTACTTGGATCGGTCGGATCGTGAAGATGTACGACTACATCAACCGCGTTGTCATAACGCTTCCGCTTACAGTCTACGAGGGTACGTGGACAATACTCTTCCCTCTCGTTGCTATGCCATCACCATGATCTTGCGTGTGCGTAGGAAAATTTTGAAATTACTACGTTCCCCAACAGTGGTATCAGAGCCAGGTTTTATGCGTAGATGTCATATGCACGAGTAGAACACAAGTGAGTTATGGGCGATACAAGTCATACTGCTTACCAGCATGTCATACTTTGGTTCAGCGGTATTGTGAGATGAAGCGGCCCGGACCGACATTACGCGTATGCTTACGCGAGACTGGTTTCACCGTTACGAGCACTCGTGCTTAAAGGTGACTGGCGGGTGTCTGTCTCTCTCACTTTAGTTGAACCGAGTGTGGCTACGCCCGGTCCTTGCGAAGGTTAAAACAGCACTAACTTGACGAACTATCGTTGTGGTTTTGATGCGTAGGTAAGAACGGTTCTTGCTTAGCCCGTAGCAGCCACGTAAAATTTGCAACAACAAAGTAGAGGACGTCTAACTTGTTTTTGCAGGGCATGTTGTGATGTGATATGGTCAAGACGTGATGCTATATTTTATTGTATGAGATGATCATGTTTTGTAACCGAAGTTATCGACAACTGGCAGGAGCCATATGGTTGTCGCTTTATTGTATGAAATGCAAACGCCCTGTAATTGCTTTACTTTATCACTAAGCGGTAGCGATAGTCGTAGAAGCAATAGATGGCATAACGACAAAGATGCTACGATGAAGATCAAGGTGTCGCGCCGGTGACGATGGTGATCACGACGGTGCTTCGGAGATGGAGATCACAAGCACAAGATGATGATGGACATATCATATCACTTATATTGATTGCATGTGATGTTTATCCTTTATGCATCTTATCTTGCTTTGTTTAACGGTAGCATTTTAAGATGATCTCTCACTAAAAATTATCAAGAAGTGTTCTCCCTGAGTTTGCACCATTGCGAAAGTTCTTCGTGCTGAGACACCACGTGATTATCGGGTGTGATAGGCTCTACGTTCAAATACAACGGGTGCAAAACAGTTGCACACGCAGAATATTCAGGTTAAACTTGACGAGCCTAGCATATAACAGATGTGGCCTCGGAACACGAAGACCGAAAGGTCGAGCGTGAATCATATAGTAGATATGATCAACATATTGATGTTCACCGTTGAAACTACTCCATCTCACGTGACGATCGGACATGGTGTAGTTGATATGGATCACGTAATCACTTAGAGGATTAGAGGGATGTCTATCTAAGTGGGAGTTCTTTAGTAATATGATTGATTGAACTTAAATTTATCATGAACTTAGTCCTGGTAGTATTTTGCATATTATGTTGTACATCAATAGCTTGCATTGTCTTCATATGTTTATTTTGATATGTTCCTAGAGAAAATTGTGTTGAAAGATGTTAGTAGCAATGATGCGGATTGGATCCGTGATCTGAGGTTTATCCTCATTGCTGCACAGAATAATTATGTCCTTAATGCACCGCTAGGTGACAGACAAATTGCAGGAGCAGATACAGACGTTATGAACGTTTGGCTAGCTCAATATGATGACTATTTGATAGTTTAGTGCAGCATGCTTAACGGCTTAGAATCGGGACTTCAAAGACGTTTTGAACGTCATGGACCATATGAGATGTTCCAGGAGTAGAAGTTAATATTTCAAGCAAATACCCGAGTTGAGAGATATGAAGTCTCCAACAAGTTCTATGGCTAAAAGATGGAGGAGAATCGCCCAACTAGTGAGCATGTGCTCAGATTGTCTGGGTACTACAATCGCTTGAATCAAGTGGGAGTTAATCTTCCAGATAAGATAGTGATTGACAGAATTCTCTAGTCACCATCACCAAGTTAGTAGAACTTTGTGATGAACTATAGTATGCAAGGGATGACGAAAACGATTCCCAAGCTCTTCGTGATGTTGAAATCGACGAAGGTAGAAATCAAGAAAGAGCATCAAGTGTTGATGGTTGACAAGATCACTAGTTTCAAGAAAAGGGCAAAGGGACAGAAAGGGGAACTTCAAGTAGAATGACAAGCAAGTTGTCACTCCCACGAAGAAGCCCAAAGCTGAACCAAAGCCTGAGACTGAGTGCTTACACTGCAAAGGAAATGGTCACTAGAAGCGGAAATGCCCTGAATATTTGGTGGATAAGAAGGATGGCAAAGTGAACAAGGGTATATTTGATATACAGGTTATTGATGTGTGCCTTACTAGTGTTTATAGTCACCCCTGAGTATTTGATACTTGTTCGGTTGCTAAGATTAGTAACTCAAAATAGGAGTTACAGAATAAACAGAGACTAGTTGAAGGGGAAGTGACGATGAGTGTTGGAACTAGTTCCAAGATTGGTATGATAATCATCGCACACTCCCTATACTTTCGGGATTAGTGTTAAACCTAAATAAATGTTATTTGGCGTTTGCGTTGAGCATGAATATGATTTGATCATGTTTATTGCAATACGGTTATTCATTTAAAGTTAGAGAATAAATTGTTATTCTGTTTACATGGATAAAACCTTCTATGGTCATACACCCAATGAAAATAGTTTGTTGGATCTCAATCGTAGTGATACACATATTCATAATATTGATGCCAAAAGATGCAAAGTTAATAATGATAGTGCAACTTATTTGTGGCACTGCCGTTTCGGTCATATCGGTGTAAAGCGCATGAAGAAACTCCATAAAGATGGATTTTTGGAATCACTTGGTTATGAATCATTTGATGCTTGCGAACCGTGCCTTTTGGGCAAGATGACTAAAACTCCGTTCTCCGAAACAATGGAACAAGCTACTGACTTATTAGAAATAATACATACCGATGTATGCGATCCAATGAGTGTTGATGCTCGTGGCAAGTATCGTTATTTTCTGACCTTCACAAGATGATTTGAGCAGATATGGGTATATCTACTTGATGAAACATAAGTCTGAAATAATTGAAAGGTTCAAAGAATTTCAGAGTGAAGTGGAAAAAACATCGTAATAAGAAAATAAAGTTTCTGTGATCTGATCACGGAGACTAATATTTGAGTTACGAGTTTGGTCTTCAATTAAAACAATGTGGAATAGTTTCACAGCTCACGCCACCTGGAACACCACAACGTTATGGTGTGTCTGAACGTCGTAACCACACTTTATTGGATATGGTGCGATCTATGATGTCTCTTATTGATTTACCATTATCGTTTTGGGGTTATGCACTAGAGACGGCTGCATTCACGTTAAATGGGCACCATCTAAATTCGTTGAGACGACACTATATGAACTATGGTGTAGCAAGAAACCCAAGTTGTCGTTTCTTAAAGTTTGGGGTTGCAATGCTTATGTGAAAAAGTTTCAGCATGATAAGCTCAAACCCAAATCGGAGAAGTATGTCTTCATACAATACCCAAAAGAGACTTTTTGGGTACACCTTCTATCACAGATCCGAAGGCAATATCTTTGTTGCTTAATGTGGATCCTTTTAGAGAAGGAGTTTCTCTCAAAAGAAGTGAGTGGGAGGAAAGTATAACTTGATGAGGTAACTGTACCTTCTCCCGAATTGGAAAATAGTTCATCACTGAAATCAGTTCCAGTGATTCCTACACCAATTAGTGAGAAAGCTAATGATGATGATCATGAAACTTCTGATCAAGTTACTACAGAACCTCGTAGGTCTTCCAGAGTACGGTCTGCACCAGAGTGGTACGGTAATCCTGTTCTGAAAGTCATGTTACTAGACCATGATAAACCTACGAACTATGTGGAAGCGATGATGAGCCCAGATTCCGCAAAATGGCTGGATGCCATGAAATCTGAGATAGGATCCATGCATGAGAACAAAGTGTGGACTTTGGTGGACTTGCCCGATGATTGGCAAACCATAGAAAAATAAATGGATCGTCAAGAGGAAGACGGACGTTGATAGTAGTGTTACTATCTACAAAGCTCGACTTGTCGCAAAAAAGGTTTTTGACAAGTTCAAGGTGTTGACTATAATGAGATTTTCTCAACAGTAGCGATGCTTAAGTCTGTCCGAATCATGTTAGCAATTGCCACAATTTATAAAATCTGGCAAATGGATGTCAAAACTGCATTCCTTAATGGTTTTCTTCAAGAAGAGTTGTATATGATGCAACCAGAAGGTTTTGTCAATCCTAAAGGTGCTAACAAAATATGCAAGCTCCAGCAATCCATCTATGGACTGGTGCAAGCATCTCAGAGTTGGAATATACGCTTTGATAAGTTGATCAAAGCATATAGTTTTATACAAACTTGCGGTGAAGCCTATATTTACAAGAAAGTGAGTGGGAGCTCTGTAGCATTTCTGATATTATATGTAGATGACATATTGTTAATTGGAAATGATATAGAATTTCTGGATAGCATAAAGGTATACTTGAATAAAAATTTTTCAATGAAACACCTCGGTGAAGCTGCTTACATATTGGGAATCAAGATCTATAGAGATAGATCAAGACGCTTAATTGGACTTTCACAAAGCACATACCTTGATAAATTTTTGAAATAGTTCAAAATGGAATAGTCAAAGAAGGAGTTCTTGCCTGTGATGAAAAGGTGTGAAGTTGAGTAAGACTCAAGACCCGACCATGGCAGAAAATAGAAAGAGAATGAAAAGTCATTCCCTATGCCTTAGTCATAGGTTCTATAAAGTATGCTATGCTGTGAAACTAGACCTATTGTATACCTTGCTCAGAATTTGACAACGGAATACAATTTTGATCTAAGAGTAGATCACTGGACAGCGGTCAAGAATATCCTTAGTGAGGACTAAGGAGATGTTTCTCGATTATGGAAGTGATAAAAGAGCCCGTCGTAAAAGTTACAACGATGCAAGCTTTTACACCAATCCAGATGACTCTAAATCTCAATCTGGATACATATTGAAAGTGGGAGCAATTAGCTAGAGTAGCTCCGTGCAGAGCATTGTGGACATAGAATATTTGCAAAATACATACGGCTCTGAATATGACAGACCCGTTGACTAAACTTCTCTCACAAGAAAAACATGATCATACCTTAGTACTATTGGTATTAATCACATACAGATGTGAATATTGGCGTTAAATCACATGGTGATGTGAACTAGATTATTGACTCTAGTGCAAGTGGGAGACTGAAGGAAATATGCCCTAGAGGCAATAATAAAGTTATTATTTATTTCCTCATATCATGATAAATGTTTATTATTCATGCTAGAATTGTATTAACCGGAAACATGATACATGTCTGAATACATAGACAAACATAACGTCACTAGTATGCCTCTACTTGACTAGCTCATTAATCAAAGATGGTTATGTTTCCTAACCATAGACATGTGTTGTCATTTGATTAATGGGATCACATCATTAGGAGAATGATGTGATTGACTTGACCCATTCCGTTAGCCTAGCACTTGATCGTTTAGTATATTGCTATTGCTTTCTTCATGACTTATACATGTTCCTGTAACTATGATATTATGCAACTCCCGTTTACCGGAGGAACACTTTGGGTGCTACCAAACGTCACAACGTAACTGGGTGATTATAAAGGAGTACTACAGGTGTCTCCGAAGGTACATGTTGGGTTGGTGTATTCGAGATTAGGTTTTGTCACTCCGATTCTCGGAGAGGTATCTTTGGGCCCTCTCGGTATGCACATCACTACAAGCCTTGCAAGCAATGTAGCTAATGAGTTAGTTACGGAATGATGCATTACGTAACAAGTAAAGAGTCTTTCCGGTAACGAGGTTGAACTAGGTATTAGATACCGACGATCGAATCTCGGGCAAGTAACATACCGATGACAAAGGGAACAACGTATGTTGTTATGCGGTTTGACCGATAAAGATCTTCGTTGAATATGTAGGAGCCAATATGGGCATCAAGGTTACGCTATTGGTTATTGACCGAGAATAGTTCTAGGTCATGTCTACATAGTTCTCGAACCCGTAGGGTCCGCACGCTTAACGTTACGATGACAGTTTCATTATGAGTTTATAAGTTTTGATGTACCGAAGTTTGTTCGGAGTCCCGGATGTGATCACGGACATGACGAGGAGTCTCAAAATGGTCGAGACATAAAGATTGATATATTGGACGACTATATTCGGACACCGGAAGTGTTCCGGACGTTTTCGGAGAAAACCGGAGTGCCGGAGGGTTGCCGGAA
>NC_041383.1:699902830-699913308 GCF_002162155.2 Triticum dicoccoides | reverse complement strand
TATATAGGGGGGCAGGGGGGCACCCTAGGACACACAAGTTGATCTACGAATCGTTCCTTAGCCGTGTGCGGTGCCCCCCTCCACGATATTCCACCTCGGTCATATTGTTGCGGAGTTTAGGCGAAGCCCTGCACTGGTAGAGCATCATCATCGTCACCACACCGTCGTGCTGAAGGAACTCATCCCCGACACTTTGCTAGATCGGAGTCCGGGGATCGTCATCGAGCTAAACGTGTGCTGAACTAGGAGGTGCCGTACGTTCGGTACTTGGACCAGTCGGATCGTGAAGACGTACGACTACATCAACCACGTTGTCATAACGCTTCCGCTTATGGTATACGAGGGTACGTGGAAAACACTCTTCCCTCTCGTTGTTATGCCATCACCATGATCTTGCGTGTGCATAGGAAAATTTTGAAATTACTACGTTCCCCAACATCATCATAATGAGCTCAATGTGAATAAGTAGTTAGTCACGGGATCATGCATTACGGAATGAGCAAAGTGACTTGCCGGTAACAAGATTGAACGAGGTATTGGGATACCGACGATTGAATCTCGGGCAAGTAATGTACCGATTGACAAAGGGAATTGTATACGGGATTGCTTGAAGCCTCAACATTGTGGTTCATCCAATGAGATCATTGTGGAACATGTGGGAGCCAACATGGGTATCCAGATCCCGCTGTTGGTTATTGGTCGGAGAGATGTCTCGGTCATGTATGCATGGTTCCCGAACCCGTAGGGTCTACACACTTAAGGTTCTGTGATGCTAGAGTTGTTATGGGATCTCGGACATGACGAGGAGCTCCGGAATGGTCCGGACGTGAAGATCGGTATATTGGACGAAGGGTATTGGAGTCCGGAATTGTTCCGGGGGTACCACGTGATGACCAGCGTGTCCGAAAGGTGTTTCGAAGGCCCCGGCAAGTGTTGGGGGCCTTATGGGCCAAGGGGAGGGGGCACATCAGCCCACTAAGGGTCTGAGCGCCCCTCCCACCCCATCTCACGTAACCTGGAGAGGTTGGGGCGCCACCCCTAGGGCAGCCTCCCCTCCCGGCTTGGGGGGCAAGTTTCCTAGGAGGTGGGGGCGCCCAAACCCATCTAGGGTTTCCCCTGGCCGCCGCCCCTCCTCTAGATCCATCTAGAGGGGCCAGCCCCCTCTCCCCTTCCCCCTATATGTAGTGAGGGGGTGGGAGGGCAGCCACACCCTTCCCCTGGCGCAGCCCCTCCCTCCTCATACATCTCCTCCTCTGTAGTGCTTGGCGAAGCCCTGCTGGAGAACCACGAGCTCCACCACCACCACGCCATCGTGTTGTCAAAATTCTCCCTCAACTTCTCCTCTCATCTTGCTGGATCAAGAAGGAGGAGACGTCCCCGGGCTGTACTTGTGTTGAACACGGAGGCGCCGTCCGTTCGGTGCTAGATCGGATCTTCTGCGATTTGAATCGCCGCGAATACGACTCCATCATCCGCGTTCTTGCAACGCTTCCGTATCACGATCTTCAAGGGTATGAAGATGCACTCCCATCTCTCTCGGTGCTAGTCACTCCATAGATTGATCTTGGTGATGGGTAGAAAATTTTGAATTTCTGCTACGTTCCCCAACAGTGGCATCATGAGCTAGGTCTATGCGTAGTTTCTATGCACGAGTAGAACACAAGTTTGTTGTGGGCGTCGATTTTGTCAATTTACTTGCCACTACTAGTCTTATCTTGTTTCGGCGGCATCGTGGGATGAAGCTGCCCGGACCGACCTTACACGTACGCTTACGTGAGACAGGTTCCACCGACTGACATGCACTAGTTGCATAAGGTGGCTAACGGATGTCTGTCTCTCCCACTTTAGTTGGATCGGATTTGTTGAAAAGGGTCCTTATGAAGGGTAAATAGCAATTGGCATATCACGTTGTGGTTTTGGCATAGGTAAGAAACGTTCTTGCTAGAAACCTATAGAAGTCGCGTAAAAAACTTGCAACAACAATTAGAGGACGTCTAACTTGTTCTTGCAGCATATGCCGTGTGATGTGATATGGCCAAAAGGATGTGATGAATGATATATATGTGATGTATGAGATTGATCATGTTCTTGTAATAGGAATCACGACTTGCATGTCGATGAGTATGACAAACGGCAGGAGCCATAGGAGTTATCTTAATTATTGTATGACCTGCGTGTCATTGAATAACGCCATGTAATTACTTTACTTTATTGCTAAACCGTTAGCCATAGTAGTAGAAGTAATCATTGGCGTGACAACTTCATGAGGACACGATGATGGAGATCATGGTGTCATGCCGGTGACGATGATGATCATGGCGCCCCGAAGATGGAGATCAAAAGGAGCAAAATGATATTGGCCATATCATGTCACTATTTGATTGCACCCCTCGGTGTGCTGAACCTCGAGCATCGTTTGTGGATGTTGTGAACATCTGACATACACGTTTTGATGACTACGTGATAGTTCAGTGCGTAATGTTAAACGGTTCAGAATTGAGGCACCAAAGACATTTTTTAAATGTCGCAGAACATATGAGATGTTCCAAGAGCTGAAATTAGGATTTCAGGCTCATGCCCACATCAAGAGGTATGAGACCTCCGACAAGTTTCTTAACCTGCAAACTAAGGGAGAAAAGCTCAATCATTGAGCATGTGCTCAGATTGTCTGAGTATTACAATCACTTCAATCGAGTGGGAGTTAATCTTCCAGATGAGATAGTGATGGTTCTCCATAGTCACTGCCACCAAGCTATTAGAGCTTCGTGATGAACTATAACATATCAGGGATAGACATGATGATCCTTGAGCAATTAGCAATGTTTGACACCGCAAAAGTAGAAATCGAGTAGGAGCATCAATTGTTGATGGTTAATAAAACCACTAGTTTAAAGAAGGGCAAGGGCAAGAAGGGATACTTCATGAAACGGCAAATTAGTTGTTGCTCTAGTGAAGAAACCCAGGGTTGAAACCAAACCTGAGACTAAGTGCTTCTGTAATGAGGGAAAGGTCACTGAAGAAGAACTACCCTAGATACTTGGTAGATGAGAAGGCTGGCAAGGTTGACAGAAGCATATTGGATATACATTATATTAAATGTGTACTTTACTAGTACTCCTAGTAGCACTAGGGTATTAAGATACCGGTTCAGTTGCTAAGTGTTAGTAACTTGACATAAAAGAGCTACGGAATAAACGGAGACTACCTAAAGGTGAGATGACGATGTGTGTTGGAAGTGTTTCCAAGGTTGATGTGATCAAGCATCGCCTGCTCCCTCTACCATCGAGATTGGTGTTAAACCTAAATAATTGTTATTTGGTGTTTGCGTTGAGCATAGACATGATTGTATTATGTTTATCGCAATATGGTTATTCATTTAAGGAGAATAATGATTACTCTGTTTATTTGAATAATACCTTCAACGGTCTTGCACCTAAAATGAATGGTTTGGTGAATCTCGATCATTGTGATACACATGTTCATGCGAAAAGATATAAGATAGTAATGATAGTACCACATACTTGTGGCACTGCCATTTGAGTCGTACTGGTATAAAATGCATGAAGAAGCTCCATGTTGATGGATCTTTGGACTCACTCATTTTTGAAAAGATTGAGACATGCGAACCATGCCTATTGGTATATATGCATGAAGAAACTCCATACAGATGGATCGTTTGGACTCACTTGAGACATGAAAATCATACCACATGGGCAAGATGACGGAAAGGCCTCATTTTCAGTAAGATGGAACAAGAAAGCAACTTGTTGGAAGTAACGCATTTTGATGTGTGCAATCCAATGAGTGCTGAGGCACGTATTGGATATTGTTATGTTCTTACTTCACAAATGATTTGAGTAGATGCTAAATATATTTACTTGATGAAACACAAGTCTGAATTATTGAAAGGTTCAAGTAATTTCAGAGGGAAGTTGAAGATCTTCGTGACGAGAGGATAAAATGTCCATGATATGATCATAGAGATGAATATCTGAGTTACGAGTTTGGCACACAATTAAGACATTGTGGAAATTGTTTCACAACTAATACCGCCTGGAACACCATAGTGTGATGGTGTGTCCGAACATCATAAATGCACCCAATTGGATATGGTTCATACCATGATGTCTCTTATCGAATTACCACTATCGTTTATGGGTTAGGCATTAGAGACAACCACATTCACTCTAAATAGGGCACTGATACGTCTCCAACGTATCTATAATTTTTGATTGCTCCATGCTATATTATCTACTGTTTTGTGCAATATTGGGCTTTATTATCCACTTTTATACTGGAGGCCCAGCCCAGATTTGCTGTTTTATGCCTATTTCAGTGTTTCGAGGAAAAGGAATATCAGACGGAGTCAAAACGGAACGAAATCAACTGGAGAAGTTATTTTTGGAAGGAAAGCAAACCAGGGAACTTGGAGTGCACGTCAGGGGAGATATAGGCTGCCCACGAGGGTGGGGGGCTCCCCCCTCCCCCCCCCCCAGCCGCGCCCCCTACCTCGTGGGGCCCCCGTAGCTCCTCCGACGTACCCCCTGCACCCATATATACTCTTGTACCCTAAAACTTCCAGAACAGAAGATAGAATGGGAGTTCCGCCGCTGCAAGCCTCTGTAGCCACCAAAACCTCTCAGGAGCCTGTTCCGGCACCCTGCCGGAGGGGGAACCCATCACCGGTGGCCATCTTCACCATCCCAGCGCTATCCATGACGAGGAGGGAGTAGTCCACCCTCGGGGCTAAGGGTATGTACCACTAGCTATGTGTTTGATCTCTCTCTCTCTCGTGTTCTCTCTCGTGTTCCTCTATGGCACGATCTTGATGTATCCCGAGCTTTGCTATTGTAGTTGGCTCTTATGATGTTTCTCCCCCTCTACTCTCTTGTGATGAATTGAGTTTCCCCTTTGAAGTTATCTTATTGGATTGAGTCTTTTATGAGAACACTTGATGTATGTCTTGCCGTGATTATCTATGGTGACAATGGGATATCATGTGCCACTTGATGTATGTTTTGGTGATCAACTTGCGGGATTCGTGACATTGGGAACCTATGCATAGGGGTTGGCACACATTCTTGACTCTCCGATAGAAACTTTGGGGCACTCTTTGAAGTACTTTGTGTTGGTTGGATGAATCTGAGATTGTGTGATGCATATCGTATAATCATGCCCATGGATACTTGAGGTGACAATGGAGTATGTAGGTGACATTAGGGTTTTGGTTGATTTGTGTCTTAAGGTGTTATTCTAGTACGAACTCTTTTATAGATTGATCCAAAAGAATAACTTTGAGGTGGTTTCGTACCCTACCATAATCTCTATGTTTGTTCTCCGCTATTAGTGGCTTCGGAGTGACTCTTTGTTGCATGTTGAGGGCTTGTTATAAGATCTATCTATGTTATTATTGTTGAGAGAACTTGCACTAGTGAAAGTATGAACCCTAGGCCTTGTTTCCTATCATTGCAATACCGTTTACGCTCACTTTTATCATTAGTTACCTTGCTGTTTTTATTATTTCAGATTACAAAAACCTATATCTACTATCTATTTTGCACTTGTATCGTCATCTCTTCGCCGAACTAGTGCACCTATACAATTTACCATTGTATTGGGTGTGTTGGGGACACAAGAAACTTTTCATTATTTGGTTGCAGGGTTGTTTGAGAGAGACCATCTTCATCCTATGCCTCCTACGGATTGGTAAACGTTAGGTCATCCACTTGAGGAAAATTTGCTACTGTCCTACAAACCTGTGCACTTGCAGGCCGAACAACGTCTACAAGAAGAAGGTTGTGTAGTAGACATCAAGCTCTTTTCTGGCGCCATTGCTGGGGAGGCTAGGTAAAAGGGCACTCACTCACACCCCGTAAACTAAGCTCTTTTCTGGCGCCGTTGCCGAGGAGGTGAGTGCTTGAAGGTATATCTTTAGATCTTGCAATCGAATCTTTTTGTTTCTTGTTTTAGCACTAGTTAGTCTATAAAAGAAAATTACAAAAAATGGAATTGATTTTGTCTCATACGCTTCACCTTTTTAATATCTTTCGTGAGTATGATGGAAAGGAAAATTGTGCCAAAGTGCTAGAAGAAGAATTACATAGAATGCTTGGCATGAAATATGTGAATGATGAGCATGATTACAATGTTGTTAGTATGAATTCCTTGAATATCCATGATGCTAATGATATGCAAAGCCACAAGCTTGGGGAAGATATGTTTGATGAAGATGATATTTTTTGTCCCCCAAGCTTTGATGAGCAAATTTACTATGATGAAAGGATGCCTCCTATCTATGATGATTATTGTGATGATACGTATGCCATAAAGAAGATGTTTGCTTATGTGGAGAGTAGTAAATTTTCTATGCTAGTAGATCATGAAAAGAATGCTTTAGGTGCTGGTTATATTGTTGAATTCATTCATGATGCTACTGAAAATTATTATGAGGGAGGAATATATGCTTGTAGGAATTGCAATAATGTCAAGTTTCCTCTCTATGTGTTGAAAATCTTGAAGCTATGCTTGTTATAGCTTCCTATGCTTGTTGATTATTGTTCCCATAAGTTGTTTGCTCACAAAATCCCTATGCAAAGGAAGTGGGTTAGACTTAAATGTGCTAGTCATATGCTTCATGATGCTCCCGTTATGTTTCAATTCTTATCTTTTATGTGAGCATCATTGTTATCATCATGCCTAGCTAAAAGGCATTAAAGAAAAGCGCTTTTTGGGAGACAACCCAATATTTACCCTTACTGTTTTTATGTGTTCACATGATTATGATACTGTAGTAATCATGTTTTATAAATTTTGTTTCAATAAAGTTCCAAGTAAGACCTTTAGGATAGCTTATGGTGATAGTTGTGTTGATCCTGCTGAAAATCAGAAACTTTTGCACCCAGTAAATTAGTTTTGTTAATTCATAGAAACGTGCTATTGATATGATTCTTTTTTGTATGGATTGGTAAACGAATTTATTAGGACCTCCTAATTTGGTAGGATTTTTGGAGTTCCATAAGTATACGTTTGATACAGATTACTACAGAATGTTCTGACAGATTCTGTTTTCTATGTGTTGTTTGCTTATTTTGATGAATCTACGAGTAGTATCGGAGGGTATGAACCATAGATAAGTTGAAGTACAGTAGATATTACACCAATATGAATTTAGAATGAGTTAATTACAGTATCTAAGTAGTGGTTTTATTTTCTTATACTAACGGAGCTTACGAGTTTTCTGTTGAGTTTTGTGTTGTGAAGTTTTCAAGTTTTGGGTAAGGATTCGATGGATTATGGAATAAGGAGTGGCAAGAGTCTAAGCTTGGGGATGCCTAAGGCACCCCAAGGTAATATTCAAGAACAACCAAGAGCCCAAGCTTGGGGATGCCCCGGAAGGCATCCCCTCTTTCGTCCACTTCCATCGGTAATTTACTTGGAGCTATATTTTTATTCACCACATGATATGTATTTTGCTTGGAGAGTCATTTCCTTTTGTTAATTTTTTCTTGATGTTGTTTATATTAATGTTTTGCATCTTTAGTTTCAATAAAAAAGTCAAGGATAGCCTTTGCCATGCTTATTTTGCTAGTATACATGTTGCTGTTTGAAAACAGAAAGTTTACCGCTGTTGCAAAAATTCCCTAGAAAAGTCAGAGAGTGGTATAATGTTGAATATTTTTGCATATTGAGATTTGATAAATTTATTACAGTGGGAATTTTAGTTCATAATTTTTGGAGTTCGGGAAGTATGATGAATCTTGCATTCTTTACAGACTGTACTGTTTTGACAGATTGCTGTTATGGTTGCATTGTTTGCATATGTTTGCTTGTTTAATGATTCTATTTGGTGATAGGAGTATTAAATATTCAGAGGCACTTAGTATGCAATTTTGAATAATAATTTTAGTGATTTGTTACAGTAGAAAATGATAAGGTTTGGCATTGGTTTATACTAACCTATCTCGCGAGTTCTTGTTGAGTTTGTTGTGAATGAAGCTTTTGATAAAAAGAGAAACCATGATATGAGAAGAATTAAGGAGACACAAAAGTTCAACTTGGGGATTCCCAAGGCACCCCAAGATAATATTTCAAGAAGTCTCAAGCATCTAAGCTTGGGGATGCCGCGGTAGGCATCCCACCTTTCTTCTTCAACAACTATCGGTTAGTACCGGTTGAGCCTAAGTTTTTTGCTTCTTCACATGAGTTGTGCTATCCTTGCAATGTAGTTTTCTTTAGCTTTGCTTGCTGTTTGAATAAAGTATCAAGATCTTAAATTACTAAATGGGAGAGTCTTCACATAATTGCATAATTATTTAGCTACTCATTGACCTTCACTTATATCTTTCGGAGTAGTTTGTCATTTGCTCTGGTACTTCATTTATATCTTTTAGAGCACAGTGGTGGTTTTATTTTTAAGAAATATATGAACTCTCATGCTTCACTTAGATTATTTTGAGAGTCGTTAATAGCATGGTGATTTGCTTAATATTAATATACTTGGTATTTAGATATGTGAAACTTTCTTTTGAGTGCGTTGAATACTAAGAAAAGTTTGATGCTTGATAATTGTTTTGAGATATGGAGGTGATAATATCAAAGTCGTGCTAGTTTAGTAATTGTGAATTTGAGAAATGCTTGTGTTGAAGTTTGCAAGTCCCGTAGCATGCACGTATGGTTAAAGTTGTGTAACAAATTTGAAACATGAAGTGTACCTGGCTTGTGCATCCTTATGAGTGGCGGTCGGGGACGAGCGATGGCCTTTTCCTACCAATCTATCCCGCTAGGAGCATGCGCGTAGTACTTGATTTTTGATGACTTCTAAATTTTTGCAATAAATATATGAGTTCTTTTGACTAATGTTGAGTCCATGGATTATACGCACTCTCACCTTTCCGCCTTTGCTAGCCTCTTCGCTACCGTGCATTACCCTTTCTCACCTTGAGAGTTGGTGCAAACTTCGCCGGTGCATCCAAACCCCATGATACGATACGCTCTATCACACATAAACCTCCTTATATCTTCCTCAAAACAGCCACCATACCTACCTATCATGGCATTTCCATAGCCATTCCGAGATATATTGCCATGCAACTTCCATCATCATCATCATGACATACATTACTTTTGTCATATTGCCATTGGATGATCATGTAGTTGACATCGTATTTGTGGCAAAGCCACCATGCATTATTTTTCATACATGTCACTCTTGATTCATTGCACCATCCCGGTACACCGCCGGAGGCATTCATATAGAGTCATATCTTGTTCTAAGTTTCGAGTTGTAATCCTTATGTTGTAATCAATAGAAGTGTGATGATCATCATTATTAGAGCATTGCCCAAACAAAAAAAGAGAAAGGCCAAAAAAAAAGAAAGGCCCAAAAAAAAGAAAGGGCAATGCTACTATCTCTTTTTCCACACTTGTGCTTCAAAGTAGCACCTTGTTCTTCATATAGTGAGTCTCATATATTGTGCTTCAAAGTAGCACCTTGTTCTTCATGTAGTGAGTCTCATAAGTTGTCTTTTTATACTAGTGGGAATTTTTCATTATAGAACTTGGCTTGTATATTCCTACGATGGGCTTCCTCAAATGCCCTAGGTCTTCATGAGCAAGCGAGTTGGATGCACACCCACTAGTGTTCTTTTGTTGAGCATTCATAGCTCTAGTGCATCCGTTGCATGGCAATCCCTACTCCTCATGTTGACATCAATTGATGGGCATCTCCATAGCCCGTTAATTATCCTCGTCAATGTGAGACTTTCTCTTTTTTTGTCTTCTCCACACAATCCCCATCATCATATTCTATTCCACCCATAGTGCTATATCCATGGCTCACGCTCATGTATTGCGTGAAAGTTGAAAAAGTTTGAGATTATTTAAGTATGAAACAATGGCTTGGCTTGTCATCACGGGTATAGAAGTTGGGAACATCTTTGTGTGACGAAAATGAAGCATAGCCTAACTATATGATTTTGTAGGGATGAACTTTCTTTTGCCATGTTATTTTGAGAAGACATGATTGCTTTGATTAGTATGCTTGAAGTATTATAATTTTTATGTCAATATGAACTTTTGTCTTGAATCTTTCGCATCTGAATATATTCATACACAATTAAGAAGATTTACATTGAAATTATGCCAAAGTAGCACTCCGCATCAAAAATTCTTTTTTATCATTTACCTACTCGAGGACGAGCAGGAATTAAGCTTGGGGATGCTTGATACGTCTCCAACGTATCTATAATTTTTATTGCTCCATGCTAAATTATCTACTGTTTTGGGAAATATTGGGCTTTATTATCCACTTTTATATTATTTTTGGAACTAACCTATTAATCGGAGGCCCAGCCCAGATTTGCTATTTTATGCCTATTTCAGTGTTTCGAGGAAAAAGAATATCAGACGGAGTCAAAACGGAACGAAATCAACTGGAGAAGTTATTTTTGGAAGGAAAGCAACCCAGGGAACTTGGAGTG
>NC_041383.1:699902058-699902820 GCF_002162155.2 Triticum dicoccoides | reverse complement strand
GATGCTAAATATATTTACTTGATGAAACACAAGTCTGAATTATTGAAAGGTTCAAGTAATTTCAGAGGGAAGTTGAAGATCTTCGTGACGAGAGGATAAAATGTCCATGATATGATCATAGAGATGAATATCTGAGTTACGAGTTTGGCACACAATTAAGACATTGTGGAAATTGTTTCACAACTAATACCGCCTGGAACACCATAGTGTGATGGTGTGTCCGAACATCATAAATGCACCCAATTGGATATGGTGCATACCATGATGTCTCTTATCGAATTACCACTATCGTTTATGGGTTAGGCATTAGAGACAACCACATTCACTCTAAATAGGGCACTGATACGTCTCCAACGTATCTATAATTTTTGATTGCTCCATGCTATATTATCTACTGTTTTGTGCAATATTGAGCTTTATTATCCACTTTTATACTGGAGGCCCAGCCCAGATTTGCTGTTTTATGCCTATTTCAGTGTTTCGAGGAAAAGGAATATCAGACGGAGTCAAAACGGAACGAAATCAACTGGAGAAGTTATTTTTGGAAGGAAAGCAAACCAGGGAACTTGGAGTGCACGTCAGGGGAGATACAGGCTGCCCACGAGGGTGGGGGGCTCCCCCCTCCCCCCCCCCCAGCCGCGCCCCCTACCTCGTGGGGCCCCCGTAGCTCCTCCGACGTACCCCCTGCACCCATATATACTCTTGTACCCTAAAACTTCCAGAACAGAAGATATATCGGGAGTTCCGCTGCTGCAAGCCTCT
>NC_041383.1:699809971-699902048 GCF_002162155.2 Triticum dicoccoides | reverse complement strand
ATACTGGAGGCCCAGCCCAGATTTGCTGTTTTATGCCTATTTCAGTGTTTCGAGGAAAAGGAATATCAGACGGAGTCAAAACGGAACGAAATCAACTGGAGAAGTTATTTTTGGAAGGAAAGCAAACCAGGGAACTTGGAGTGCACGTCAGGGGAGATACAGGCTGCCCACGAGGGTGGGGGGCTCCCCCCCCCCCCCCCCCCCGCCGCGCCCCCTACCTCGTGGGGCCCCCGTAGCTCCTCCGACGTACCCCCTGCACCCATATATACTCTTGTACCCTAAAACTTCCAGAACAGAAGATATATCGGGAGTTCCGCTGCTGCAAGCCTCTGTAGCCACCAAAAACCTCTCGGGAGCCCGTTCCGGCACCCTGCCGGAGGGGGAACCCATCACCGGTGGCCATCTTCATCATCCCGGCGCTATCCATGACGAGGAGGGAGTAGTCCACCCTCGGGGCTAAAGGTATGTACCAGTAGCTATGTGTTTGATCTCTCTCTCTCTCTCTCTCTCTCTCTCTCTCTCTCTCTCTCTCTCTCGTGTTCCCTCTCGTGTTCCTCTATGGCACGATCTTGATGTATCCTAAGCTTTGCTATTGTAGTTGGATCTTATGATGTTTCTCCCCCTCTACTCTCTTGTGATGAATTAAGTTTCCCCTTTGAAGTTATCTTATCGGATTGAGTCTTTTATGAGAATACTTGATGTATGTCTTGCTGTGATTATCTATGGTGACAATGGGATATCATGTGCCACTTGATGTATGTTTTGGTGATCAACTTGAGGGTTTCGTGACATTGGGAACCTATGCATAGGGGTTGGCACACATTCTTGACTCTCCGATAGAAACTTTGGGGCACTCTTTGAAGTACTTTGTGTTGGTTGGATGAATCTGAGATTGTGTGATGCATATCGTATAATCATGCCCACGGATTTGAGGTGACAATGGAGTATCTAGGTGACATTAGTGTTTTGGTTGATTTGTGTCTTAAGGTGTTATTCTAGTACGAACTCTTTTATATATTGATCTGAAAGAATAACTTTGAGGTGGTTTCGTACCCTACCATAATCTCTATGTTTGTTCTCCGCTATTAGTGGCTTCGGACTGACTCTTTGTTGCATGTTGAGGCCTTGTTATAAGAAATATCTATGTTATTAC
Organism: Triticum dicoccoides; assembly: GCF_002162155.2. NCBI lineage: Eukaryota > Viridiplantae > Streptophyta > Magnoliopsida > Poales > Poaceae > Triticum > Triticum dicoccoides. The sequence goes on along the minus strand of NC_041383.1, from coordinate 699,900,895 downwards.
TGTTGAGAGAACTTGCACTAGTGAAAGTATGAACCCTAGGCCTTGTTTCCTATCATTGCAATACCGTTTACGCTCACTTTTATCATTAGTTACCTTGCTGTTTTTATTATTTCATATTACAAAAACCTATATCTACTATCTATTTTGCACTTGTATCTTCATCTCTTCGCCGAACTAGTGCACCTGTACAATTTACCATTGTATTGGGTGTGTTGGGGACACAAGAGACTTTTTGTTATTTGGTTGCAGGGTTGTTTGAGAGAGACCATCTTCATCCTACGCCTCCTACGGATTGATAAACCTTAGGTCATCCACTTGAGGGAAATTTGCTACTGTCCTACAAACCTGTGCACTTGCAGACCCAACAACGTCTACAAGAAGAAGGTTGTGTAGTAGACATCAGGCACCATGTAATTACATAGAGATGAAACCATATGAACTATGGTTTAGAGAAACCTAAGCTGTCATTTCTTAAAAAAATTGGGGCTGTGACGCTTATGTGAAAAGTTTTGCCTGATGAGCTCGAACCCAAAGCGGATAAAATGCATCTTCATAGGACACCAAAAACAGTTGGGTATACCTCCTGATTCAGATCCAGAAGCAAAAGTGATTGTTTCTAGAAACGGGTCCTTTCTCGAGGAAAAGTTTCTCTTGAAAGAATTGAGTGGGAGGATGGTGGAGACTTGATGAGGTTATTGAACCATCACGTCAACTAGTGTGTAGCAGGGCACAGGAAGTTGTTCCTATGGCGTTTACACCAATTGAAGTGGAAGCTAATGATAGTTGAGGGAGTCCTGGACTAGGGGGTGTCCGGATAGCCGGACTATCATCGTCAGCTGGACTCCAAGACTATGAAGATACAAGATTGAAGACTTCGTCCCGTGTCCGGATGGGACTTTCCTTGGCGTAGAAGGCAAGCTTGGCAATACGGATATGTAGATCTCCTACCATTGTAACCGACTCTATGTAACCCTAGCCCTCCCCGGTGTCTATATAAACCAGAGGGTTTTAGTCCGTAGGACAACAACCATTACAACAATCATACCATAGGCTAGCTTCTAGGGTTTAGCCTCCTTGATCTCTTGGTAGATCCACTCTTGTACTACCCATATCATCAATATCAATCAAGCAGGAGTAGGGTTTTACCTCCATCGAGAGGGCCCGAACCTGGGTAAAAACATCGTGTCCCTTGTCTCCTGTTACCATCCGCCTAGACGCACAGTTCGGGACCCCCTACCCGAGATCCGCCGGTTTTGACACCGACATTGGTGCTTTCATTGAGAGTTCCTCTGTGTCGTCACCCATAGGCTTGATGGCTTTTTCGATCAACAACAACGCAGTCCTGTGTGAGACTTTTCTCCCCAGACAGATCTTCGTATTCGGCGGCTTCGCACTGCGGGCTAATTCACTTGGCCATCTGGAGCAGATCGAAAGCTACACCCCTGGCCATGTGGTCAGATTTGGAAGCCTAAACTCCATGGCAGATATCCGCGGGGACTTGATCTTCGATGGATCCGAGCCGCAGCCGAGTGTGCCGCACTGTCGCGATGGGCATGATCTAACTCTGCCGCCGGACAGTACCTTGGAGGCCGCACACGAATCAGGTCCGACCCATAGTTCGGAGCCGATTGCGCAGATCGAGGACGGGTGGCTGGACACCGCCTCGGAAGCTGCAACCTCCATGGCGATGGAGCCGAACACTGACCTCGTCCATTATAAAGCTCGTGACTCCGAGGTGCCGGACTCCTTGCCGGACTCCGAACCGCCTACGCCCCTGCCAATCGAATCCGATTGGGCGCCGATCATGGAGTTCACCGCTGCGGACATCTTTCAGCACTCACCCTTTGGCGACATCCTAAATTCGCTAAAGTATCTCTCGCTATCTGGAGAGCCCTGGCCGAACTACGGCCAGGATGGTTGGGATGCAGACGACGAAGAAATTCAAAGCCCACCCACCACCCACTTTGTAGCCACTGTCGATGATCTAACCGACATGCTAGAATACGACTCCGAAGACATCGATGGTATGGACGACGATGCCGGAGACGATCAAGAACCAGCGCTCGCCGAGCACTGGAAGGCCACCCCAACATATGGTGTACATATGGTGGACACCCCAAAAGGAAGCGATAACGAGGACCAACGGGGCGCGGCAAAGGATAATCCCGCCGACAAACAACCAAAACGGCGACGCAGACGCCGCCCTAAGTCCCGCCTCAACAAAAACAGCGCTCCTAATGACCCAGCAATAGAGCAGGGCAAACCAGTGGACGAAAAACATGCAACCAAGCAACCGTCCGAACAGGACGAATCGGATAATCAATCCATGCCCGGCGAAACCAACGGTCCAGATGACCTCACGCCGGACACACCACCGGAGCATAAGAACCTTCACAAAAGACTCGTCGCCACTGCAAGAAGTCTGAAGAAGGAAAAACGGAAGCTCAAAACAGCGGAAGACATACTCAGAATGAGGTGGAGCAAAGTGCTCAAAACCGCAGACAAATACAGCAATTGCCATCAATCAAAGAGCTACCCGAAGCGCAAGCTGCTGCCAGAATTTGACGAGGAAGCCATAGAGCCACCACAGTCAAAAAATAAAGAAGCCGCCTAGCAAGATAGACGACCAGATGACAGGCCAAAAGCGACAAGCGGCACCGTGCACAAGCCGACTCATGATCCTCGGAAAACAAATGGCCCGGTCAGGTCCATTTACGGGCCAAAAAAGAGGGGCCCAAGAAGCAACACAACACGCCAAGTGTTCGAAGACAGCGGCACACCGAAATACAGGGGCGCCGCACACCCACTATGTTTCACCAATGAGGTGCTGGATCATGAATTTCCAGCAGGGTTTAAACCCATAAACATAGAGGCTTACGACGGAACAACAGACCCTGGATCCTGGATAGAGGATTATATACTACACATACACATGGCTAGAGGAGATGATCTCCACGCCATAAAATATCTACCCCTCAAGCTCAAAGGGCCAGCTCGGCATTGGCTCAAAAGCCTCCCAGAAAACACTGTTGGAAGTTGGGAAGAGCTCGAGGACGCGTTTAGAGCAAATTTTCAAGGGACTTATGTCCGCCCTCCGGATGCAGGCGATCTAAGTCATATAACTCAACAGCCCGGAGAGTCAGCGCGCAAATTCTGGAACAGGTTCCTTATCAAAAAGAACCAAATAGTCGACTGTCCGGACGCTGAAGCCTTAGCAGCTTTTAAACACAACGTCCGAGATGAATGGCTCGCCAGACACCTCGGCCAAGAGAAGCCGAGGACAATGGCCGCGCTAACAAGCCTCATGACCCGCTTTTGCGCGGGGGAAGACAGCTGGCTAGCAAGACGCAGCACCAGCGACCCGAGTACATCCGAGATCAGAGATGGAAACGGAAAATCACGGCGCAGAAAGGATCAGCGCCGGAATAAAGAAAAAAGCCCAAAGAACACGGCGGTCAACGCCGGATTCAAAAGCTCGCAGCCAAACAACAAAACACTGCCTCTTAAGGACAACAGTGATGAGCTATCCAACTTAAACAAAATTTTGGATCGGATATGTCAAATCCACAGTACCTCCGGAAGGCCTGCAAACCACACCCACCGAGATTGTTGGGTTTTCAAACAGTCCGGCCGACTCAACGCCAAACACAAGGGGCTCGACACACCAAGCGAGGATGATGATGAACCCCACCAGCAGAGCACCGGAAAACAAAAGACTTTCCCACAAGAAGTCAAAACAGTAAACTCACTTCATGTGATATTACGGAAAAACAATACGGCACCCACTAAAATAAGTGCCGCACGGTCCACCCCAGTGGAACCTCGAAGTTGGATGTCAAAACCAATCACTTTCGACCACCTGGATTATTCCAGAAGCATTCGAAACACAGGATGGACTGCTCTGATATTGGATCCTATAATCGACGGACTACAATTTACACAAGTCCTGATGGACGGCGGCAGCGATTTAAACCTGCTATATCCGAACACAATCCGCAAGATGGGGATAGACCTTACTAAAATTCGACATAGCCGCACTTCCTTTAAAGGAGTGACGCCAGGCCCTTACGCCAAGTGCACAGGCTCCTTATTACTAGAAGTTGTGTTCAGGACATCTGACAACTTCCGACGCGAAAGGCTAATCTTTCATGTCGCCCCATTCAAAAGTAGCTATCAAGCACTATTGGGACGTGAAGCTTTTATCCGCTTTAACGCAATACCGCATTACGCGTCTCTTACGCTTAAAATGCCCGGTCCACGCGGCATCATTTCATTAAAAGGTCGTTTAAGACCCCGGACACGGCTAGACGAGTCCGGAATAAATAAGCTAGGGGCTCCCTAGCCGCACACCCCTTCACAAGGGGCTGCGCACATAAGCAATAATGAGCTAATATAGGCTCAGCTTTATTCATTTATTAATATTTTTTATGCACTTTTTCGCACGATTTCCTTTCAAACTAAGTTCCTCTCTTTTTACAGACGAACAACATGCACGCCCGTCCAGGATAACGGCACAACGGAGACACAGGCGCAGACGTGCAGTAGGGACCCGTTGCAAGGATTCTTTTCATATTAAGACCCTGTGTAAACCTTTTTTACTGTCTTTTGTTTCTATAATCCCCTGGTTTCTCATTATAACCAGAGTGGAGACTGATGTTTTGGCATCGGCCGCGTCAGAGGACCTCGCCCGTACCTGGACACTAGGGGCTCAGGGCATTGTTCTGCCCATTATTATAAAGACCGAACACCTTAGGGAGTGTTCGGCGTCTCGAGTTAGGCCTTATATGCATCATCTCCGAATCATGTCTTTGGTCAAATGTTGGGTTTGCCCGGCTCCTGTGTTTTGCTGCCTTACGTTCCGTATCATCGGCTAACGCGGCACCAAGAGAACTACTGCGATTGTGCCCCAGTTCGGCTGGGCGAGCATCTCAGTAGAGAAAGCCGAAAACTGACTGTCATGATACAGCGAGAGACTGGTCAACCACTCGATCGACCACCGGAATGTTTAGAATTCCTCCGCTTTGACGAAGGACCGTTTCCCGGTCAGGCACGTACGCGCCCCGAATTCGGAGAGCACGGTGCCCAAAGGGGCTATGTCGTAGCCCCACCCTCGAACTCCCATGGCTAAGTGAAAGTGATAAAGCATTATAGTCCGGTTGCCTCGTTTGCTATGCTACCACCTCCTTCACAGGACCGAGACGTCGGAATAAGTGTGAAAATGCGCTATTTTTGCGAACACCCTGGCACCTTGTGCGTGGGGGCTAAAGCCGACGACTGCCATCTTTCAGGTTATACACACGTATACATAAACGGCCACACAGGAGATATTTCAATACTTGAACGCACAAGTATACAAACGCCTACATCATAAGAATTGTTTTACAAAATAAACCGTTCATTTGAACGTGACATTTTTTGAGCACTGCGACTCTATTACACGAGCACCACGCAGAACTTCCCCAAAATAGTGCTTGGCGGGTAACCGGCTTTCGTTCGAACCCTGGGTCGCAACAGCGGTGGCATCCATCTCTGTCCAATGTGTCTTCACACGGGCGAGGGCCATCCGCGCACCCTCTATGCAGGCCGACCGCTTCATCGCCTTGATATGCGGCACCGCCCCAAGAAATTGCTGCAATAAGCAAAAATAGCTCTTCGGCTTGGACCTATCCGGCCAGACATGAGTCACGATATCCGTCATGGCAAGTCCGGACAACCTATTCAGCTCAGCCCATTCGGCCAACCGATCGGTCAGCGGAAGTGAACGATCCGGACTATGGAATTGAGACCAAAAGAGCTCTTCCGTCTTGTGATCCTTCTGACTTTAGAAGTGCACAACGGCATCCGCTGCACTCGCCGCTAACTCCATATAAGGATCCTCCGGACCCCACAGCTGGCCAAGCTGGGCATACTTTGGATCCGTAAACCTTCGGCGCACCAGAAAAGGCTTGCCAGCCACAATGTCTCCGGCCTGGTGCAGCTCCTCCTTTATAGCCCGCATTGCAGAACGGGCATCCTTGGCTTCGGCGGTGGCCTTACCTAGGTCTTCCCGCTCCGATAGGCGCTCCTTTTCAAGAGCCTCATTCCGGTCGGTAGCATCCTTTAACTTAACGGCCATTTCGGCCATCTCTTCCCTGCTTCGGCAGTGTGCAGCCCTTTCGGCTTCTAACTCCTCGGCCGCCCTCGAGGCAGCCGCATCACTCCTTCTGGCTTGCTCCTTGGCTTGAGCAAGTTCTGCCTGAAGGCTCTCCACAGCAGCGGCACCATTTGCATTTCAAACACATGTTGTAAGGAGTGAGCTTCGGCTCCCTTACTAAGTGACCGCACAAGAAACACTTACCTTGCGACTCATCAAGTTGCCTGTTGACTAGCGCGATGTCCGCATCCGCAATGTTGAGTTGCCGCTTTAGTTAAGCAACTCCATCAGTCCGGCTGGCCCCCGGACAATCCGCCACCTGCATAGGAACGACGAAAATTGAAACCTGCGATTTTGATCCTCGGTACGCTGTCGCTTTTGACAACCTACCGAGTCTCAGGGGCTACTATCTATACAGGGCGCACTGTTATGTGCAAAACTGTCAAAAAGGTGTGTCATTTTTACGTACCTCAAACCCCGCCAGCAAACTCCTGACGGCATTATGCAATCTGCTTTCGGCGGACGAAATCCTCCCAATCACCATACTCATCAATGCATGGTGGTCTTCTGAGATGGACGCCTTCTCAAGTAGATCCTTCAGCTCCCCCGGCCGAACTCTAGTCGGCGCCGAACTCCTCGACTCTGCCGGGCTCGGGGATACCCTCCGTGATGACACTTCAGGCTCGTCCGTCCTATCTGAAGGCGCAGCAGACGGAGGCGTCTCGCTCTCCACCATCTCCGGACGAAGGTCCCCCGAAGACGAGCTCATCTGAGAAGGTCGGAGATCCGAACTACAAGGTAAAAATTTCGGTTATCCTTAGAAGCACACATAGGGATGTCTCTTATCACCGAACCCCCTTTTTTCTACTCACGGCTCGCTAGAGGGCTGATTCTTTAGGGGAGACTGTGCGATCGGGGCCTCCTCGAACGCAGGACCCTCTGGTGAAGATTTCTTCCCCCGCTTAGGGGCTTTGGCCTCCGGGTCTTCGGAGGCAGTCCTCTTCTCCCCCTGGAGGGAGGGATTCTCGATCCCCCCTTCTTCAAGAGCCTCCTTGGGCGAGGCGGTAGCTCCTCTGTTTTCCCCTTCGCCTTCCTCTGAAGGCGCAACCTCCAGCATCCTGACCAGCACGGGATCCGGCGTGGTCTCTGGGAGGGGGGCCGGACACCGTATCAGTTTTGCTTGCGCTATCCACTCCTGTTTTGGAGGAAATCGGTCAAAAGGCGAATCATAGAAAGGCAAACAAACGGTATGTCCAGACTCGGAGCTACTTACTTGTGTATCCAAGCGATTGCAGCTTAGGCCGGCGTCCTCGGTCAGTTCCGGACACGCCACTCGTGATCCGAAGAATAATTTGTACATCTCCACGGGTGTCATACCCATGAAGTGTTGGAGAATCCGTGGTCCCTTCGGATTAAACTCCCATAGCCGGAGAGGGCGGCGTTTGCAGGGCAGGAGATGCCTAATCAGCATGACCTGCATTACCACCACCAGATCGATCTCCCTCGCTTGGAGGTCTCGAATCCGGCCCTGCAGTAGGGGCACGTCCTTTGACGGCCCCCAATTAAGCCCTTGGTTGACCCACGACATCAACCGTCGTGGAGGTCCCGAGAAGAATAAGGGCGGTGGTTTCTGCCTGCTGCCCTTCGGAGCGGTGATATAGAACCACTCCTGCTGCCACAAGCCGAGCTCCTCTTGGAAGGAGCCCTCGAGCCACAGGGCATCGACCCTCCTGCTTACGGCCGCCCCGCTGCACTCTGCTTGACACCCCCCGATTATCTTCGACTCCACATTGAAGGTCTTCAGCCACAGGCCGAAGTGGGGGTGACGCGGAGGAAGGCTTTGCAGACAACAATGAATGAGGAAATATGGAGGATGGACTCCGGAGCCAAGTCATAGTAGAACATGAGCCCTCTCACAAAAGGATCCATCGGGAAGCCTAAACCCCGACGGAGGTGGGACACAAAGACAACGTACTCGCCGGGCTCGGGGGTGGGGATGGCCTGCCCTTCGGCAGGCAGCCTGTGCGAAATCTCGTAAGACAGGTACTTTGCCTCTCGCAGCTTTAACACGTCCTCCTCCGTGACGGAGGAGGGCATCCACCGGCCCTTAAGGTCGGAGCCGGACATTGTTGAAGGTCCGAAGCGCTCGAATCTGGGGCTCTGGGTGTTGGAACTTGGAGCAAGGAGAAGATTCGATGGAGGATTGAAGAAAAGAAACGAGCCTTGGTCCTATTATAAAGAGGAAGAATACCAGGAGCCGTCTCCATGACCGTGCGGGACTCGCCTTCAATAGAGGGGGTGTGGCGACGGGCGCGGTTGGGTTACCCACGTCCGTATTGATGAGAATCCCGGAATAAGGGGAACACGATCTCTGCTTTGACAAGACGTGCCAAGGAAACCGCTTTGCTAAACGCGCTGAGGTGGTATAATAAAAAATGATTCAAGTAAAGGCTTGGTAGTGGCGTGACGTCATGCTACAGGATACGTCAGCAGATGGAACTTGTGTACATAATATTCTCTCTACGGGGAAATGTGGAAATTATTTTGCAGAGCCGGACACTATCCTGGTGTTCACAATCTTCTATGAATTATTCGGAGGAGGAACCCGCCTTGCAATGCCGAACAATATGCGCGCCGGAGTCATCGTCACTGAAGCCTGGTTCAGGGGCTACTGAGGGAGTCCTGGACTAGGGGGTGTCCGGATAGCCGGACTATCATCGTCACCCGGACTCCAAGACTATGAAGATACAAGATTGAAGACTTCGTCCCATGTCCGGATGGGACTTTCCTTGGCGTAGAAGGCAAGCTTGGCAATACGGATATGTAGATCTCCTACCATTGTAACCGATTCTGTGTAACCCTAGCCCTCCCCGATGTCTATATAAACTAGAGGGTTTTAGTCCGTAGGCCAACAACCATTACAACAATCATACCATAGGCTAGGTTCTAGGGTTTAGCCTCCTTGATCTCGTGGTAGATCCACTCTTGTACTACCCATATCATCAATATCAATCAAGCAGGAGTAGGGTTTTACCTCCATCGAGAGGGCCCGAACCTGGGTAAAAACATCGTATCCCTTGTCTCCTGTTACCATCCACCCAGACGCACAGTTCGGGACCCCCTACCCGAGATCCGCCGGTTTTGACACCGACAATAGTGATCATGAAACTTCACATCAAGTCACTACCAAACCTCGTAGGTCGACAAGGATCCATACTACTTCAGAGTGGTACGTAATCCTATCTTAGAGGTCATGTTGCTAGAAAACAATGAACCTACGAGCTATGGAGAAGCGATGGTGGGCCCGGATTCCGATGAGTGGCTCGAGGCCATAAAATCCGAGAGAGGATCCATGTATGAAAATAAAGTATGGACTTTGGAAGGACTACTTGATGGTCATAAGGCTGTTGGGTACAGATTGATTTTAAAAGGGAAGACAGACAATGATGGTAAGTGTCACCATTAAGAAAGCACGACTTGTCGCTAAGATGTTTTCCAACAAGTTCAAGGAGTTGACTACGATGAGACTTTCTCACTCGTAGCGATGCTAAGAGTCTCTTGAAATTATATTAGCAGTTCTTGCATTGTTTACGAAATCTTGCAAATAGGATGTCAAAACATCATTTCCTCAATGATTATCTTGAGGAAAGGTTGTATGTGATACAACCAGAAGGGTTTGTCAATCCTAAAATATGCTAACAAGTATGCAAAGCTCCAGCAATCCTTCTAAGGACTGGAGTAAGCATCTTGGAGTTGGAATATACGCTTTGATGAGATGATCAAAGATTTTGGGTTTATACAAAGTTTATGAGAAACTTGTATTTCCAAAGAAGTGAGTGGGAGCACTATAGCATTTCTGATGAGTATATGTTGTTGACATATTGTTGATTGGAAATGATGTAGAATTTCTAGAAAGCATATAGGGTTATTTGAAAAGTGTTTTTCAATGGAAAACCTGGATTAAGCTACTTGAACATTGAGCATCAAGATCTATAAGGATAGATCAAAATAGCTTGATGGTACTTTCAAATGAGTATGCACCGTGACAAGATTTTGAAGGAGTTCAAAAAAGATCGGCAAAGAAGGAGTTCTTGGTTGTGTTATAAGGTGTGAGTGTTGAGTAAGACTCAAGACATGACCATGGCAGAAGAGAGAGAAAGGACGAAGGTCGTCCCCTATGCTTTAGATGTAGGCTCCACAGTATGCTATGATGTGTACCGCACCTAAAGTGTACATTTGCCATGAGTCAGTCAAGGGGTACAAGTGTGATCCAGGAATGGATCACAGGACACCGGTCAAGGTTATCCTTAGTAACTAGTGGACTAAGGAATTTTCTCGATTATGGAGGTGGTAAAAGAGTCGTCATAAAAGGTTATGTCGATGCAAACTTTGACACTAATCTGGATGACTCTGAGTAGTAGACCAGATTCGTATAGTAGAGAAGTTATTTGGAATAGTTCCAAATAGCGCGTGGTAGCTGCATCTAGAAGATGACATAGAGATTTGTAAAGCACACACGGATCTGAAAGGTTCAGACCCGTTGACTAATAAACCTCTCTCACAAGCGAGATATTATCAAACACCATGGGTGTTGGATTCAATACAATCACATAATGATGTGAACTAGATTATTGACTCTAGTGCAAGTGGGAGACTGTTGGAAATATGCCCTAGAGGCAATAATAAAATGGTTATTATTATATTTCCTTGATCATGATAATTATCTATTGTTCATGCTATAATTGTATTAACTGGAAACCGTAATACATGTGTGAATACATAGACCACAACTTGTCCCTAGTGAGCCTCTAGTTGACTAGCTCGTTGATCAATAGATGGTCATGGTTTCCTGACCATGGACATTAGATGTCATGGATAGCGGGATCACATCATTAGGAGAATGATGTGATGGACAAGACCCAATCCTAAGCGTAGCACAAGATCGTGTAGTTCGTTTGCTAAAGCTTTTCTAATGTCAAGTATCATTTCCTTAGACCATGAGATTATGGAACTCCTGGATACCGTAGGAATGCTTTGGGTGTACCAAACATCACAACGTAATTGGGTGGCTATAAAGGTGCACTATAGGTATCTCCGAAAGTGTCTGTTGGGTTGGCACAAATCGAGACTGGGATTTGTCACTCCGTATGACGGAGAGGTATCTCTGGGCCCACTCGGTAATGCATCATCATAATGAGCTCAATGTGACTAAGTAGTTAGTCACGGGATCATGCATTACAGAACGAGTAAAGTGACTTGCTGGTAACGAGATTGAACGAGGTATTGGGATACCGACGATCGAATCTCGGGCAAGTAACATACAGATTGACAAAAGGAATTGTATACGGGATTGCTTGAATCCTCGACATTGTGGTTCATACGATGAGATCATCGTGGAACATGTGGGAGCCAACATGGGTATCCAGATCCCGTTGTTGGCTATTGGCCGGAGAGATGTCTCGGTCATGTCTGCATGGTTCCCGAACCCGTAGGGTCTACACACTTAAGGTTCGGTGATGCTAGAGTTGTTATGGGACATAGTATGTGGTTACCGAAGGTTGTTCGGATTCTTGGATGAGATCTCGGACGTGACGAGGAGCTCCGGAATGGTCCGGAGGTGAAGATCGGTATATTGGACAAAGGGTATTGGAGTCCAGAATTGTTCCGGGGGTACCAGGTGATGACCAGCGTGTCCGAAAGGGGTTTCGAAGGCCCCGGCAAGTGTTGGGGGCCTTATGGGCCAAGGGGAGGGGGCACATCAGCCCACTAAGGGGCTAAGCGCCCCTCCCACCCCATCTCATGTAACCTGGAGAGGTAGGGGCACCACCCCTAGGGCAGCCTACCCTCCCGGCTTGGGGGGCAAGTTTCCTAGGGGGTGGGGGCGCCCAAACCCATCTAGGATTTCCCCTGGCCGCCGCCTCTCCTCTAGATCCATCTAGAGGGGCCGGCCCCCTCTCCCCTTCCCCCTATATATAGTGAGGGGCTGGGAGGGCAACCACACCCTTCCCCTGGCGCAGCCCCTCCCTCCTCATACATCTCCTCCTCCTCTGTAGTGCTTGGTGAAGCCCTGCTGGAGAACCACGAGCTCCACCACCACCACGCCGTCGTGCTGTTGGAGTTCTCCCTCAACTTCTCCTCTCCCCTTGCTAGATCAAGAAGGAGGATACGTCCCGGGGCTATACGTGTGTTGAACGCGGAGGCGCCGTCCGTTCGGCGCTAGATCGGATCTTCCGCGATTTGAATTGTCGCGAGTACGACTCCATCATCCGTGTTCTTGCAACGCTTCCGTATCATGATCTTCAAGGGTATGAAGATGCACTCCCCTCTCTCTCGGTGCTAGTCACTCCATAGATTGATCTTGGTGATGCGTAGAAAATTTTGAATTTCTGCTACGTTCCCCAACAGTGGCATCATGAGCTAGGTCTATGCGTAGTTTCTATGCACGAGTAGAACACAAGTTTGTTGTGGGCGTCGATTTTGTCAATTTACTTGCCACTACTAGTCTTATCTTGTTTCGGTAGCATCATGGGATAAAGCAGCCCGGACCGACCTTACACGTACGCTTACGTGAGACAGGTTCCACCGACTGACATGCACTAGTTGCATAGGGTGGCTAGCGGGTGTCTGTCTCTCCCACTTTAGTCGGATCGGATTTGATGAAAAGGGTCCTTATGAAGGGTAAATAGCAATTGACATATCACGCTGTGGTTTTGGCGTAGGTAAGAAACGTTCTTGCTAGAAACCTATAGCAGCCACGTAAAAAACTTGCAACAACAATTAGAGGACGTCTAACTTGTTCTTGTAGCATATGCCGTGTGATGTGATATGGCCAAAAGGATGTGATGAATGATATATATGTCATGTATGAGATTGATCATGTTCTTGTAATAGGAATCACGACTTGCATGTCGATGAGTATGACAACTGGCAGGAGCCATAGGAGTTGTCTTAATTATTGTATGACCTGCGTGTCATTGAATAACGCCATGTAATTACTTTACTTTATTGCTAAACCGTTAGCCATCATAGTAGAAGTAATCGTTGGCGTGACAACTTCATGAGGACATGATGATGGAGATCATGGTGTCATGCCGGTGACGATGATGATCATGGGGCCCCAAAGATGGAGATCAAAAGGAGCAAAATGATATTGGCCATATCATGTCACTATTTGATTGCATGTGATGTTTATCATATTTTTACATCTTATTTGCTTAGAACGACAGTAGCATAAATAAGATGATCCCTCATAAAATTTCAAGAAAGTGTTCCCCCTAACTGTGCACCGTTGCAAAGGTTCGTTGTTTCGAAGCACCACGTGATGATCGGGTGTGATAGATTCTAACGTTCACATACAACGGGTATAAGCCAGATTTACACATGCAAAACACTTAGGTTGACTTGACGAGCCTAGCATGTACATACATGGCCTCGGAACACAAGAGACCGAAAGGTTGAACATGAGTCGTATAGCAGATACGATCAACATGAAGATGTTCACCGGTGATGACTAGTCCGTCTCACGTGATGATCGGACACAGCCTAGTTGACTCGGATCATGTATCACTTAGATGACTAGAGGGATGTCTATCTAAGTGGGAGTTCATTAAATAATCCGATGAACTTAATTATCATGAACATAGTCAAAAGGTCTTTGCAAATTATGTCGTAGCTTACGCTTTAGTTCTACTTTTTAAGATATGTTCCTAGAGAAAATTTAGTTGAAAGTTGACAGTAGCAATTATGCAGACTGGGTCCGTATACTGAGGATTGTCCTCATTGCTGCATAGAAGGCTTATGTCCTTAATGCACCGCTCGGTGTGCTGAACCTCGAGCATCGTTTATGGATGTTGCGAGCATCTGATGTACACGTTTTGATGACTACGTGATAGTTCAGTGCGTAATGTTAAACGGTTTAGAATTGAGGCACTGAAGACATTTTTTTAAATGTCGCAGAACATATGAGATGTTCCAAGAGCTAAAATTAGGATTTCAGGCTCGTGCCTACATCAAGAGGTATGAGACCTCCAACAAGTTTCTTAACCTGCAAACTAAGGGAGAAAAGCTCAATCATTGAGCATGTGCTCAGATTGTCTGAGTATTACAATCACTTCAATCGAGTGGGAGTTAATCTTCCAGATGAGATAGTGATGGTTCTCCATAGTCACTGCCACCAAGCTATTAGAGCTTCGTGATGAACTATAACATATCAGGGATAGACATGATGATCCTTGAGCAATTCGCGATGTTTGACACCGCGAAAGTAGAAATCGAGTAGGAGCATCAATTGTTGATGGTTAGTAAAACCACTAGTTTCAAGAAGGGCAAGGGCAAGAAGGGATCCTTCATGAAACGGCAAATTAGTTGTTGCTCTAGTGAAGAAACCCAGGGTTGAACCCAAACCCGAGACTAAGTGCTTCTGTAATGAGGGAACGGTCACTGAAGCAGAACTACCCTAGATACTTGGTAGATGGAAGGCTGGCAAGGTTGACAGAAGGATATTGGATATACATTATATTAAATGTGTACTTTACTAGTACTCCTAGTAGCACTAGGGTATTAAGATACCGGTTCGGTTGCTAAGTGTTAGTAACTCGAAATAAAAGAGCTACAGAATAAATGGAGACTAGCTAAAGCTGAGATGATGATGTGTGTTGGAAGTGTTTCCAAGGTTGATGTGATCAAGCATCGCCTGCTCCCTCTACCATCGAGATTGGTGTTAAACCTAAATAATTGTTATTTGGTGTTTGCGTTGAGCATAGACATGATTGGATTATGTTTATCGCAATACAGTTATTCATTTAAGGAGAATAATGGTTACTCTGTTTATTTGAATAATACCATCAACGGTCTTGCACCTAAAATGAATGGTTTATTGAATCTCGATCGTAGTGATACACATGTTCATGCCAAAAGATATAAGATAGTAATGATAGTACCACATACTTGTGGCACTGCCATTTGAGTCATACTGGTATAAAACGCATGAAGAAGCTCCATGTTGATGGATCTTTGGACTCACTCATTTTTGAAAAGATTGAGACATGAGAACCATGCCTATTGGTATATATGCATGAAGAAACTCCATACAGATGGATCGTTTGGACTCACTTGAGACATGAAAATCATACCACATGGGCAAGATGACTGAAAGGCCTCGTTTGCAGTAAGATGGAACAAGAAAGCAACTTGTTGGAAGTAACACATTTTGATGTGTGCAGTCCAATGAGTGCTGAGGCACACATTGGATATCGTTATGTTCTTACTTCACAGATGATTTGAGTAGATGCTAAATATATTTACTTGATGAAACACGAGTCTGAATTATTGAAAGGTTCAAGTAATTTCAGAGTGAAGTTGAAGATCGTCGTGACGAGAGGATAAAATGTCCATGATATGATCATAGAGATGAATATCTGAGTTACGAGTTTGGCACACAATTAAGACATTGTGGAAATTGTTTCAGAACTAATACCGCCTGGAACACCATAGTGTGATGGTGTGCCCGAACATCATAAATGCACCCTATTGGATATGGTGCATACCATGATATCTCTTATCAAATTACCACTATCGTTTATGGTTTAGGCATTAGAGACAACCGCATTCACTCTAAATAGGGCACCACGTAACTCCATAGAGATGACACCGTATGAACTATGGTTTAGACAAACCTAAGCTGTCATTTCTTAAAAAATTTGGGGTTATGACGCTTATGTGAAAAGTTTTGCCTGAGCTCGAACCCAAAGCGGATAAAATGCATCTTCATAGGACACCAAAAACAGTTGGGTATACCTCCTGATTCGAATCCAGAAGCAAAAGTGATTGTTTCTAGAAACGGGTCCTTTCTCGAGTAAAAGTTTCTCTTGAAAGAATTGAGTGGGAGGATGGTGGAGACTTGATGAGGTTATTGAACCATCACTTCAACTAGTCTGTAGCAGGGCACAGGAAGTTGTTCCTATGGCGCCTACACCAATTGAAGTGGAAGCTGATGATAGTGATCATGAAACTTCACATGAAGTCACTACCAAACCTCGTAGGTCGACAAGGATCCATACTACTTCAGAGTGGTACGTAATCCTATCTTAGAGGTCATGTTGCTAGACAACAATGAACCTACGAGCTATGGAGAAGCGATGGTGGGCCCGGATTCCGACGAATGGCTCGAGGCCATAAAATCCGAGAGAGGATCCATGTATGAAAACAAAGTATAGACTTTGGAAGGACTACTTGATGGTCATAAGGCTGTTGGGTACAGATGGATTTTAAAAGGGAAGACGGACAATGATGGTAAGTGTCACCATTAAGAAAGCACGACTTGTCGCTAAGATGTTTTCCGACAAGTTCAAGGAGTTGACTATGATAAGACTTTCTCACTCGTAGCGATGCTAAGAGTCTGTTGAAATTATATTAGCAGTTCTTGCATTGTTTACGAAATCTTGCAGATAGGATGTCAAAACATCATTTCCTCAATGATTTTCTTGAGGAAAGGTTGTATGTGATACAACCAGAAGGTTTTGTCAATCCTAAAAGATGCTAACAAGTATGCAAAGCTCCAGCAATCCTTCTAAGGACTGGAGTAAGCATCTCGGAGTTGGAATGTACGCTTCGGTGAGATGATCAAAGATTTTGGGTTTATACAAAGTTTATGAGAAACTTGTATTTCCAAAGAAGTGAGTGGGAGCACTATAGCATTTCTGATGAGTATATGTTGTTGACATATTGTCGATCGAAAATGATGTAGAATTTCTGGAAAGCATATAGGATTATTTGAAAAGTGTTTTTCAATGGAAAACCTGGATTAAGCTACTTGAACATTGAGCATCAGGATCTATAAGGATAGATCAAAATAGCTTGATAGTACTTTCAAATGAGTACGCACTGTGACAAGATTTTGAAGGAGTTCAAAATAGATCGGCAAAGAAGGAGTTCTTGGCTGTGTTATAAGGTGTGAGTATTGAGTAAGACTCAAGACTTGACCACGACAGAAGAGAGAGAAAGGACAAAGGTCGTCCCCTATGCTTTAGACGTAGGCTCCACAGTATGCTGTGCTATGTACCGCACCTAAAGTGTGCCTTTGCCATGAGTCAGTCAAGGGGTACAAGTGTGATCCAGGAATGGATCACAGGACAGCGGTCAAGGTTATCCTTAGTAACTAGTGGACTAAGAAATTTTCTCGATTATGGAGGTGGTAAAAGAGTTTGTCATAAAAGGTTACGGTGATGCAAACTTTGACACTAATCTGGATGACTCTGAGTAGTAGACCGGATTCGTATAGTAGAGAAGTTATTTGGAATAGTTCCAAATAGCGCGTGGTAGCTGCATCTAGGAGATGACATAGAGATTTGTAAAGCACACACGTATCTGAAATGTTCAGACCCGTTGACTAATAAACCTCTCTCACAAGCGAGATATGATCAAATACCATGGGTGTTGGATTCAATACAATCACATAATGGTGTGAACTATATTATTGACTCTAGTGCAAGTGGGAGACTGTTGGAAATATGCCCTAGAGGCAATAATAAAATGGTTATTAATATATTTCCTTGATCATGATAATTATCTATTGTTCATGCTATAATTGTATTAACTGGAAACCGTAATACATGTGTGAATACATAGACCACAACTTGTCCCTAGTGAGCCTCTAGTTGACTAGCTCGTTAATCAATAGATGGTCATGGTTTCCTGACCATGGACATTAGATGTCATGGATAGCGGGATCACATCATTAGGAGAATGATGTGATGGACAAGACCCAATCCTAAGCGTAGCACAAGATCGTGTAGTTCGTTTGCTAAAGCTTTTCTAATGTCAAGTATCATTTCCTTAGACCATGAGATTATGGAACTCTTGGATACCGTAGGAATGCTTTGGGTGTACCAAACATCACAATGTAATTGGGTGGCTATAAAGGTGCACTACAGGTACTCCAAAAGTGTCTGTTGGGTTGGCACAAATCGAGACTGGGATTTGTCACTCCGTATGACGGAGAGGTATCTCTGGGCACACTCGGTAATGCATCATCATAATGAGCTCGATGTGACTACGTAGTTAGTCACGGGATCATGCATTACGGAATGAGTAAAGTGACTTGCCGGTAACGAGATTGAACGAGGTATTGGGATACCAACGATCGAATCTCGGGCAAGTAACGTACCGATTGACAAAGGGAATTGTATACGGGATTGCTTGAATCCTCAACATTGTGGTTCATCCGATGAGATCATCGTGGAACATGTGGGAGCCAACATGGGTATCCAGATCCCGCTTTTGGTTATTGGCCGAAGATATGTCTCGGTCATGTCTGCATGGTTCCCGAACCCATAGGGTCTACACACTTAAGGTTAGGTGATGCTAGAGTTGTTATGGGAAATAGTATGTGGTTACCTAAGGTTGTTCGGAGTCCCGGATGAGATCTCGGACATGACGAGGAGCTCCGGAATGGTCCGGAGGTGAAGATCGGTATATTGGACGAAGGGTATTGGAGTCCGGAATTGTTCCGGGGGCACCAGGTGATGACCAGCGTGTTCGAAAGGGGTTTCGGAGGCCCCGGCAAGTGTTGGGGGGCCTTATGGGCCAAGGGGAGGGTGCACATCAGCCCACTAAGGGGCTGAGCGCCCCTCCCACCCCATCTCACGTAACCTGGAGAGGTAGGGGCGCCACCCCTAGGGCAGCCTCCCCTCCCGGCTTGGGGGCAAGTTTCCTAGGGGGTGGGGGCGCCCAAACCCATCTAGGGTTTCCCCTGGCCGCCGCCCCTCCTCTAGATCCATCTAGAGGGGCCGGCCCCCTCTCCCCTTCCCCCTATATATAGTGAGGTGTGGGAGGGCAGCCACACCCTTCCCCTCACTACAAGAAATAGGTAATTTGTCGTCTGTGAATTCCAGACGGCAAAGACCTAAATCCAGACGGCAAAGATTTTGCCGTCAGGAAGCAGACGGCAAACTCAGACGGCAAATATAAGTCGGCAAAGAATACTTTGCCGTCAGCATTTTATAAGGAAGACGGCAAAGACTTTGCCGTCAGCCAACTCTCTCTTTGCCGTCTAGATTAGTAGTAACAGACAGCAAAGAAAACCATCTTTGCCGTCAGCTAGACTATGCCTGTGCCGTCAGCCTCATACATCCCATACTGCAAAGAGTCTTTTATTATTTAAAAAATATAGGTAGCAATAGTCCAGGTACAGAGGCCCTAGATGGTCGAAGGCATAGGATTCTTTTGCTCATTATAAAAACAGCTAATAAAAAGGCGTAGGCAAAATCTTCACTTGCGTTTTGGTAGTTTGACAATCAATCATTCAATAGTCTGACAATCATCTATGAAGACAAAAAAAATCAGATTACACAGGGCTGCCAAGTTAACCCCGAAGCTTGCACGGCCACCTTTCGACCACGACGGGTAGAAGCCGATGCGGCCAGTGGAGCGAGGCGTTGATGGGGAGGAGGCCACTCCAGTGTGCAGCAGCTTGTGGTGTCACGGCCAGTTGATGGGGAGGAGACCTTCCGAGCATGACGGGGGACATGACGACCGCGCCGGGGGCGACGGAGGAAGTGGCCGGCCCTGCCGGTATCGCGAGGCGTCGATGCGGTTTCCTTCCGAAGCGCAGTGGCCGGCGCGGTCAGCGGTGACCGGTGGCGCCGGGGGAGACGATAGACCTGGTCGGGGCGGCTTGTGATGGGGCCGCGCCGAACCGGCTGGTGATGGGGCCTGCCGCGTCAGGAGGACGAGGGAATGG
The DNA here is from genome assembly GCF_002162155.2 of Triticum dicoccoides. Lineage (NCBI taxonomy): Eukaryota > Viridiplantae > Streptophyta > Magnoliopsida > Poales > Poaceae > Triticum > Triticum dicoccoides. The sequence goes on along the minus strand of NC_041383.1, from coordinate 699,881,024 downwards.
GCCGTCCGCGCCGGTGGCGAGTGGGATGGGGAACAGGGCGGCCACGCCAGCCGCGACGGGGCCCGGGTTGGCGGCGCTCGATGGCGAGCAGGCGAGCAGGGACGGGGGACTGGGGATGGGGTGGAGCTTGTGGCGAGTGGGATGGGGAACAGAGCGGCCACGCCGGTGGCGATGGGGGACCGGCTGGCGACACTCGCTGGTGGCCAGGGACGGGGGACGGGGGACGGAACTGGTGGCGAGATCCGGAGGCGAGCGAGGTGGTGGGGTGGGTTGCGTGCAGGGATAAGGGAGAGAGAGAACGAGCGAAGGGATAAGGCAGAGAACATGGTGGGGTCGGGGTGGGTGAGATATCAGGGAGGAGAGGCGAGTGGTGGGGTGGCTGCGATGGTGCCACCTCATCGATCCGTGGGATCGATCCACGAGATGTGTTTTCTCTTTGCTGTCTTTGCCGTCTGCATTTTTATTTACAGACGGCAAAGAGGTTTCTTTGCCGTCTGTTAAAAAATACGTAGAAGGCAAAGACTTTGCTGTCTGCATTTTTTTTAACAGACGTCAAAGTAACCTCTTTGCCGTCTGTAAATAAAAATGCAGACGGCAAAGTCTCTTTGTCGTCTGTGTTTTTCCTGCAGACGGCAAAGTATGTCTTTGTCGTCAGTTGTTCTTTGTCGTCAGTAGTTGTCGGCAAATTTAATCTTTGCCGTCTGTCCCGATGAAATGCTGACGGCAAAGAGCGGTACTGACGGCAAATCTCATGTTTCCCGTAGTGCCTGGCGCAGCCCCACCCTCCTCATACATCTCTTCCTCCTCCGTAGTGCTTGGTGAAGCCCTGCTGGAGAACCACGAGCTCCACCACCAACACGCCGTCATGCTGTAGGAGTTCTCCCTCAACTTCTCCTCTCCCCTTGCTGGATCAAGAAGGAGGAGACGTCCCCGGGCTGTACGTGTGTTGAATGCGAAGGCGCCATCCGTTTGGCGCTAGATCGGATCTTCCGCTATTTGAATCGCCGCGAGTATGACTCCATCATCCACGTTCTTGCAACGCTTCGGTATCACGATCTTCAAGGTTATTAAGATGCACTCCCCTCTCTCTCGTTGCTAGTCACTCCATAGATTGATCTTGGTGATGCGTAGAAAATTTTGAATTTTTGCTACGTTCCCCAACAGGGCGCGCCCCCCTATCTCGTGGCTTCCTTGATGCTCTTCTGACGTGAAATCCAAGTCTCCCTGATCATATTCTTCCTAAAAATCACTCTCCCGAAGGTTTCATTCCGTTTGGACTCCGTTTGATATTCCTTTTCTTTGAAATACTGAAACAGGCAATGAAACAACAATATGGGCTGGGCCTCCGGTTAATAGGTTAGTCCCAAAAATGATATAAATGTGTAACATAAAGCCCATAAACATCCAAAAGGGGTAATATAATAGCATGGAACAATCAAAAATTATAGATACGTTGGAGACGTATCAAGCATCCCCAAGCTTAATTCCTGCTCGTCCACGAGTAGGTAAATGATAAAAACAGAATTTTTGATGTGGAATGCTACCTAGCATAATTCTCAATGTAATTTTCTTTATTGGGGCATGAATGTTCAGATCCAAATGATTCAAAATAAAAGTTCATATTGACATAAGAAATAGTGATACTTCAAGCATACTAATCAAAGTAATCATGTCTTCTCAAAATAACATGGCCAAAGAAAGTTATCCCTACAAAATCATATAGTCTGACTGTTGCTCTATCTTCATCACACAAAGTATTTAATCATGCACAACCCCGATGACAAGCCAAGCAATTGTTTCATACTTTAGTAATCTCAAACTTTTTCAACTTTCACGCAATACATGAGCGTGAGCCATGGACATAGCACTATATGTGGAATAGAATGGTGGTTGTGGAGAAGACAAAAAGGAGAAGATAGTCTCACATCAACTAGGCGTATCAACGGGCTATGGAGATGCCCATTAATAGATATCAATGTGAGTGAGTAGGGATTGCCATGCAACAGATGCACTAGAGCTATAAATATATGAAAGCTCAAAAAAGAAACTAAGTGGGTGTGCATCCAACTTTCTTGCTCACGAAGACCTAGGGCATTTTGAGGAAGCCTATCATTGGAATATACAAGCCAAGTTCTATAATGAAAAATTCCCACTAGTATATGAAAGTGACAACATAGGAGACTCTCTATCATGAAGATCATGGTGGTACTTTGAAGCACAAGTGTGGAAAAAGAGATAGTAGCATTGTCCCTTCTCTCTTTTTCTCTCATTTTCTTTTTTTTTCTTTTTTTGGCCTTTATCTTTTGGCCTTTCTCTTTTTTTTCTTTTTGGCCTTTCTTCTTTTTTTTTCTTTTTGTAAAGTCCGAAGTCTTATCCCGACTTGTGGGGGAATAATAGTCTCCATCATCCTTTCCTTACTGGGACAATGCTCTAAAAATGAAGATCATCACACTTTTATGGATTTACAACTCAAGAATTACAACTCAAAGCTAGAACAAGATATGACTCTATATGAATGCCTCCGGCGGTGTACCAGGATATGCAATGAATCAAGAGCGACATGTATGAAGATTATGAAGGTGGCCTTGCCACAAATATTATGTCAACTACATGATCATGCAAAGAGCAATATGACAAAGGTAATGCGTGTCATATGAACGGAACGGTGGAAAGTTGCATGGCAATATATCTTGGAATGGCTATGGAAATGCCATAATAGGTAGGTATGGTGGCTATTTTGAGGAAGGTATAAGGTGGGTGTATGGTACCGGCGAAAGTTGCGCGGCACAAGAGAGGCTAGCAATGGTGGAAGGGTGAGGGTGCGTATAATCCATGGACTCAACATTAATCATAAAGAAATCATATACTTATTCCAAACATCTACAAGCAATTGAAATCAAAGTACTACGCGCATGCTCCTAGGGGGAGGGATTTGTAGGAAAAGACCATCGCTCGTCCCCGACCGCCACTCATAAGGAAGACAATCAATAAAAAAATTGTGCTCCAACTTCATCACAAAGCGATTCACCATACGTGCATGCTACGGGAATCACAAACTTCAACACAAGCATTTTTCATAATCACCTAACTAGCATGACTTTAATATCACTACCTCCATATCTCAAAACAATTATCAAGTATCAAATTGATCGTAGCATCCAATTCACTTTCTATGATAGTTTTTATTATACCCAACTTGGATGCTCATCATTCTAGGACCAACTTTGTAACCATAGCAAATACCATGCTGTTATAAAAGACTCTCAAAATAATATAAGTGAAGCATGAGAGACTAGCAATTTCTACAAAATATAACCACCGCCGTGCTCTAAAGGATATAAGTGATGCACTAGAGCAAATGACAAACTACTCTGAAAGATATAAGTGAAGATCAATGAGTAGTCGAATAATTGTGAAACTATGTGAAGACTCTCTAACATTAAAGAATTTCAGATCTTGGTATTGTATTTATACAGCAAGCAAAACAAAATAAAATGACATTTCAAGGATAGCATAACTCGTGTGAAGAAGCCAAAACTTAGGCTCAACCGGTACTAACCGATAGATGTTGAAGAAGAAAAGGTGGGATGCCTAACGGGACATCCCCAAGCTTAGATGCTTGAGAATTCTTGAAATATTACCTTGGGGTGCCTTGGTCATCCCCAAGCTTGAACTTTTGTGGCTCCTTAATTCCTCTCATATCATGGTTTCTCTTTTTATCAAAAGCTTCATCCACAACAAACTCAACAAGAACTCGTGAGATAGGTTAGTATAAACCAATGAAAAACCTTATCATTTTCTACTGTAACAAATCACTAAAATTATTATTCAACATTGGATACTAAATGCCTCTGCATATTTAACACTCCTATCCTCAACTAGAACCATTAAACAAGCAAACATAAGCAAACAACGCAAACATAACAGCAATCTGCCAAAACAGTACAGTCTGTAAAGAATGCAAGAGTATCAATACTTCACTAACTCCAAAAATTATGAGAAAAATACTATGCTGTAGAATATTTATCATATCTCATTATGCAAAAAGTTTCAACATTATATCATCCTCTGAATTTTCTAGGGAATTTTTGCAACAGCGGTAAACTTTCTGTTTTCAAACAGCAACATGCATACTAGCAAAATAAGCATGGTAAAGGCTATCCTTGACTTTTTTATTGAAAATAAAGATGAAAAACATTATTCTAAATAACAGCAAGCAAATACTAACAAAATAAAATGATGCTCCAAGCAAAACACATATCATGTGGTGAATAAAAATATAGCTCCAAGTAAAGTTACCGATGAACGAGGACGAAAGAGGGGAAGCCTTCCGGGGCATCCCCAAGCTTAGGATCTTGGTTGTCCTTGAATATTACCTTGGGGTGCCTTGGTCATCCCCAAGCTTAGACTCTTGCCACTCCTTATTCCATAGTTCATCGAATCTTTACCCAAAACATGAAAACTTCACAACACAAAACTCAACAGAAAACTCGTAAGCTCCGTTAGTATAAGAAAATAAAACCACCACTTAGGTACTGTAATGAACTCATTCTAAATTCATAATGGTGTAATATCTACTGTATTCCAACTTATCTATGGTTCATATCCTCTGATACTACTCATAGATTCATCAAAATAAGCAAACAACACATAGAAAATAGAATCTGTCAAAAACAGAACAGTCTGTAGTAATCTGTATCAAACGTATACTTATGGAACTCCAAAAATCCTACCAAATTAGGAAGACCTAATAAATTTGTGTACCAATCAAAATAAAAACGAATCAGATCAGAAGCACGTTTCGGTGAATTAACAAAACTAATTTACTGGGTGCAAAGGTTTCTGATTCTCAGCAGGATCAACACAACTATCACCGTAAGCTATCATGAAGGTCTTACTTGGCACTTTATTGAAACAAAAGATATAGAACATGATTACTACAGTAGCATAATCATGTGAACACACAAAAACAGTAATAGTAAATATTGGGTTGTCTCCCAACAAGCGCTTTTCTTTAATGCATTTCTAGCTAGACATGATGATGACAATGATGCTCACATAAAAGATAAGAATTGAAACATAACGGGAGCATCATGAAGCATATGACTAGCACATTTAAGTCTAACCCACTTCCTATGCATAGGGATTTTGTGAGCAAACAACTTATGGGAACAACAATCAACTAGCATAGGAAGGTAAAACAAGCATAGCTTCAAAATTTTCAACACATAGAGAGGAAACTTGACATTATTGCAATTCCTACAAGCATATATTCCTCCCTCATAATAATGTTCAGTAGCATCATGAATGAATTCAACAATATAACCAGCACCTAAAGCATTCTTTTCATGATCTACAAGCATAGAAATTTTACTGCTCTCCACATAAGCAAAATTCTTCTCATTCGGAATAGTGGGAGTATCATAAGAGACTTGAACACTAAAAATTGTTTCCACAATAAAAGAGTAATGTTCAGAAAAAGGGTAATCATAATCATGACAAGTTTTATAAATATAATCATCACTACTTTTTATAGCATAAGTTTCATCACAATAATCATCATAAGTAGCAACTTTGTTCTCATCATAATCGATTGAAACCTCTTCCAAGATAGTGGAATCATCACTAAATAAAGTTGACACTCTTCCAAATCCATTTTCGTATTTATCACAATAAAATTCAACATCCTCCAAAATAGTGGGATCACTACTTCCTAAAGTTGACACTCTTCCAAACCCACTTCCATCAATATAATCATCATAGGTAAGAGGCATGCTATCATCATAACAACTTTGCATATCAAAACTTGGGATGCTAAAAATATCATCTTCATCAAACATAGCATCCCCAAGGTTTGGAAAACATTAATTTCAGCAAATATATTCTCAAATATGTCATCCTCGTCAAACATAGCTTCCCCAAGCTTGGGCCCTTTCATATCATAAGCATAATCACTCTCATCATTAAAAATATGGATAGCACCAATAGTATAGCAATTATCATCATCACAATAAGTAGTAGGAGCAACATCATTTGGGAGGGATACCTTTCAACCTTTGTTGCTCCTTCTTTTCTTTTTCTTCTTCACATTATGTGTGGGTTCAACCTTCCTCTTTGAGCTCCTTATTGATGAGATTGGTTGAATAGAAAGCTCCTCCTCGTTACCTGATTCATCATAAGAAATAATAGGAGGAGATTGGGAAGTATCTTCCCTTTCATTAGTGTTCTCTTCTTCTTCTATTTTCTTTCTTTTCTTTAGGTAATTGGCAATATAAGGATTTTCAATGCAATTCACCGCACAATACAAATAAATCTTCTCTAGATCAATATCAAGGAATTTCTTATGGGCAAATTCTGGAAGGTCCTTAATTAAACGTTTCAATTCTTCATAACCCAAAAACAAACTAAGTTTATTGTAATCCACATCTTGCTTGCTTGCTTGATTATTGTTTCATCTTAAAAGAGTGCAGATTAGTGGTAAGCACCCACAAATTATAAAAGAGTGCCAGTTAAGTTACAAATCCACATCTTGCTTGCTTGCTTGATTACTGTTTCATCTTAACAGAACCACAGAGGATGCATCAGATACAGCCAAAGCGCGAATAAGGATTTTGGCAGCAGGTGAAATCAGAGTTCTCAACTAGCTTGGTAAGGAAACACCTACCAGGATACGAGAGTCAAGCACTAGCACGCACGCAAGCGGAATAATAATAAACGATTCGCACAGAAAGCTTTCATCACCTTAACTCTCTATCACAAAAGCAAAAACCGAAGCCGAAGTCGAAGCAGACCTAATCGACAGTCGAAGCCGAATGCATCGCTTTCACGACGTGATTGTGCTAGAAAGACTCTACTTGATCCAGTTGTAAACCCCTTTCGTGGCCATGCCAGCACCTGCACCAATCAGGGTCGAGAGGCATAACAGAGTGCAGATTAGTGCTAAGGATTCTTAACTGATAAAGGAGAGGTCTGCAATTATTATGTTACAAATCCTCATGTTGTTTGCTTGGTCAACTATTATCCCATGTTAACTGAATCATAGAGGAAAGTGCGAATGAGGATTTGTGGCACCCGAACAAAATCGTGTTGTCTCTTTATTTTGAATTCTTTTTCGAGGTGTATTTTCATGTCCCAATGGAAATTCTATGCGTAAAAATGGGTATATGCTATGAGCATGCAGAAGTTCTTGAAGAAAAAACATCCATCTATGGTTATCATGAAAACAATAATGATGACTAGTGTATCCATTCGTTATAATATGTTTTTGTTGTGGGTGCAGGATTTATATCAGAGTAGATTCCGGTAGATCCCTCGGTAGTGTATACCAGTGTGACGATTAGATAGGACACTAGTAGAAAACGGGCCTTTAGTCCCGGTTCTAGAGGACCTTTAGTCCCGGTTCTGGAACCGGGACTAAAGGGTTGGGACTAAAGGCCCCCCCCCTTTAGTCCCGGTTCTGTTACGAACCGGGAATAAAGGCCCTCCACGTGGCCGCTATTTGGAGCTCCACCTTTAGTCCCGGTTGGTAACACCAACCGGACAAAAGGAAATCTTAAAAAAAATTCTTGATTTTCAAATTTCTGAATTATTTTACAATTTAATCTGTAATGAAATTTTTTCCTGATTTTCAAATTTCTTAATTATTTTACAATTAAATCAGTAATCACCCTCATCACTGCTCAATTTAATCTATAATCTATATTCTCTAATCACCCCTCATCATTCCAAATCGTATAACTTCCCGGCCGGTCACCCATCCTATCACTACTCCAGCCTGAGCACGCTTAACTTCTGAGTTCTATTCCCCCTAGTTTCCAAGTCTGCACTTGTTGTTTTCTAACAATAGTAAGATGTCAATCCTATTAACCATCAGCAGTTTAGCTTGAGCATGAAGTCACACGTTTCACTTTTTGAGTTTGAAACTATTATTCTAAAAAACAATAATGATTTAGTAACACTAATATTTCTTGAATAAGTAGTTTGACCACAGTTTGACCAGATTTGACCAAAATTCAAAAAAAATGAAATAATTATTTAGTAACACTAATATTCTTAAGTAATTATTTAGTAACACTAACACTTCTTGAATAAGTAGTTTGACCACAGTTTGACTAGATTTAACCAAAATTCAAAAAAAACTGAAATTTGAGCATAACCTTTTTTCATTTTAGAATTTGAGGATTGTAAAATTTTGCAAAATCGGATGTGGATTTTCGTGCTGAACATTTTGATATATTATACGTTTTTTCCCGACATCGTATGCAAAAGTTATAGCCGTTTTACTTTTTCATAACACTTTTTTGGAAAACGTGTCCGAATTTAAGTTTTTTTAATTTTCCTAACTAGTAGATGCAGTAGTATAACTACATATCGAAGGATTTTATTTTTTGAAGTTTTTATCATTTTCTTTTATTTTTTTCAAAACTAAAATGGCGATACACAGGGGGGGTAGAGTTTGAGACACGAACCCCTTTAATCCCGGTTTGAGACACGAACCGGGACTAAAGGGCATCGCACCCTTTAGTCCCGGTTCATGTCTCAAACCGGGACTAAAGGTCTAATCATTAGTCCCGATTTGAGATACGAACGGGGACTAAAGGGCATCGCACCCTTTAGTCCCGGTTCATGTCTCAAACCGGGACTAAAGGTCCCATTTAAACTAGGACTAATGCCTTCCCGATGCCTAGTCGCTCGAACCGGGACTAATGCTCACATTAGTCCCGGTTCATAATGCAATCGGGACTAATGTGTACATTGAGCCGTGACGGAAGCCTTATTTTCTACTAGTGGGAGAGGAAAGAGGAGACGAAATTTACTTATGTTCAAACGCTTCTTACGAGGTAAAACTCCACTCCTGCTAGTGTATATTGCGATTTGGGTGTACAAAGTACATGTATAACCTGAGAGATTGTATGATGATATATCGACTAGCTCGGCCCTGGTTTATATAGGATACTTGCCCCCCTAGGGTTACGTGGACCTAGTCGGTACACCGGTGGAGGGGTCCTCCACGAATATAGATTTTTTGCCTTGTATGGCAAGGCCTCTCGACCTTCCTTCTACAGGGCCCAGGGCGGAAACCGGCCTAGGGGTCCTTGGGCCGACCTATTTGGGTTGGCAACAAGCAAGCCGAGGCATCCCTGGACTGGAACACCAAGTTAAAAAACACAATATGAAGGTTGAAGGCACACACGATACAATTGTTGGTTCCAAGGAAGTGTCTTCCCGCCTCATCAGATCTGGCAGGAGTAGCAACCGACTCAACGGCGGAAGCAAAAAATTCCAGGGGATGCAAAGGGCAGCAACGCCGAGCGAGGAAGAACACTCTTTTCAGTGGGACGTGGAGACTAAAAGATCGTATGGGCCAGGATATGGCCCTCTTCGACTGGGGGATAGAACAGAGCCGGCCCACTAAGCCACCTGAGGTGTATCACTTTTTCTTTCGTACGCACTATGGAAGCTGTAGCAAACCAAAAATACTGTAGCACGGGGTTTTTCGATCAATTTAAAAAATCTAAACAATTTATGAAAACACAAACTATTTTGGAAAATTCAAACAATTTTTTAAAATTAGTGGACATTTTTCTAAAACATTAATAATAATAATAATACTAATAATAATAATAAACATAAATATTTTGAGAATACAGACATTTTATATATTTTTGAACAAATACCGAAATCCCCCCCAAAAGAATTAATGTTGATCTTTTTTAAATGCAATTTTTTTGAATTGTCCAAACATGTTTAAAAAGGGAACTTATTGAAAAAGAAAAAAAGAAAAAACAAAGAAAAAGAAAAAAGAAAAAGAAAAAGAAAACATACCTGACCCAGACAGGAACCTTCCGAAGGTGCCAAAGCCAAAAAAAGGAAAAGCTAAATGGTCCGACCCACTCGGTCCCTCCATGTGCTTTCGCCGCAGTAAGCGACAACTATGAAACGCTAGGCTTTCGACCTCAGTTTGCGTGCAGCGAACACGCTGGCTCAGCCAGCTCGCGGTTGGCTGTTGCCTCCTCCTCTTTTTCCATTAGGGCTCCATTTGATTAAAAGGAAATTCCATATGATTTTATGGAGGGTTTGAATCCTTACGATTTTTTCTAAGTAGGTTGTTTGATCAATATGATGAAATTCCAAGATTTTTTTTCTAATGAATCATGTGCACTACATTTCATAGAAATCAAGCATCCACTTAATCTCTTTCTAAAATTCTTTGTTTTTTCTGTGGCATCAAACACTTTGTGCTAATCCTATAGTATCCAAGTTTTTATTTTTGTTGAAAATCCTATATAGTAGCATTGAGCTTCCGAACGGGTCACTGTTGGGCGTTGGCACGACGATGGGGCTTTAGGCCCAAACATATCTGCAAGCCACGGCCTCTCCGACCCTTTTCTGTTACACATCCGGGGAAAAGGTCCTTTCCCTGAAAAAAAAAAACAAAAAAAACTGCGAAAGCTCCTGTCCGGTCTCGCCGCCGGCCGGATGCTTGGTCTTCCGGCCGGCGGGTTTGGCCCACCGCGGTTCCAGTGCGCTCCAGGGACCGAGATCTGCCAGTTCTGCGCCCTCCTCTCCCGCGTCGATTCGTGGCATCAGGAGCATCAGCAGGGCCAGCCGAAGGAGGGCCTGCCCCCGCCACCGGCGAAGCTCCGGGCAGCTACGAGGAAGCGCTGCGGCCAGATCCGTACCGCAGAAGGATATTGCCGAGGTCGACGACGGTGCTAGCGCGCTGAGCTGCGAATGGTGCTGTGTCTACATTCGTTGACAATGCTGATGTGGTAAATGGCCGTGGGAAACAACAGGTGTCGTTCCCGTTTTCAGTTGGTGCATATGCAAATTGGACTCTCATGTTGTTCTGTTTTATTTTGTTATTTACAGGAGAGCGGGAATCCTGGGAGCACGGATGTAGTAGCGGCGGAGAAGGTGGATGAGTATGTAGATATTGAGGAGGAGATGCCAACCTCAACTTACCAATCAGTGGAGATCGAGAAGGGTGCCAAGGCCATGAGTGTCTCTGGTGGTTCGGGTAGTGGTTCTTCATCATCCAATGGTACTGTCGAACTCCCTGTTTATTCTTTCCCATTTTGACAAACATCATTTATTCTTCATGAACTAAACTTCCTGCAATGTTTCCCATTTGACTCTGTTTACAGGTTCAGGGTCAGGGAGCTCAGTGGACAGCACCTCAGAAGCTGGCAATGCTCGTTCTCTGGTGTAGAGGAGGTTGTTCTAACAGTAGGATTTGAGTAGGTGGATGATGTGATTACTTGTTTCTGGGATGTGCATGTCGGCTTGGATTTAGTTAACCTTGTTTCTAGTGGATGGCTGGCTTTGTGGGTAATCTCATAGCTCAGCTCGACTATGTCTATATAAGTGAAAAGTGGTGGTAGTTCATCTGGCCTTCTGATCTGAATGTGGCTTTTGTATTGATGTGTTTTGTCTAGCACATCTATTCTGTATGTGATTTTATATATGCTTATGGTTATGCGCGACGTAACTATGGCATCGGAGTAAGGAAATATTGAAATCATGGCTATCATCTTTGTCTTGTGATGTAGTATATGGGATATGAGAATGGCATATGCATGATATAATTTCAGTAGCCATGCAAGGGTGAGCGGAATGCGAATTTCCATCCCTGTAGTGTTGCTCGACTTTGTAAGATTATACTCACCTTTGATTTCAGAAGTGTCTAACTATATTATTATGAGACACGTCAAGCTTAAACTGGCCTGTTACTATCCTGTAACTTGATAATTTCCTGTTGCTATAGGCTTTTCTTGATTATAACTGTTGGAATGTCAGTACCCGGTGCAGCCGTGCAGGTGAGCTTTTTTTTGGAAAAAATGATGCAGCCTAGCTGTTGCAATTTTCCAGGAAATTATATGGTTTATGTTTCTCACTGTAACACATTTTGTCCTTGCTAATGTTGAGCAATTGCTTAATGGTCGAAATGATTGATGCAGTTTCAACGCTGGTGTGAGATGAGGTGATAAGTTTCGTCCCCATGAATTGAAGCGATGAATTGATGCTTCTTCTTCTCTGATCTAATCGTTCACTCGGGTAACTAATTCTGGGCTTATATTTGATGACAAATTTATTTGGGTCGCACATTCATGACCTCAGCTCCAGCAAGCTTCAGGCTAAGCTTGAAGAAAACAACCACCACAAGTCCGCAAAGCAAAACCCACTGACACAGTGATTCCAGACCAGGAGCAAATTGTGTGAAGATACAGAACAGTTTGATAGTCGAAGTATCACTAAGGCAAAAAACAAAAGGGAAGAAATTAACTTGTTAGGATATACCAAGATACAGTAGATAGCACACACACGCACACATGTCGTCATGTCTGCATCACACATATCAGAATATCAGAACAAAGGAAACTAATAATCAGCGACGGCACAACAGGTTGCTGACTAGGCAAGAAACCAGCGGCAGTCACCACAGAGGCGAAGCGCTCAAACCAGGCGCGAGGGGCCTGTTTGAGACCATAGAGGGAGCGGCGAAGTCTACAGACCATACCATCAGGAGCATAGTACCACGGTGGTGGCTGCATATAAACCTCCTCACGCAATTCGCCATTGAGAAAAGCGTTCTGAACATCAAGTTGAGAGATAGACCACTGACAAACAGAAGCCACAGCAAGAAGAGTGCGGACAGTGGTCATGTGGGCCACAGGAGCGAATGTCTCATCATAATCGCGCCCCTGCTCCTGCTGAAAACTGAAGGAAATATGCCCTAGAGGCAATAATAAAGTTATTATTTATTTCCTTATTTCATGATAAATGTTTATTATTCATGCTAGAATTGTATTAACCGGAAACATAATACATGTGTGAATACATAGACAAACATAGTGTCACTAGTATGCCTCTACTTGACTAGCTCGTTTATCAAAGATGGTTATGTTTCCTAACCATGGACAAAAGAGTTGTCATTTGATTAACGGGATCACATCATTAGGAGAATGATGTGATTGACTTGACCCATTCCGTTAGCCTAGCACTTGATCGTTTAGTATGTTGCTATTGCTTTCTTCATGACTTATACATGTTCCTGTAACTATGAGATTAAGCAACTCCCATTTACCGGAGGAACACTTTGGGTGCTACCAAACGTCACAACGTAACTGGGTGATTATAAAGGAGTACTACAGGTGTCTCCAAAGGTACATGTTGGGTTGGCGTATTTCGAGATTAGGTTTTGTCACTCCGATTGTCGGAGAGGTATCTCTGGGCCCTCTCGGTAATGCACATCACTATAAGCCTTGCAAGCAATGTGACTAATGAGTTAGTTGCGAGATGATGCATTACGTAACGAGTAAAGAGACTTGCCGGTAACGAGATTGAACTAGGTATTGGATACCGACGATCGAATCTCGGGCAAGTAACATACCGATGACAAAGGGAACACCGTATGTTGTTATGCGGTTTGACCGATAAAGATCTTCGTAGAAAATGTAGGAGCCAATATGGGCATCCAGGTCCGCTATTGGTTATTGACCAAGAATAGTTCTAGGTCATGTCTACATAGTTCTCGAACCCGTAGGGTCCGCACGCTTAACATTTCGATGACAGTTTTATTATGAGTTTATAAGTGTTGATGTACCAAAGTTTGTTCGGAGTCCCGGATGTGATTACGGACATGACGAGGAGTCTCGGAATAGTCGAGACATAAAGATTGATATATTGGAAGCCTATGTTTGGACATCGGAATGGTTCCGGACGAAATCGGCATTTTACCGGAGTACCGGGAGGTTACCGGAACCCCCCGGGGGGGTTAATGGGCCTACATGGGCCAAGAGGGAGAAGAGGGAAGGAGCCAGGAAGGGGCCGCGCGCCCCTCCCCCTCCTAGTCCGAATAGGACAAGGGAAGGGGGGCGGCGCCCCCCCTTTCCTTCCCCTCTTCCTCCTCTTTCCCCCCTTCTCCTACTCCTACTTGGAAAAGGGGAGTCCTACTCCCGGTGGGAGTAGGACTCCCCCCCTTGGCGCGCCCTCTAGGCCGGCCGCCTCCTCCCCCCTGGCTCCTTTATATACGGGGGTGGGGGGCACCCCAAAGACACACAAGTTGATCTACGAATCGTTCCTTAGCCGTGTGCGGTGCCCTCTTCCACCATATTCCACCTCGGTCATATCGTCGCAGAGTTTAGGTGAAACCCTGCGCCGGTAGAACATCATCATCGTCACCACGCCGTCGTGCTGACGGAACTCATCTCCGGAGCCTTTGCTGGATCGGAGGGCCGGAGATCGTCATCGAGCTGAACGTGTGCTGAACTCGGAGGCCCCGTACATTCGGTGCTTGGATCGGTCGGATCGCGAAGACGTACGACTACATCAACCGCGTTGTGCTAACGCTTCCGCTTACGGTCTACGAGGGTACGTGGATGAACACTCTCCCCTCTCGTTGCTATATCATCACCATGATCTTGCGTGTGCGTAGGAATTTTTTTGAAATTACTACGTTCCCCAACAAAAACCATGAGCTTCAAGACGAGCTTTGTAGCGCTCAAGAGAACCATCGGAGTGAGTCTTAATCTTGTAGACCCACTTGCAGGTGATGGGACGGACACCGGAAGGAAGGGGAACCAGATCCCAGGTGCTAGAGCGCTCAAGAGCAGCAAGCTCTTCGGCCATCGCAAGCTGCCATTCAGGCTGAGTCATGGCAGTCCGATAGGAAGTGGGCTCAGCAATAACAGAGAGACCGTATCGATCAGGGGAGTAGCGATCAGGCGGGGGGCGAGGCCGAGCACGGAGGTTGTGAGCCGGCGGAGGCGTGGGAGGGGGTGCATCAGAGGTGGGAGGCTCATCAGAGGAGACATCCTCAGTACGAGATCGACGAGTATAGTGGAGAGGAAACGGTGAAAGAGGGCGACGGACTGGAGATGATGGTGGAGAGGTGGAGGAGGAGGACGGGGTCGGTGGTGAGTGAGAAGAAAGGAGAGGTGCCGGAGGAAGGGGTGACACATGAGGCACATAGCGAGGTGTATCGGGAAGGAGAAGGAAAGACAGGTCGTCCACAGAGAAACTCGAGGAAGATGAACGTGGGTAGTAGGAACGAGACTCGTCAAAAGTCACATCACGCGAGATGCGCAAGCGACGACCCACAGGATCCCAACATCGATAGCCCTTGTGCTCATCACTGTAGCCAAGGAAAACACACTCAACCGACTAAGCAGTCAGTTTGGTGCGTTCTTGGGGGGCAAGGAGAACATAGCACACGCATCCAAACATACGAAGAGCTGAGTAGTCAGGAGAGCGACCAGTGAGACACTCCATAGGAATACCACCCTGCAGAGCTTTCGATGGCTGAATGTTGATGAGGTAGGTGGATGCTGAAACAGCCTCAGCCCAAAAATGGGGTGGAAGGGAAGCAGCGATCATCAGCGCACGAGCCGTCTCAAGTAAATGGCGATGCTTTCGTTCGGAACACCATTCTGAGCGTGAGCACCAGGACACGAGAACTGGGCAAGAGTACCATGTTTCGTGAGAAGACCACGCAACAGCTGAGAGATAAACTCTCCAGCGGAGTCAGCACGAAAAGTACGAATGGGCGTGGCAAACTGAGTGTGAACCATGGCAGCAAAGCGTTTGTATATAGGGAGAACCTCACTACGAGATTTTGTTGGGGAACGTTGCAGAAAACAAAATTTTCCTACTCGTTTCACCAAGATCCATCTAGGAGTTCATCTAGCAACGAGTCATAGGATGCATCTACGTACCTTGTAGATCGCGAGCGGAAGCGTTCAAAGAACGGGGATGATGTAGTCGAACACGACGTGATCCAAATCACCGATGACCAAGTGCCGAACGGACGGCACCTCCGCGTTCAACACACGTACGGGACGGGAGACGTCTCCTCCTTCTTGATCCAGCAAGGGGAAGGAGAGGTTGATGAAGATCCAGTAGCACGACGGCGTGGTGGTGGATGCAGGGCGTCAAAGTAGCAGGGCTTCGCCTATACTACGAGAGAGAGACGTAACGGGGAGAGAGGGAGGCGCCAGGGGCTGGTATATGAAGTCCCTCCTCTCCCCCACTATATATAGGGGTGCTAGGGGGGGGCCGGCCCTAGGAGATGGAATCTCCTAGGGGGGGGCGGCGGCCAAGGGTGGGGGGCTTGCCCCCCAAGCAAGGGGGCGCCCCCTTTAGGGTTTCCCCTCAACCCTAGCCGCATGGGCCCTTGGGAAGTGGCACCCCAGCCCACTTTGGGCTGGGTTCCCTCCCACTTCAGCCCATGGGGCCCCCCGGGATAGGTGGCCCCACCCAGTGGACCCCCGGGACCCTTCCGGTGGTTCCGGTACAATACCGGTGACCCCGAAACTTGTCCCGATGGCCGAAACAGCACTTCCTATATATAATTCTTTACCTCCGGACCATTCCGATACTCCTCGTGACGTCCGGGATCTCATCCGGGACTCCGAACAACATTCGGGTTACTGCATATATACATCTTCACAACCCTAGCGTCACCGAACCTTAAGTGTGTAGACCCTACGGGTTCGGGAGGCAAGCAGACATGACCGAGACGACTCTCCGGTCAATAACCAACAGCGGGGTCTGGATACCCATGTTGGCTCCCACATGCTCCACGATGATCTCATCGGATGAACCACGATGTCGAGGATTCAATCAACCCCGTATGCAATTCCCTTTGTCAATCGATATGTTACTTGCCCGAGATTCGATCGTCGGTATCCCAATACCTCGTTCAATCTCGTTACCGGCAAGTCACTTTACTCGTACCGTAATGCATGATCCCGTGACCAGACACTTGGTCACTTTGAGCTCATTATGATGATGCATTACCGAGTGGGCCCAGTGATACCTCTCCGTCACACGGAGTGACAAATCCCAGTCTTGATCCATGTCAACCCAACAGACACTTTCGGAGATACCCGTAGTATACCTTTATAGTCACCCAGTTACGTTGTGACGTTTGGCACACCCAAAGCACTCCTACGGTATCCGGGAGTTACACGATCTCATGGTCTAAGGAAAAGATACTTTGACAATGGAAAACTCTAGCAAACGAACTATACGATCTTGTGCTATGTTTAGGATTGGGTCTTGTCCATCACATCATTCTCCTAATGATGTGATCTCGTTATCAATGACATCCAATGTCCATAGTCAGGAAACCATGACTATCTGTTGATCAACGAGCTAGTCAACTAGAGGCTTACTAGGGACATGTTGATGTCTATTATTCACACATGTATTACGATTTCCGGATAATACAATTATAGCATGAATAAAGACAATTATCATGAACAAGGAAATATAATAATAATGCTTTTATTATTGCCTCTAGGGCATATTTCCAACAGATTTCATGAAGTAGATCCAAGTGTAGCGAGAGAAATCATCAATAAACAAAACATAGTAGCGATGACCACCTTTCAAATCAAAGGGAGCAGGACCCCAAACATCAGAATGAACTAAGTCAAAAGGACGCTGAGATACAGACTCACTAGTAGGATAAGGTAGCTGAGTCTGTTTGCCAAGTCTGCAACCATTACAATGTAAGGAGACATCTCCAGATACAGACCCTAAGAGGCCTTGACAGACTAAAGAAGACAAGCAAGAGCCACCGATGTGACCAAGGCGATGATGCCACTGCTGGAAGGACGCAGACGAAGAGGCAGCAAGAGCATGAGAGCTGGCAGAAGTGGTGGCAGTGGAAGGAACACAAAGCCAGTCAACCTCCCAAAGGCCCTATGACTCACGGCGCCGGGGGCCAGCACCAACCAAAGCCTTGGTGCGACGATCCTAAATGGAACAAGAATGACACGACAACCAGAATCAGTGAGTTGGGCAGCGGAAAAAAGATTCATGGTAAGGCGACGAACATGTGAAAAACTCGGAATAGAAAAAGATGGAGTGGAAAGAACACCATGACTAGCAACAGGAAGAGATGTGCCGTCGGCAGTAAGAACATTAATAGGCGAATCAAGAGGTCAAAGAGAAGACAACGCGGAAGAATTAGAGGACATATGAAAGGAGGCTCCAGAATCCAGAACCCACGAA
This sequence comes from Triticum dicoccoides, assembly GCF_002162155.2. Classification (NCBI taxonomy): domain Eukaryota; kingdom Viridiplantae; phylum Streptophyta; class Magnoliopsida; order Poales; family Poaceae; genus Triticum; species Triticum dicoccoides. The sequence continues at coordinate 699,863,003 of NC_041383.1, read as the reverse complement.
GATGTACCTGACTGTGTAGATGCCGGTGATGGTGAGGAAGGGGATGCAGTCACAGCAGCAGCGGAAGCATTCGACGAGGAGCCTGAGGAAGCAAGGAGACGCTTGAGTGTAAGCAGACAGATCATCCCGGTATACAGAGAGAGCATCGAAATAAGCGGATACCTGTTGATCATAAGCATCAACCGCAGCATCATCCAGAGCCTTGGCAGCATCCCGGGCAGCCTGAGAAGCATCAGCAGCAAGGACCGGCGGCACTGGTGGGATTGGGGCCACTGGCGCAACCGGGCATGGTGGACAAGGGACCTCGCCAGAGAGAACACCCCACAGAAGGAGTCCACGCATATGGATGCGCATGAAGCCCACAAACTCAGAATAGTTGGTGCCATCAAAGGTCACCGAGCACCGAGGAACCGCAACATAGCACGAAGAGGACATCACTCTGCAGCTGTTTTTTTTTGGATAAGTCAACGGATCCAGAAACTGGATCGGGATCGGGATCGGGCAAAGAGCGCGCTCGCTCGATCGAGCAGAAGCAGAGCCCGCGAGCGAGGCGGCCCAGCCGGGGATTGACCTGGGGTCAGGCTCGAGCGGCGCCCGGAGCGGCGGCCAATCGGGAGTGACGGAAGCGCCCGGAGTGGCGACTTCGCGCTGGACGGACAGGAGCGACAGGAGCTGCTGCTTCGCGCTGGCCGGACGGGAGCACCAGGAGCGGCGGCTTCGCGTTGGAGCGGCGCGGCCAGACAGAGGCGGCGCGGCCAGACGGGAGCGACGCGGACGGACGGGAGCAGAGCGCCAGAAGGGGCCGGTGCAGCCACGACGGCCTGGATAGGAGCAGGCGGTGGCGGGGTGCAGCAGCAGTCGAGAGCGGCCGGAAAAATCGGCCGTAATCGAGCGGGAGTGGCCGGAGACGAGGTGGGCTAGGAAGGAGGAGCACGGAGTTGCATCGTGCGGGAGAGCGAGGCTAACCTAGCATCTGATACCATGTTGGATAAGTGAGCAACTAAGATTTACCGAGGGCCAAAGGCCTGTGCATATACAGATGTGGTAAAGTGCATAAAAGCCCCTTATACAATGGGGATGTACACAATGAACTATACACATATAACATTATTATCATATAAAATGAGTGCTAGAATGCTGATCTCTAAAGTTCATTACTGTAGCTGCAGAGCACATGTGGATGGTATAGCAAGGAAATTCCGGACTAAACTAACTTTTGTAACAGACAACATAATGAATCTTCCGGTTTATCCAATGTGGTTCTCTCTTTTCTTAATCATCTTTTTGAGTTGACAAGATGAAATGAATAACAAACAGCAAACATGCCGGTTTACCTGCTACTCCCTCCGTCCCAAAGTAAGTGTTGGGACGGGGGGAGTACATGATACGGTATATGTGATACAGTATATGTTTTGCAGCTCGAGTACCTGCAGAGACAGTTCGTTCTGCAATGAGCACACCGCACATTTATGAACGTATGTCAGGTCTGAGGATATATCGCACAAGATTGCCTCAAAAGCAACCCAGCTATATATGATGTGTGTGTAAAAATATTGCTTACATGTCCTCAAGTAATCAATTCAAAAACATAAATTAATTTTGACATTTAGCTTGCTCGGTGGTAGCATTCTGCATTGATCAGCTAGCTCCTTATTGCACCACTGGATTGTCAGTTCTTCCAGCGAGAGTGGGAGGCCTGTTTCCGGCAGCCTTGAGATGCCCCTACATCCATCTACCTTCAAACTCTTGAGGGAAGGAAGGTTGTGCAGCATGTTAAACCGTATATTGTTAGTATTTAGGAGTCCGTTTATATCTATACTTATCTCCTGTATTATCTCCTGTAACTACCTGTATATTGTGCCCTAGTTGCACCCTATAAATACATCTCCCCGGCCACCACGTTGGTTGTGCCGATCCAATCTTCTTCGTCTCCTGTTTCACATGGTATCAGGCCTACCCGCGTGATTGCATCATGGGCTCCCCTACGGCTTCCGCTTCCTCCTCCGCCGCCCTCACCACGCTCTCCCTGCCCGCCGCCTTCAATGGGCCGCCGGCGTCCGCCGTTCCCTCTCCCTCTGCCAGCCTCATCACCGCCAAGTTAACCACCTCCAACTTTCTCATCTGGAAGGCACAAGTTCTTCCTCCTCTCCGCATCGCTGGCGCCACGGGCTACGTCGATGGCACCACACAACCTCCCTCCAAGTTCCTGGATCCTGATGACAAGGGAGTGCGTGCCCCCAATCCGGAGTATGCAACCTGGTTCCGCCAGGATCAGATTGTCCTCAGCTACCTTCTTGCCACTATTTCTGATGAGGTGCTGCAGCAAGTTCATCAGCTGGAGACCTCTCGTGCCATCTGGTCACACGTCGAAGAGATGTACACCATCCATTGCCGCGCCAGCATCGTCCAGATCAAGATGGACATGGCGGTCTTCAGGAAAGGAACTCTCTCCATGGCGGACTACTTCGCCAAGATCCGCGCCAACGCCGACCAGCTTGCAGCCGTCGGCCGTCCCATGCGCGACGAGGACATCATCACCGCAGTGATGAGGGGCACTCGTCCCGAGGGCATGACGCTTGGTGAGTTCTACTCCCACGCGATCTCCTTCGACAGGCGCCGCGAATACAACGCTGCCCGTCTTCATCTGCAGCATGGCGGCTCCTCCGTCAACTACGTCGCCCGCGACTCCGCCAACAACAACAACTCCAATCGCGGCAAGGGCAGCTACCGCGGCAAGGGCCGTGGCAACTCTGGAGACCGCGGCGGCTACAACAACAACTCCCGCGGCGGCGATCGCGGGAACCGCGGTGGTGGTGGATCGCGCCAACAAGGCGATTTTGGTGGCAATCGCGGTGGTGATCGCGGCGACTACGGCGACCGTGGCGACCACCGTGTCCAGTGCCAGCTCTGCCGCGGTCCGGGTCACTATGCCTGGGAGTGCGGTCAGCGCTATAATCATGCCTTTCAGCCGTCCCAGTCCAAGATGGCTGGCCTTGCTGCTGCGTCCCCTCCCTCCATCCTCGGTGATCCGGCTTGGTTCACTGACACCGGGGCCACGGATCACATCACGGGCGATCTGGATCGCCTGACGGTTCGGGAGAAATACCCTGGACGAGACCGCATCCACACAGCAGACGGCTCAGGTTTGCACATAGCTCATCGTGGTCATGCCATTCTTCCTACTCCCTCTGCACACCTTAAGCTTCGCAATATCTTGCATGTTCCCAACGCTGACAAAAACCTTCTTTCTGTCAATCGTCTTGCTGTTGATAATCATGCGTATCTAAAGTATTATCCTACTCATTTTCTTATGAAGGATTTGACCACCAAGAAGGTTCTACTCCAAGGCAAATGTGAAAATGGGCTTTATCCCATTCGGCCATCAACTCATCATGCACTGTCTTCCGTTAGATTGTCAGCCGAGGATTGGCACGCAAGGCTCGGCCATCCATCTACCCAAGTCGTTCAACGCATTTTATCTTCCAATAAACTAGCTTCGACTAGTCGGTCTATGACCCATGTGTGTAATGCATGTCAACAGGGCAAAGCACACCAGCTTCCTTTTCCTAGGTCTTCAAGTGTTTCCTCTTTTCCATTAGAACTCGTGTTTTCGGATGTGTGGGGACCTGCCAAAACATCATCTGGTGGGTTCCAGTACTATGTCTCATTTATCGATGATTATAGTAAATTTGTGTGGATTTATCTTCTCAAGAGAAAGTGTGATGTGTTTGATGTTTTTCGTGACTTCCTCGCTCATGTTGAACGCCTCTTATCTCGCAAGATCCTATGTGTTCAATCTGATTGGGGTGGGGAGTACGAGAAGCTTAGCAACACATTTTTTCGTCAACTTGGCATCATGCATCATGTTTCTTGTCCACACACACACCAACAAAACGGTTCCGCCGAACGGAAGCACCGTCACATTGTTGACATGGGACTTTCTCTACTATCACATGCGTCTATGCCACTACGCTTTTGGGATGAGGCCTATCTTTCAGCATGTTATCTCATTAATCGACTCCCTAGTCGTGTCATTGGCAACCTTAGCCCTATGGAAAAATTGTTCACCACCAAACCTGATTACACGTTGCTTCGCACGTTTGGATGTGCCTGTTGGCCAAACATGCGCCCCTACAATACACACAAACTTGCCTTTCGATCTCATCAATGTGTTTTTGTTGGGTATAGCATTCGTCACAAAGGATATAAATGCCTTCACCTCCCTACAGCACGTGTTTATATCTCTCGGGATGTCACGTTTGATGAAAAGGTTTTTCCTTTTGCCAACCCCTCTACCTCTCCCATACCACCTCGCGTTGCAGAACACACCATACTCCTTTTTCCGCATGACCAAATGAACTATGTTGCACCTGTTTTGCCTTCTAATCTGGATGCAGGGACTCCCTTGGCGCAGAAGATCCCAGGTGCGGCAGTGGCGGCGTCCCAGGAAGATCCGGGCACGGGATCCGGAGCAGATCCGCCCTCGGATCGCGCGGCCTCCGCTGCCAGCGACGCGCCAGACGCGCGTGGGGTGGGCAGTTTCCCATTGGGCCACGCGGCGACTGCGGACAGCCCGGTCGGCTCGTCGCCCGCCTCGTCCCCCTCAGTGGTGGGGCCCGCCACTGGCCCGGCTCCCTCTCGAGCCGACCCGCCGCTGGCGGCCACCCACGTGTCGTCTCGCCAGTCCGTGGGCCGGCCCTCTCCTGCGACAGGCGCGCTGGTGCTGTCCGGTCCCTCCTCGGGATCGCCGCTGGATCCCCCTGACGCATCTGCTGCTGGCGCGGGATCCCAGGAGGATCGGTGTCCCTCCCCATCTCCCGCGTCCGGATCCTCTACGCCGTCCGGATCATCTGTGGAAGAGCCTCCTGCATCTCATGCGCATAAAATGGTGACACGCGCACGTGATAACACTCGCAAACTTCTACAACGTACGGATGGTACTGTCAACTACGATCCGTCCAAGCGTGCTTTTCTGGCTTCTCGGGAACCCAGGGATCTTCGTGAAGCGCTGGGATCTTCTGAGTGGCGTGATGCTATGCAGTTTGAACTGGATGCTCTTCGCCACAATGGTACGTGGACACTTGTCCCGCCACCACCTCATGCTAATGTGATTGACTGCAAATGGGTCTTTAAGGTTAAGTACAAGGCTGATGGCACTGTTGATCGTCACAAAGCTCGTCTGGATTCAGTCTGTCCTTGGAGAACTTGGAGTCTTCATGCCTCGGCCTCCAGTATTATGGTGTGACAACCTTGGTGCCACTTACCTGTCCGCTAATCCGGTGTTTCATGCCAGGACCAAGCATATAGAGGTGGATTTTCATTTTGTTCGAGAAAGGGTTGCAGCCAAGGCGTTGGATGTAAGGTTCATCTCTTCCAAGGAGCAAGTGGCTGATATCTTCACCAAACCACTAGCTGAAGTGCCCTTTGTCTCGAATAGATACAATCTGAACCTTCTTGACGGACGTTCAGATTGAGGGGGGATGTTAAACCGTATATTGTTAGTATTTAGGAGTCCGTTTATATCTATACTTATCTCCTGTATTATCTCCTGTAACTACCTGTATATTGTGCCCTAGTTGCACCCTATAAATACATCTCCCCGGCCACCACGTTGGTTGTGCCGATCCAATCTTCTTCGTCTCCTGTTTCACACAGCACCGCAGGAAGATCTACGAGATCGGAACAACGATGAAATCCGAGCTCTTTCAGGGACTTGTGGAGCACAAGCGCTCGCTCTTGCTCATTGGTTAGGCTCCTCATTTCCACCAAACGATAAAGTTGTAGGCTTTGCAGGGAGGTGAGGTGCTTGCAGAATGACGTGGTAAGGACAGATGGGTCATCGATCTCAAGCGTTTCCAGCCGGGGGCAGAGCCCATAGTCCGGCCTTGAAAAGCTCTCTAGAAATGGTGGCAAGCCAGCACAATCTGATACATACAAATGCCTGAGTCTGCCAAGGCATTGCAACCCCTCTAGTGCAGTAAGCGATCCACAATCTCCAATCGTCAATTTTTCCAGTGATGTGCACGAGTCCAACTGTATAGATTGCAAACCTGGGCTCTCCCGTACCTCTAAACTTTCAAGGCTGGTGCTATCTGTAGGAAAGCAAGGTTGCAGGGTTTCTTGGGAAGGGCTATCATCGATTTTAAGTTCACGAAGTGATGTTGGGAGGAGCCATCTTCCGTTGGCCTGGTCATCATTCCCGTCTTCATGCACCAAACCAGGGCACCATTTAATACTCAACTGCGTGAGTCTGCCAAGGAACTGCAAGCCCTCTAGTGCTGTGAGCGACCTACACCATCGAATCTCCAATTTTTCCAGCGCCGTGCATGAATGCAGCTGTATAGTATGCAAATCACGACCCCAATCTACCACTAACCTTTTAAGGCTGGTGCTATCTCTATGAAAGCAGGGTTGCAGTGTTCCGTGGGAATCATACTCATTGATCTCAAGTTCTTCAAGTGATGGCGGGAGGAGCCATCTCCCGTTCGCCCCATCATCACTTCCGTCTTGGTGCACCAAAGGCGAGAGCAGGTCAGGGCATTTCCGAATAGTTAGCTTCTCAAGGAAGGCGAATCCAGAGAAGCCTCCGCCACTCCGGCTCCAGTTAATAAATGTCAGATAAGGGCAGTACTTCATAGTTATCTTCTTGAGAGAGGAGGCAAGCTTTAATGGAATGTAAAAGTCTTCCTTTCTTGGTGACCATGCATCATCTGAATCTCCTGATGACGAGTGGACTTCATAGTTATCCCCTTCCACGTCTTCTCCCGATGACGAGCCCCCTTCCACGTCTTCTCCTGATGACGAGTCCTCCCCGACTGAGATATGATTTGATAGATTTTTCTCTTCCTCCTCCGTCGGTACCTGTACTGAATCTAAATTCAATTCCTCTAGATTCGGCGCATGTTGCAGCATCAGAGATAGCTGCTTCCCTGCTATTCCACATGACTCAATAGTGAGACTTCCAAGTGAAGGGAAGGCTGTCACATCTTCAACGGTAGGCTGCGTCACATCTGAAGAGAAAAGTTTTTCACACTCTTTTATTTCCAAACTCTTTAAAGAGATGAGATGACTAAAACCTTCGAACGAAAAAGACCTTAGATTTTTGTGACCACATATCTCCATCGATTTGAGGTTTCCAAGATTATGGAACGCCAAATAAAATTCATCCAATATCCTCAACTGATCAGAATAATCATCACTGTCGTAGACCCGATACTCATGACTGCACCCAATACATAAATGTTCACTGGATGATCTTTTCATACTTGAAAGTACGGAATCTCCATCGACGAGTAACTCAGAACAGGTGCTTGAAGGTGGAAGAGGTTTCAACACTTTCAAATGAGGGCAACCCCGCAGAACTAGTTTTCTAAGGCAAGGCAACCATGGCTTCTGCTCGATTTCAAGGAGATTAAACGCCTTCAGTGCTTTACAGTTCTTGATCTTCAGTACCCTTAAAGTAGAGCTCAGACCCTCCACGGAAGTGCTTGTGCATCTCACTAACTTCGGCATTTTAATTAAAACTAGTTCCTCCAGTGAAGGAACCAATACTTCTATTACTTCATGCATGCTGCTCAACTTCAGCTTTGTAAGAAACGGAAGACTTTCCAGAGATGGAAGTATTCTCCATCCTCCACAATCATCAAGATGAAGCGTCCGCAACGAGATAACTGAGAGATTGCTGGAAAGCCAAGTTGGTGAAGTAGTACCATTATAACCAGATATTTCTAGATGTTTCAAGTTCATATGTGGTTCAAGGCCCTCAAGCACCTCAGTTGTTGTATCCACAGAAGGTTCAATACTTGGGTCACTAACATCCATTGTTGACAGCTCATCACCGGTATATTCCTTCCAGGGCAAGTGCAGCTTTTCCAAGTGTTCTTTGTATCTCAGTCCTGCCCCATGAGCCTCGCCTCTACTTTTAACGTTACCCAGTTGACAAACCCCAAGTTGTACAAGCTCGTTCATGGATTGGAGTTGTGATATCTCAAAACCGCCAGAACAAAATCGAACCTGTATCTCTTGAAGTGATGTCAAGCTACCAATGTTAGCAAAGGAGGAGTATACTCCATCTTCTTGAACAAGATGCCGCAGGCTAACAAGATTATTGCTGCCATCAGGTATAGGGTCAATGTCCGAGTCAACATCTAATATCTGAAGATGGTACAGCTTGCTCAAACTTTGAGGGAAAGCCCCACCCATCTCATTTGCCTCGTGTTTTAAATAGCGAAGATGTGCATGATTTACCAAACTGCACATGAGGGAATTAAAATCAGCACATGTTGCAGACATTTGCAACAAACGCAAGTTCTGTGCCCTTTGGAATATATCAAGGAACGATTTGAAGAAAAAAAAGTCATAGCGCCCAAGTAAAACTAATGTCCTCAATTTCCTAACTGATGCAACTGTATTTCTCAGGATTTCTTCAAACTTGATATTGCGAGTGGGTCCAGGCAGATATTGGCTATATGCAGAAGTAGTAACAATTGACAAATGACGTATAGTTGGTAACATATTATTGCACTGCAGACCATCCATGGTTGCACACTCAGTCCTTGAAACCATCCTTGCAAAGTCGTGCATGAGACCAGATATAAAATACCAAATTTTACTGCCTGGAAACGATTCTTCTTCCTCTTCCTCATCCTCATCCTCATCCTCTTCCTCTTCAACTTGCTGAAAGAATCCCACGTTCACCAAATCATTTAGACATTCCCATCCTATCTCCTCTAATCTCTTACTTGAATGGGTGTAATTCAAAAATCCCTGAGAAATCCAAATATAGACCACATCCTTCCCAAGAAACCTATATTTGTCAGGAAATATAGAACAATATGAGACACATTGTTGTAAATGGTACGGCAGCTCATCATAGCTAAGCTTCAAAGCAGACATGATGCCCCCACTGAGTCCCAGCGATTTCCACTTCTCATTCTTGAGAATGTTACTCCAATGATCAATGCTAAGATTATCTCTTAACAGTGCCCCTGCAGTTACTGCTGCTAACGGATTGCCCTTTAACTTCTCTGCTATTTGTCTTCCAATAGTGCTTAGATTTTCCGTACCTTCATAGTTCCCAAAACCAAATGCACATGACTTGAGCAATAACCACATATCATCGTTTTCTAAAGCACCTAACTTGATCGGTTCAAGTGTGCTTAACCTTTGTGCAACAGACAAATTTCTGGTCGTGACTAGAATTATATTCTTCGCTTGACTTGATAGCAAAGGGTTCAACAATTTGTTCCATTTATGATAATCCATACTGTCCGAGACATCATCTAAAATGAGCAGAAAACTCTTTGCTTGGTACTCGACATGTTCTTTCAAGATCTCTTGAAGCTTCGCGAAGTTGTTAATTCCTTCATGCCTTTCTCGAGGAAAAAAGTCTAACATCTCCTTTGTGAGCTTCACTTCGTCAAATTTGCAGGACACACAAACCCATATCCTGTGGTGAAATTGACTTTTCACGTCTGGATCATTATACACAAATTGAGCAAGAGTTGTCTTTCCAACACCTGCAATGCCTACAATAGGCAGAACATTTACACCACCAGATTGGTTTTCAGTTATTGACTTTTTGATCTTATTCTTTTCTGCAACTCTGCCATAAACTTCCATTGGAACAAGACTTGATGTTGTTGGGTGCTGATCTGATGCTGTACTCAAGCTGTGATGATTTGAACTTGAAGTAGCGCTGGATCCATATGGCTCGAGAACTTTACTCAAAGCCCCCTGGATGTCCTGTAACTGTAACTTCTCAGTAATTTTAATTATCCTATTGGATAACTCAGCCTTGTCCCATTGGGCGTGTATGTTAGCTGCGGTGGTCTGCGTTGGATCCTCATTTGTTCTCTTTCTTTTTCCGTTGGACGACCTACCAACTTCAACCGACCTCACATTACAAGTAGCATCGCCGGTGCTGCAGTAAGAAAAGGATGGTGGGTTGGTTATCAGAAGAAATTCAGAACAACAATGGGCTCTCAAGCAGACGTATATAAACAATTACAACAAATTCGTTGAAGCAAGGTATAAATTCCTGCTGGTACCTTGAAGTGTTTGGGGGGTGCACTGCAGATTTATTCGTGCAAGTCACGGAATGCTCCTTCTCCAAATGTTTTTTCATAGATGAAGTCCCGTTTGTCTTCGTTTCGCAATTAAAATCCTTTCCACAGTACTTACATTTGGCCTTTGAACGCTTCCCGTCGACAGTTGTTTCTGTGATTGTGAAGTGTTCCCATACCGGGGACCGTAATTATGCTTACTACCTCCTTCGACTCGCTGTTGGAGCGTGTAGTAGTCTAGCTCGTCGATCACGTCGTCGGCGTCGTAGAGAAGCTCCTTGATACGAGCGAGAGCCCGGGACAGAGGCCTGTTCCCGGCTGCCCTCCCCTTCACAGCAGCCACCACCGTGTCGACTCTCTCGACCTCAGACTGGAGCCTCTCGACGTCGTCGGCCAGCCCGACTTGCCGAATCCACTCCTCCATCTTGTCCATGAGGAGCGTTGCAAGGATGGTCTGCACCAGCCATGCAATCGCGGCCTCCAGGGAAGAGTCTCCCGCCGGCTCCATCGTCAGATCCGCCAGGAGCAGGTCTCGAGCTCGAGTCAACGGCGGAAGGAGAATTCAGTGTGTGGAAAGGGGTGCAGCCGAGCTAGGAAGATCACCAGCCACAGCCCACAAGGCACTTATGGTTTATCTCCATTGAGGACGAAATGAAAGGGTGGGAAATAAAAATACTTCGCTTTCACTGGAAACACTTAGAATGGTGCATTGGGCCGGAGCAGAAGGTCTATTGTGCTGGGCTGGCTGCAGTGAGTTTGGCCGCCCCATCCATATTCAGAAGCAGCTTTTTCGACACAGCAAGACCACTTCTCTCCTTGCTCTGCTTTCCAACAAGGAGGGATGAGAAGCTGACCTAAGAAAAACAGGGGAAGCGAAGCAGTACAAGTGCAAACAACCAAGCAGATGGCATACTTGTCGATCGAAAGCCACAGCACAACCCAAAGATTCATTTGTACAAAATCCTTCAATAACTTACACATATTACTGATTACAATCGTCAAATGGAAAAAGAATGAAATGAAAGTATATGAAATCTAAAACACTCGTGCGGGTACAGCATACTGATCCTCCATCAATTGTACAGTACAACATGAACTGGCGGTACGTCGACCGAACAGAGGGCGGAGGAGTGTCTCATTTCAGAACCACGAAGCCGGCGAGCGCAGCAACGACGACAATGGGCAAGATGGACACCCACAAGATGGTCTTCCCGGCAGCACGGCGTCCGGCCACATCGCCGGACACATAAAATCCGGCGGACGCCTCCACAAGCCCGAATATCACTATGGCAATGAGGATGCCGAAGTACAAATAGAAGGGCGCCCTGCCATGGTGAAGAAACAAACCTCCCGGTGGTGTCCCGGAGATGATGAGGAAGAGCGCCGCCACGGCTTGGATGACGCCGCACGAGATCAGAGCGCCGGGCAGCTTCTCCGCGTTGCGTAATGCGTCGGGGATCAGGGCCACCATTCTGAAGAGGAAGGCGAGGAGCTCCATCAATTGGCTTTCTGTACGTGCGCCGGTGAAATGGGGTTTGGGTGGCTTGAGGGTCTAAGCTTGGAGTTGGAGATGAATGGTGCGGAGGGAAGAAGGAACGCAGGTCTATATAGTTGCCGGATGCAGAGGTGACGCGTTCCTCGTAGGCAGCCCCAGCAGAACCGAGCCGGAGCACCCAAAAACCGAGAACCGATGAACAAAGAAGTGTGAGCGATCTGTGCACGACAAACAATCTTAGCGGTAGTTTCTCGGCTGTGGACTGGTCGTCCAAATTTCATCGTCCGCATTTGAATCGTCTTCTCCTCCACTCTGTGTCACAAAACCGAGAACCGAAATCTTGAGCGAAACAGGCCCGGGCTGGAGCCGAACACATCATTTTCTTGACGTCGTTGCGCTAACAAGACTTTGGCTCCGTGTGATGTGTGAACCGCCGGGTTCCCCTGCTGTGATTCTCCCAACTTCTAAGAGCATCTCCAGCCGCGTCCCCAACAGGTCCCCAGGCCTCTTTTTCAGCGCCGGCGCCCAAAAAAAACGTTCCAGTCACGCCTCAGGAGTCCATTTTTCGCCAGTTAGAACCGAAGCGGCGCCGGCGGACACAGGCCGAACCCGGCGCATTGGGGGACACCCGGGGGCGCCGGGGCAATCATTTTTGGCGCGAAAAAACGGCCGGCCCGCCAAGTCAGCGATCCTTGCGCCTCGCCGTCCTCACATCGCCTCGGTTTCCCGCGGGGAATCAATGGCAAGGCTGCCGCCGGTCAGTCTTCCATTGATTTCTCACGGGCGGCGCGCCCCCTCCCGCCACGCGTACACGCGGCGACGCCCCTCCCCCCTCCCCGGCCGCTATATAAGCAGCACCTCCCCCGCCGGTGGACACACACCGCTCGTAGCCCTTCTCTCTCCCCGTGCACAGCCGCCGCCGCCGAGCTCTGTTTTCCTCTCCCTCCCCACAGCCGCCGCAGACGATGGGCGAAAAGTTCCCCGGCGACGCGGCGGCGGCCAATGGCTTCGTCCGCCGCTCGCTGCACGAGTGGGAAGCCCATCTCCTGCACGAAGCCAACTACCCGGCGCCTCCCGACATGCGCGCGCCGGGGCAGTGGAGGCTTAGCGCCGGCGGTGTCCCCGTCCCCCCATGCCCGACGTCACGCGCCCCGACAACTTCCGCGCCGAGATCGAGCGTGCGCGGGCATCTCTGTCGGAGGAGCAGCGGGCCCTCCCGGAGTACGCCGCCGGCAACCTCGAGGCATGGGCAGCGTACTTCTAGCGCCGGCAGGCGGAGCGGCTGGCCTCCACCAATAACGCGCCGGTGGTGCGGGGGAGCAAGAACAGCGACAGCCGCCGCCTGTGGTGGGCTGTCCCTGGTCTCACCCTCCACGCCGTCCTCGAGTACCTCGAGGGCGGCAACGATCCGCCGTTGACATACCCGGCCGCCCTGGTCCCCCGCCAGAGTGGCGGCCAATGGATGCCGAGGAGGACCGGCTCCTCTTCCTTCACTTCCCGATCCTCCTCCCACTCCTCTGGGTCGCCGGCGCTCTTCAGCGTCAAGGCCGAGCTCGCGGAAACGCCGCTCGGCCGGCGCACCCGCAACACCGGCATCGTCATCAACGAGGGCAAGCGTCCCTCCTCCTCGGCTCCTCCCCGCCTCGTTAAACCCAAGACGGAGCCGGGGCTCGCCGACATGAAGACGGAGCCGGGGCTCGAGCTCGACGACGACGCGGTCATGAAGTGGGCGCGCGAAGACTGGGCGCGGCTGGAGATGGAGCGCCAGCGCCGCGCCCTAGAGGAGATCGCCGTGCGCCGCCGTGGGCGCGACGAAGGGGGTGTCGTCATGCTTGAAGAAAGTGACGACGACGCGCCGCCACTGGTCTGCCTGGGCGACCCCGGGCAGGGGTCCAGCGGCGTGAAGAAGGAGAAGGACGACGGCGGCGGCGGCGATGGCGGCGACGACGACGACTACGCCGCGTTCAGCGAGTTCTTCAGCCTGTAGCTTTCCTTTTTTTAGTAAATTTCTTGTTTTCTATATAAAAAAAAAGTTGAACGCGGAAGTTTATGCCTTGTTCGCTGAAACTTTGTCATGTTTGCCGAATTTTAGCCATTTTTTCTTTTCAAAAAGTTTTGAAAAGGGCGTCTGGGGGCGACCCTGGGGGCGCGGCTGGGATCCCGATCGCCCCAAGACGACTTTTAGCGCCGGGTCGCCCCAGGCGATTTTAAGAGTCCCTGAGGGGCCAGCGGGCATAACAGAGTGCAGATTTGTGCTAAGCGTCAGTAAATGATAAAAGAGTGGCAGTTAATTACGAAATTATCATCTTGCTTGCTTGGTTGGCAGTTAATTTCCCCAACAGCTCGGTAAGGAAAGATATACCAGGATACGGGAGAGTCAAGCACTAGCATGCACGCAAGTGGAATAATAGTAAACGATGGGCACAGAAAGCTTTCATCATCTTTTTCCACACTCTTATCACAAAACAGAAAACCGAAGCCGAAGCACAGCCGGAGCCGAATGCATCGCTTTCACGACGCGGTTGCGCTAGAAAGACTCTGCTCGATCCAGTTGTAAACCCCTTTCGTGGTCATGCCACCACGTGGACCAATCAGGGCTGAGAGGCATAACAGAGTGCAGATTAGTACTAAGCAGATTATGTTACAAATGTTCATGCTGCTTGCTTGGTTGATTGATTATTATCCCGTGTTAACAGGACCACAGTGGAAAGTGTGAATGAGGATTTTGCGCACACAAACGGAATTGAGTTATCACTTTGGTTTGGAATTTTTTTTTGTCTAATTCACGTCTAGATGTTTTTTAAGGATGTCACATCTAAGATCCCACAAATATATAGTGCAGCAACAAGATACAAAAAAAACTTGGACAAAAAAAATAGACCGCAACTAGAGTGAAAATCAGCTTAGATGTGACATAACTATGTCACATCTAGATGCGGTTCTCTCTTCTCAGCGTCGGACTCCGGGCTGACGGTCACGCCGAGAGAGGCGAGGGTTTTCACAGAGCCGGCCGCACAGGAGGCACGACACACACGTGCTGGCGATGGCCTGGTCACGGTGGGGACGACTGCCCCGACGATCTCCACGACCGCTGGTACGGACGACACTGGTTTGCTAACTGCAAGTGGGGGGGGGGGGGCGGGGGCGTGGGCAGGAGGCCCGTAGCGCCCGCCCACAAGCGGCGGCCTCGAGCTTCTCTGGGAGGGGCCCGGGCAGGAGGTCCGCGAAGCCCCCTCTCCTCCGACGGTTCCGAGTGAGCTGGGGGAGGGGTGCGGGCAGGAGGCCCGCGGCTTCTCCTCTTCGCGGGACTTCGCCGAGCAACACGGACCGGGGCCACGCCGCTTGGAGGGTGAGGGGGGAGTGGGACTATCGAGCAGGTGGCTCCACAGTCTCCTTCCCCCATTACTACCATTGGCGATACCCGCTCGACCGTGCCTTACCCTTCTTCATCGGCACTAAGGGAAGGGTGTGGGAGTCGGGTGCATACGCCTCGGGATAGGACGGCGGAGGAGCTTATCGCTTTCGGTGGAATCACGGATCCGGTGACGGCTGGCTGGCGTGTCAGCAACTGGATCCAGGGACAGCCGGATGCTGGCGACCTGCAGCTAGAGCGCGCCAAGAGGGCGGCCATGCTTCGAGATGTCGAGGCAACTACATGTATGTATTTCGATAAGAATTGTTCAATTATGCATTTCACAGAGCATGAAATAGTTGATAAGGCAAACGACTTAGGTATATCTTTGGGTTCAAATGAGAAGGAGGTTATGAAATCCGTAAATGATCTTTTAGACTTAGAAGCAGAGCGGGCTTTAGAAATAATTCGGAATCTTGCATCTGTCAAACCTATGAATGACGATGACATGAAAATTTTAGGAATAGTGGCTCTTGAAAATATATGTAATAATCTCTTGCCTAGTGCGAAGGCCGAAGATGAGGAAGGGTCGGAGACTACGGACACTGTTGAACCTCTAATGATGGAGGGCACTGTCTCATGTTCTGCCGATCCAACGTTCCAGAAGGGTGATGGGGAGAAGCCCAAGCGACCCTGGAAACGGAAAATTTATCCTGCTTCAGCGGTTCATAGAAGTGCTAGGGTTAAGCTTAAGAAAAAATTTCATGATGACTTATGAAAGGAATCTTTTGGAATAGCAGAGGTCTAGCTGACTTGGCTAAACGAAGGTTCTTGGCGGAGACAACGATAGAGCAACAATTGGATTTTATTGCGCTATTGGAAACACGACGAGATAATTTTACCTCACAGTTCCTTGGAACTTTATTCGGAGGAATTGATTTTGACTGGCATGTCTTACCTCCTAGAGGAAGATCCGGTGGGATATTACTAGGGGTTCGGTGTGAAACACCTGCGGTGCTGAACGTGGTTCGGGGAGATTTTGCGGTCAAGTTTCAGGTGAGATCAAAATTGGATAGTTTCCGATGGTCTCTTGTGGCTGTATATGGGGCAGCACAACCTGAACTCAAACCAGGTTTTTTTAGCCGAATTGGTGCAGATCTATGGAGATGAAACTCTGCCAATCCTAGTCGGTGGGAACTTTAATATAATTCGGAGGGGAGATGAAAAGAACAATGACAGTTTTGATGAACGTTGGTGCATGATGATTAACATGATTATTGGGAGTCTTAATTTGAGAGAAATTGAGCTCTAGACAATTTATTTGGGCCAATTCGTTGCCCACTCCGACTTATGAGAAGTTGGATAGGGTACTCGCTAGTGTGAAATAGGAACAAAAGTACCCTTTGGTGTCAGTTCATGCAATGAAGAGAGCGATCTCATACCACACACCACTTCTTGTAGACACGGGAGAGGCTACACATGTTGCAAACAAAAATGCTTTCTCTTTCGAACTAGGTTGGTTCTAGAAACAAAACTTTTTGGAGATCATTGCACGCGAATGGGCCAAACCTGTTAGTGGAAGAACTAGTATTGAGAGATGGCAAAATAAAATCAGACATCTGAGACAGTTTTTGCGAGGTTGAGCCAGAAACGATAGCGGGATTTACAAACAAGAAAAAGATTGACTCACTCAATTAATTGAAGCGCTAGATTTAAAAGCTGAAGGTCACCTTCTTACGGTTAATGAGCAAAGCACCAAGTCCGAAGCTGAGAAAGGCTTGCGAGCTCTCCTTAGAGAAGAGGAGCTCAAGTGGGCATTACATGCTAAAGTGCTTAAGGTTGTCCAAGGGGGTGATAATACACAATTCTTCCATATGATTGTGAATGGTAAACGTAGGAAGAAGAAAATCATACAACTTGAACAGGAAGAGGGAACAAATGTGGGGCATGAGAAACTGAAAGCTTATATCTCTAATTACTATAAACAACTTTTTGGGCCTCCGGGAACAAGCACCGTAGCCCTAGATGAATCTGTTATTGGAGATAAACTGAAGGAAATATGCCCAAGAGGCAATAATAAAGTTGTTATTTATATTTCCTTATATCATGATAAATGTTTATTATTCATGCTGAAATTGTATTAACCGGAAACTTAGTACATGTGTGAATACATAGACAAAACAAAGTGTCCCTAGTATGCCTCTACTTGACTAGCTCGTTAATCAAAGATGGTTATGTTTCCTGACCATAGACATGTGTTGTCATTTGATGAATGGGATCACATCATTAGAGAATGATGTGATGGACAAGACCCATCCGTTAGCTTAGCATAATGATCGTTAAGTTTTATCGCTATTGCTTTCTTCATGACTTATACATGTTCCTCTGACTATGAGATTATGCAACTCCCGAATACCTGAGGAACACCTTGTGTGCTATCAAACATCACAACATAACTAGGTGATTATAAAGATGCTCTACAGGTGTATCCGAAGGTGTTTGTTGGGTTGGCATAGATCGAGATTAGGATTTGTCACTCCGTTTATCGGAGAGGTATCTCTGGGCCCTCTCGGTAATGCTCATCACTATAAGCCTTGCAAGCAATGTGCCTAATGAGTTAGTTACGGGATGACGCATTACAGAACGAGTAAAGAGACTTGCAGGTAACGAGATTGAACTAGGTAAGAAGATACCGATGATCGAATCTCGTACCGATGACAAAGGGAATAACGTATGTTGTTATGCGGTTTGACCGATAAAGATCTTCGTAGAATATGTAGGAACCAATATGAGCATCCAGGTTCTGCTATTGGTTATTGACCGGAGGTGTGTCTCGGTCATGTCTACATAGTTCTCGAACCCGTAGGGTCTGCACGCTTAACGTTCAATGACGATTTGTATTATGAGTTATGTGTTTTGGTGACCGAAGTTTGTTTGGAGTCCCGGATGAGATCGCGGACATGACGAGGAGTCTCAAAATGGCCGAGAGGTAAAGATTCATATATTGGAAGGTAGTATTCGGACATCGGAATGGTTTCGAGTGGTTCGGGTATTTTACCGGAGTACCGAGGCGCGTTACCGGAACCCCCCGGGGAAGTATTGGGCGTACATGGGCCTTAGTGGGGAGAGAGGAGGGCCGCAAGGGGTGGCCGAATACCCCCCCATGGCAGTTTGAATTGGACTAGGGGAGGGGGGGCGCCCCTTTCCCTCTCCCTCTCCCTCTCCTTCCTTTTCCCTCCGGTGGAAGGAAGGAAAGGGGGGTGAATCCTACTAGGAGTGGAGTCCTAGTAGGACTCCCCCCCATGGCGCGCCCCTCCTGGCCGCTGGCCTCCTCCTCCCCTCCTTTATATACGAGGGCAGGGGGCACCCCAAAGGCACATCAATTGTTATCTTAGCCGTGTGCGGTGCCCCCTCCACAGTTTACACCTCCGGTCATAGCGTCATAGTGCTTAGGCGAAGCCCTGCGCGGATCACATCACCGTCACCACGCCGTCGTGCCGATGAAACTCTCCCTCGACCCTCTGCTAGATCAAGAGTTCGAGGAACGTCATTGAGCTAAACGTGTGCTGAACTCGGAGGTGTCGTACGTTCGGTACTAGTTCGGTTGGATCGTGAAGACGTTCGACTACATCAACCGCGTTAACTTAATCCTTCCGCTTTCGGTCTACGAGGGTACGTGGACACACTCTCCCCCTCTCGTTGCTCTGAATCTCCTAGATAGATCTTGCGTGATCGTAGGAATCTTTTTGAAATTGCATGCTACGTTCCCCAACATATACCTCAGCTACAGGCAGAGGAGAATGATATTATATCTTCACCGTTTACTGAGAAAGAGGTTCTGGATGTAATCTCACAAATGAAACCGAATAAAGCACCTAGACCAGATGGGTTTCTAGCTGAGTTCTATAAGAAATGTTGGTATATTATTAAGGATGATCTTATGCCTATGTTTCATGATTTCTTTAATGGTCATTTAGAGTTGTTTCATCTTAACTTCGGTACGATTACACTGTTGCCAAAGAAAGAAGAGGTAGTTCGGATCGAACAATTCAGGCCCATATGTCTTCTTAATGTGAGTTTCAAAATTTCACAAAGGTTGGTACCAATAGATTGACACAAATTGCTCATTCAGTGGTACAACCGAGCCAGACAGCGTTCATGCTAGGGCGACACATACTTGAAGGGGTGGACGTTTTGCATGAAACACTACATGAAATTCATTCGAAGAAACTAGATGGGGTTATCTTCAAAGTGGATTTTGAGAAGGCATATGATAAAGTTAAGTGGCGTTTCCTTCAGCAGGCAATGCGCATGAAAGGATTCAGTGAGGCCTCGCGGAACCAAGTGGGTTCTCAAGTCTAGAAGGGTAGCGTCGGAATCAAGGTTAACGATGATACCAGTCATTATTTCAGACACACAAGGGTTTGAGACAAGGGGATTCCATGTCTCCTCTCTTGTTTAATATAGGGGATGATATGTTGGCCATTATTATTAGCAGGGACAAGCAGCATGGTCAAGTGGATGGGTTAGTTCCTCTCCTGGTTGTAATATCCCAATTTTCAATTAGGATGTTATACATAAATCATCATATGCATATCATATTTATTCTTGCATTTGGTTGAGATTCTAGAAATCTTAAGCAACTCAAGGACCACAAGAGAGAGTTGGAGGTTTCACAAAAATCATATTTGAATTTATTTCATATTTGAAGAAAGGATCAATTTTATTTTATTATTTTTCTCTCCAATTATTTCCAATAATAAAAATATATGAGAGAAGATAATATGACTTCTCCAACATGAGAGAAATATTGGAGAAAGAATTTCAAAATCAAATTATGATTTTATTGGTATTTTATTTGAATTAGAAAAATATTACATTTTTGAAAATTGCATCTTAGTCCGAAAAATGTTTGTCTTGTCCTAAATATTAGGTTTGGATGGTGAAAATTGTTTTTGGAATTTTTAGAATTTTTTTAATATTTTATTTAGGATTTTTCTTTCGAGCAAAATTTATTAAAAAAATTCCCTAAAAAAACTTCCCACCCGACTGAGCCGAAGGCCCAGCCGAGCAGGCCGGCCCAGTAGCGCCGCGTCGCCGCCGTCTCCGCGCGGGAGTCCACCCCGCCGCCGCCGGCCGTGTCCGAGGCGGATACGCCTCCCGAGGCCACCGCCCCCTCGCCCAAGGCAACACCCCCCGGGGCCCTTTTATAATGCGCCGCCCCGTCGCCGCCTCCTCCACCCCGCGCCGCCGCCGCCTCCCACCAGCAAGCCGCAGCAGCAGCCCGCGCCACCGTCGCCTAGCCCCGCACCGCCGCCCCGCCCCTTGCCACGGATGCCTCGCCTCCCGACGCCGTCATCCGATCTCGCCGTCGCCACCGGTTTTCTCGTGAACTGGTAAGACCGGCCGGAACCCGTTTTATTTTCGGGTTTTTTTTCGGTTCGGCGAGTTAGATCGGTTTTTCTTAGGGTTTTTCTTAAGTAACGACGTCCGTTCGTTAGTTTGTTTTAACAAACGTTTTTCATCGGTTAAGTTCTGTTAGGGAACGTTCGCGCCGTAGGATCTTTCTTTTTAGTTTATTTTTGGCTAGGGACCTATCCGCGAATAGTTTTATCGTGATTTATCCCTAGATCTTTAAAATATCATACCTTTTAACTCGTTTATCTAAATTAGATGAAACCAGCGCCTAAATCTTTGTATCATTCTGTTCTTTCCAGTTAACCAAGTCGAACATGATTTTGGTACCATAAAATTTGAGTTTAGTTCAGATTAGTAAACGATCTTGTTTCGTTCATATTTTGAGTTTCGTTTCTCTATTTGGGTTGATTCTTTTTGCAAATCATAGCTAATCACTTGTACCTCCTGTTAAGATCTAATCCACATGATAATAATGTTGTTAGGTTTGACTCTGGTTAGTTTAAGCTATTTGCTTGTTTCGTGTTCGATTTGGATCTTTTCGCGGTTTTCTCATGTTTCGTTTGAGTGATTGCTTCTGTGTGCTATTGTTTGTCCATGATAGATTACCCGGAGTGTGAAGCTTGTTACTACGAATCTCTAGAGTTTGCAGATCGTCAGCAAGGAAAGTTACACTTTGATCATACCCTTTTATACCCAGTTTTTACTATGCATTACTTCTGCCCTCAAATATTTGCATGAGTAGGATTGGGAACATGTGGTTTGGTTCTAGTGCTTGAGGTAGGAACCTAATACATTTTGATCACCCCGGAAATATAAGTTATGCTTATTATTGCTTAGCCATTCTTGTAGATGGGGATTGGAAGTTTGAGAGTTATTTAATCATGGATAACATTAAGGTGGCAACTTTAATATACATCTAGGTGGATTGGTTGAGGCACCTGGGGAACCCAGTGTTGCCTGTTTTTGGGAAATCCCGGAGTACCCGGTTGATTTTTCCTATGGAATGCCACCTAGGCTCAAAGGGATCATAAGATTATTCATGCTAGAAACTTTCGTGTGCAGCCACAAGCCATTATGGGCTCTGGCACAGTTGAGTAAGTTGCGTCAGCTCTTGAAGAGGTGGACTAGCAGATGTAGGGGAAAGTAGGTGTACCGGTCTGCCCGGAGTAGAGAGTTAATGCTTCAGAAAGACTATGTCTCGATCATCCGATCATGGAAGCGGTCGAGTCTTGTGGGGAAAAGTGCGCAAACCTCTGCAGAGTGTATAAACTAATCATGGTTAGCCGTGTCCCCGGTTATGGACATCTTGAGTATCTAGTACTTGAATCTATTGATGTGATCTCATCACATTACTTTAATTAATTTGATTTGGGTTAATGTTGATACTTTTCGGATTTGAGTTGGGGTTACCTTCTCGAATATTGGGCAACTTGGGAGTAGTTAAATAAATGTATTCCTTTGTTGTAGGGAAAAACTAGCTTTATGCAAAATCATAAACTTACGGCCTCCACCAGCCAAATACTGCATGTAGATATAGTTCTTGCATTTCATTGCTTTATAGTGTAACTCTGCCAGCATATTCAACGTGCTAACCTACATGGATGCAACATCTCATGTTGCAAACTACTCAGACGACGAATAAGGTGCGATAGGTCGTTGTTTTCCACTCAGCTATGCTGTTGGAGTTGATGGACTCATTTACCTTCGAAGCTTCCACAGTTATTAAGTTTAGATGTCCTTCAGCCATGATATTTTTTGTGTAATCATACTCTTTATGAGGAATCAATGTAATAAGTGTGTGATTGAAAGTTTGTTATAATTCCTCGAGTACTGTGTGTGTCAGCATTACCGATCCAGAGATGGCACTTATGCACAGAGACTTGACCGTTTGAGGTCTGGTCGCTACAAGATTGTATTAGAGCATACGTTGACTGTAGGACGCGACCACTAGAATGAGCCACGGGATTTCTATTTTCTACTCATTTCTAATTCTCCTCTCTTTCTACTCTATAGATGGCGGATCCCAGGAACAAGTTCACTCAGCCGGATGACGACACCCCTTTCGGAAAACACTTAAAGGAAGTCACTAAGTATTTGAACATCGGGCTACCAAGCTTCACGAGGACTTTCTCTACATCTGTACCAGAAGAGGAGCGCTGGAAGATCAAAGTCTGGGTACCTGGGAGGACATTTGCACCAACAACGGAGCCTATTGATTTCTACCTGGATGCACCAAGCTGGAGTATAGGAAAGAGCATGGCAGCACATATCACCTTTGGACGCATGTGTAAAGTGTATCACAAGGAGCTGGAGAATACCATTTACCAGATATGTGGCCGCCGAGATGACAAATGGGAGATGATTCGTACCAGGAGGGATGGATCAATTGCAGCCTACATTCAAGAGATGGGAGATCATATTCGTCGACAAGAGAATCAACAATTTATCCACATGAGGAAAATCAAGAAACTGGTGAAGAGAAACAACGAGCTAGAAGAGGAACTCAAGTCTACACGCGATGGATACGATGAAGAGATTGCCATACTAGTGGAGAAACATGAAGACCTGGAGAGGAAGATGGGAATATCAGTGGAGAATATCAAGCGAGCAACAGAGGTCCGTTCGGAGGACTACATCATCCTGGACGACACCGACACAGATAGTGATGCTAATGATGACAGTGATGACGACTACGTTGACGAAGCTGGAGCAGATATCATGGAGTATTCCTCTGATGAAAATTTCTAGATGACCACCATTGTAACTAGTACTATTTCCCTCCAAGTAGTTAGCAACGATCGAGTTTGTAATCATAGGTTAGACCGATTGTGTGATCTTGTGTGCTATTGAATGAAGTGAAAATTGATTGTGTTAGTCTCATGAGCATATGGGTAGTGAATCTCTCTTAGACCTCATTCTATTCTATTTTCTTACCCCTTCTAACCCATCAGATGCCTCCGAGACGTGACAATGGATTTGCCTTCCCACTAGAGCTCACTCAGTTGATCTAGCAGCAGAATGCCTTGATGCAGATACTAGTTTGGAACTAGAACCAAGGCAACAACAACAACAACCCACCACCACCACCCCCTGTTGATCACCTAGCCCGCTTTCTAAGGTTGAATCCGCCGGTGTTCTCTAGTAGCACCGAGCCGATGTTGGAGATGATTGGCTCCGCAAGATTGGAAGAGAGCTGACCACTGCAGGATGCACAGATGCGAGAGAGTGTGCTTTGCCGCACATCAGCCTGATGGACCCGCAACATCATGATGGGAGAATTTCACAGCCACTTACCCCATTAACACTGTTACATGGGATCAATTTCAGCAGGCTTTCCGCACTACCCATGTTTCAGCAGGAGCTATGAGCATGAAGAAGCGCAAGTTTCGCAACTTGTGCCAAGGAGGACGTACGGTGGGCCAGTATGTGGATGAGTTTAGCAAGTTAGCACGTTATACCCCTGATGACGTAGCTACAGATGCCGCTAAGCAGGAGAAGTTTCTGGAGGGACTAAATGATGAGATGAGCATGCAGTTGATGGTGCCAACATTCAAAAACTACCAGGAGTTGGTAGACAGGGCTCTCATGATTGAAGGCAAGCAGCAACAGATAGATAATCATAAGAGGAAGTATTGACAGGGGAGGTACACTTCAGGAGCTCAGTAGAAGCCCCGCTATTCCCCCTACTCAGGAGGACATAGCCATGGAGGCCATAACCATGGCGGACATACGCACAATGGAACAAGTTCGCACAACCATAGTGGCCCAAAGAATGGCAATGGGAATGGAGGAACCAGCATCCAGAACCGTTCCAACCCTTCAACACCAGCCAAGAGGGATCTGAGCCACATTACCTGTTTCAAGTGCTAGAAGACCGGACATTATGCCACTGAATGTCCTGAAGCGAAGAATGGAAATGGAAATGGAGGTTCTGCCAAGAAGCCCAACCCCTTCACCAAAGGTTAGGTGAACCACGTTAGCGTGGAGGAGACGGAAGATCAACCCAACACAGTTGTCGGTAAGTTTTTGATTAATGCATTTATCGCACTTGTTCTTTTTGATACTGGTGCATCGCATTCATACATATCAAGGGGATTTGTGGATAAGTATAACCTGCCAACAGTAGCCCTTAAGTCAGCTATGTAAGTAAGTTCCCCAGGAGCAGAGTATATGGCTAGTAGGGGATGCTATCAGTTGCCACTAACCATAGGTAGACATGTTTTCCCCACCGACCTAATTGTTCTGGAGTCACAAGGACTGGATGTGATACTGGGAATGGATTGGCTATCCAAGTTTGAAGGGAACATCGACTATGCCGGTAAATCAATTCTTCTCACCACCCTATAAGGAAAGAGGATCAAGTATGTATCCTGGCATGCGTTGAGGAGGACTCAAGTAAATTCCTTATCAGGAGTTGTACAGGAGGAAGTACCAGTGGTGAAGGACTACCCTGACTTATTTTTAGAGGATTTACCAGGCATGCCACCGGATCGAGACATTGAGTTTTTGATTGAGCTATTGCCAGGCACCGGACCAATATCAAAGAGACCGTATCGGATGCCTGCAAAGGATCTGGAGGAAATTAAGACGCAGATAAAGGAGTTACTGGAGAAAGGTTACATTCAACCAAGTTCATCACCTTGGGGAGCCCCAGTGCTTCTAGTGGAGAAGAATGATGGATCTTTAAGGATGGTTGTTGATTATCGTGCGCTGAATGAGGTGAGGATCAAGAAAAAATACCCTCTGCCGATGATCAATGATTTGTTTGACCAGTTGCAAGGAGCTAAAGTTTTCTCTATGATCGATCTTCGATTATGGTTATCACCAGTTGAAGATCCGAGAGCAGGATATACCTAAGACAACTTTTACCACAAGGTACGGGCTATATGAGTATACCGTTATGTCATTTGGTCTAACTAACGCGCCTGCCTATTTAATGAACATGATGAACAAAGTGTTTATGGAGTTCCTGGATATATAAGTTCGTCGTGGTGTTCATTGAAGATATATTGGTCTACTCGAAGAATGAAGAGGAGCATAAGGAGCATTTGTGTTTTGTTCTTGAGAAGCTCAGAGAACATCAGTTGTATGCCAAGTTCAGCAAATGTGAGTTTTGGTTAAAGGAAATTGGATTTCTCGGACATGTTATATCCGGAGACGGAATAGCAGTAGACCCTACAAGGTTACTTCTGTCACTAAATGGGTGGCACCCACATCAGTTGGAGAGATCGGGAGTTTTCTTGGACACGCGGGTTATTACCGGAGGTTTATTGAGAATTTATCCAGGATTGCAAAGCCCATGACGGAGTTATTGAAGAAGGACACCAAGTCTAAATGGACTGAGGAGTGTGAAGCTAGTTTTTAGGAGTTGAAGAAATGTTTGGTTACAGCCCCAGTGCTGATTCTCACAGACCAACGTAAGGATTACCAAGTATATTGCGAAGCTTCACGACGAGGACTTGGAGCTGTACTTATGCAGGAAGGAAGATTTATTTCATATGTCTCACGATAGTTTAAAACTCATGAGCTGAATTATGCTACGCATGATTTGGAGTTAGCAGCCGTAGTGCATGCATTGAAGACATGGAGGCATTTTCTCATCGGAAAACATTGTGATGTATACATAGATCATATTAGTTTGAAATACATCTTCATGCAGAAGGAGTTGAACCTCGGGCAAAGGAGATGGTTGGAGCTCATCAAGGATTATGATATGAAATTGCACTATCACCCCGGAAAGGCCAATGTCGTAGAAGATGCATTGAGCCGCAAGAGTTATGTTAACACGCTCATAACTGGAGGATTACCTAAGGAGCTAGCAGATGATCTTCGAGAGTTATGCTTGGAGATAGTTCCGAGAGGTTATGTTGCAGCATTGGAAATTAAGTCCACTCTTTTGGGTAAGATCAGAGAAGCCTAGAAGATTCACAAGGAGATTGCCGAGATAAAGGAAAGGATGAGTAAAGGAAAGGCTAAAGGTTTTTGTGAGGATGAGCACGACACTTTATTATTTGAGGATCGCATATATGTGTCTAATGACCCGGAGATCAGGAAGTTGATTCTGCAGGAGGCCCATGATTCGCTGTATTCGATTCACCCAGGCAACACTAAGATGTATTTGGATCTGAAGGAAAGTTTCTAGTGGACAGGAATGAAGAAGGATATAGCCGAGTATGTAGCAGTATGTGATGTATGTCAGAGAGTCAAGGCAGAGCATCATAAGCCAGCTAGATTGCTACAGCCATTGCCGATACCCGAATGGAAGTGGAATAAGCTTGGCATGGATTTTATCACTAGATTACCCAGGACTTGTTCAGGCTATGACTCTATCTGGGTTGAAGTCGATCGTTTGACAAAAATAGCTCATTTCATCCCGGTGAAGACCATCTATACGAGTGCTAAGTTGGCAAAGATATACATGACCAGGATCGCATGTCTGCACGGAGTTTCGAGGACCATTGTATCAGATAGAGGAACCCAGTTTACTTCAAAGTTTTGGAATCGGTTGCATGAAACTTTGGGTACCAGGCTAGAGTTCAGTACAGCCTTCATCCATAGACAGATGGACAGACCGAGAGAGTCAATCAGATTCTGGAGGACATGTTGAGAGCTTGTGCGCTAGATTATGGATCTAGTTGGGATGACAATTTGCCATATGCAGAGTTTTCTTATAACAACAGTTATCAAGCCAGTTTGAAGATCGCCCCTTTCTAAGCTTTGTACAGAAGGAGGTGCAGGACACCGTTATCGTGGGATAAAGTTGGAGATCGACAGTTGTTCTGACCAGATTTAATCAAAGACTCAGAAGAGACGGTTAAGTTGATTCGCGAAAGACTCAAGGTAGCCCAGTCCAGGCAGGAGAGTTATGCGGATACTAAACGCAAGGAGATAGTTTACGAAGTCGGAGACAGAGCATATCTTCGTGTGTCCCCACTTTGAGGAGTTAAGCGTTTTGGAGTCAAGGGAAAGCTAGCACCACGTTTTGTGGGACCATACAGAGTTTCGGAACGCTTGGGAGAACTTGCATACAAACTGGAATTCCTAGAAGGATTGTCAGGAGTGCATGAAGTGTTTCACGTTTCCTAGTTGAAGAAGTACCACGCAGAGATGGCCGATATTCCTCTGAGAGATACAGTGCCACTGGAAGCAATTCAGTTAGACAGTGATTTAACCTATGAAGAGAAGCTACTCAAGATTCTCGAGTTTTCCAATCGAGTTACTCGCAACAAGGTTATCAAGTTTTCCAAAGTTCAGTGGAGCCACCATACCGAGGAGTAAGCCACCTGGGAGCGAGAAGAAGATATCCGTAGAGACCACCCAAAACTTTTTGCTGACCAACCCGAATCTCGAGGGCGAGATTCATCTTAAGGGGGGTAGGTTTGTGACATTCCAATTTTCAATTTGAATGTTATACATAGATCATCATATGCATATCATATTTATTCTTGCATTTGGTTGAGATCCTAGAAATCTTAAGCAACTCAAGGACCACAGGAGAGAGTTGGAGGTTTCACAAAAATCATATTTGAATTTATTTCAAATTTGAAGAAAGGATCAATTTGATTTTATTATTTTTCTCTCCAATTATTTCCAACAATAAAAATATATGAGAGAAGATAATATGACTTCTTCAACCTGAGAGAAATATTGGAGAAAGAATTTTAAAATTAAATTATGATTTTATTGGTATTTTATTTGCTATTTTATTTGAATTAGAAAAATATTACATTTTTGAAAATTGCATCTTACTCCAGAAAAATATTCATCTTGTCCTAAATATTAGGTTTGGACGGTGAAAATTGTTTCTGGAATTTTTAGAATTTTTATTATATTTTATTTAGGATTTTTCAATCGGGCGAAATTTATTTAAAAAAAAACTTCCCGCCCGACTGAGCCGAAGGCCCAGCCGAGCAGGCCGGCCCAGCAACGCCGCGCCGCCATCGTCTCCGTGTGGGTGTCCGCCCCGCCGCCGCAGGCCGTGTCCGAGGCGGACACGCCTCCCGAGGACACCACCCCCTCGCCCAAGGCAACACCACCGGGGCCCTTTACAATGCGCCGCCCCGCCGCCGCCTCCTCGACCCCGGGCTGCCGCTGCCTCCTCCCACCAGCAAGCCGCAGCAGCAGCCCGCGCCGCCGTTGCCTAGCCCCGCACCGCCGTCCCGCCGCCTCGCCGCCCGACGTCATCGTCCGATCTCACCGTCGCCGCCGGTTGTCTCGTGAACCGGTAAGACCGGCCGGAACCCCTTTATTTTTTGGTTTTTTCGGTTCGGCGAGTTAGATCGGTTTTCTTAGGGTTTTTCTTAAGTAACGAACGTCTGTTCATTAGTTCATTTTAACGAACGTTTTTCGTCCGTTAAGTTCTGTTAGCGAACGTTCGCGCTGTAGGATTTATCTATTTAGTTTATTTTCGCCCAGGGACCAATCCGTGAATAGTTTTATCGCGATTTAGCCCCTGATCTTTAAACTAGCATAACTTTTTACTCGTTTATCCAAATTAGATGAAACCAGCGCCTAAATCTTCGTATCATTCTGCTCTTTCTAGTTAACCAACTTGAACATGATTTTGGTACTGTAAAATTTGAGTTTAGTTCAGATTAGTAAACGATCTTGTTTCGTTCATATTTTGAGTTTCGTTTCTCCGTTTGAGCTGATTCTTTTTGCAAATCGTAGCTAATCACTTGTACCTACTTTTAAGATCTAATCCACATGATAATAATGCTGTTAGGTTTGACTCTTGTTAGTTTAAGCTGTTTGCTTGTTTCGTGTTCGATTTGGATCTTTTCGCGGGTTTCTCGTGTTTCGTTTGAGTGATTGCTTATGTATGCTATTGTTTGTCCACGATAGATTACCCGGAGTGCGAAGCTTGTTACAACGAATCTCTAGAGTTTGCAGATCGTCAGCAAGGCAAGTTACACTTTGATCATACCCTTTTATACCCAGTTTTTACTATGCATTAGTTCTGCCCTCAAATATTTGCATGAGTAGGATTGGGAACATGTGGTTTGGTTGTAGTGCTTGAGGTAGGAACCTAATACCTTTTGATCACCCCGGGCATATAAGTTATGCTTATTATTGCTTAGCCATGCTTGTAGACGAGGATTGGAAGTTTCAGAGTTATTTAATCATGGATAACATTAAGGTGGCAACTTTAATATACATCTGGGTGGATTGGTTGAGGCACCTGGGGAACCCAGTGTTGCGTGTTTTTGCGAAATCCCGGAGTACCCGTGTGATTTTTCCTATGGAATGCCACCTAGGCTCAAAGGGATCATAGGATTATTCATGCTAGAAACTTCCGTGTGCAGCCACAAGCCATTATGGGCTCTGGCATAGTTGAATAAGTTGTGTGAGCTCTTAAAGAGGTGGACTAGCAGATGTAGGGGAAAGCAGGTGTACCGGTCTGATTAATACACTCTGCATAGGTAGCGCACTGGACCCACACTATGGAACCCATGGCCTCGCACTCCCATTCGGGTGGACCAATGGCATTCCGACGAAACCACTTCATTGTCATGACACTCTCCCGGCCACTCCGACTCAATGCCCCATCGGGCTAGTCCTGGGTGGCCCCGTGTCTACCACAAGACACCTCAAACCACCGTCGTGGCAATGATCCACTCTGGGACCCAAACACTTAACTCATCAATGGGCACACAAGGTTATGCCTACTTATCGGGCTAGGGTACAACACGCCCATAACCTTCCCTAGATGAAGGTACCGACCAGAGACACGACAATGAAACGCATTAAGGCCGTCCCATACCGACAAATGTGGTTGCACTGGGAAAAACTCGTTTCAGCGGCACCACGACCCAGTCAACAACATATTCAAGTTGAGTTATTTATCAGGTTCAACTTAAAGTGAAAGTAACCGGTGTCATAATGCCATGCTATGCATCACTAACATATGCATCACATAACCATGAAAATTTACTAAATCAACTACGCTCCCACAGTGCCAACATCAACTCAAGATACTTGTCTGGTTAAGATCAAACCTCACTTAAACTAGAATCATTTCTAGCAATCTCATCATTTTTCATCATGCAAGAATAATAATTAAACTAATTATTAACCTCCATGACCATATCTTTTTATCATTACTCATATCTAGGTTCTTGTTAGATTATCAGCAAGATTCATTTCAAACTTTCTGTAAATCAAGCATATTTAACATGGCAAGCATTTAACAGAATATAATTATCATAATAATTATTTAAATGCAGGAATAATTGTAAGTTTAAGTAGGAAAATCACAAATATTGAAGTGGCACTATGAAAATGTTGCTATGGCTTGCCTTAGTGCTGGTGAGGTTCACAACTCTCCTGGTGATCCTCAAGACAAGCTTGCTCTTCTGAAAATAAATAAAACCACAAACAAAAAACATCAAGAAACCTTTTGAAAATTACCAAAAAATCTAGACAGCAAGGAAAAATCCCATCTTTTGGGTGCTGTTAGATTTTTGGAAAAAGAACACAATGCAAAAAGAATTAATGCATTTAGACTTATAGATAAAAAGTTATGGCTGTTTGAAGTTTCCTAGGTTTAAATGAATTTGAAATAAAAATAAACAAACTAGGGGGTGACGTCGAAGGCGTAAAAGCCTAGGGCGCCACCACTCGTACCGCTTCACGCACGTACTGAGTGGCTGACTAGCGGGCCCCTTTAGTCAGGCCAGAAGGAGGGGGAGAAGGAAACAGAGGGAGGCGGAGCTTCGCCGGAGCACACGCCGGCGACGAGGGTTCTTGGGGTCAAACGAGAGGGGGATCGAAGGAGAAGAAGATTGCGCACCTGCCCGTACCCGTAGCGTGCCTAGAGGTGACTGGACGGTGTCGGAAACGGCCTCTCCAGCGGAGGCAGAGGGCAGGGGTCGCCGGAGACGAAGACGACGGCGGCTCAGGGTGGCTCCAGGGGCTCCAGCGGTGTGGAACGGCTTCACCGAAGAGTGGCGGAGGCCCTGGTAGGGTCGCCCTGGCCTGGAGGGGTCTGAGCTGCGGGGTCGATCCGGAGAGGATCGCCGGCAAGCTCGGGCTTCGGGACGGCAGCCCGCGGCCTGTCCGGCCGGGCTGCAGCTTCTA
This sequence comes from Triticum dicoccoides, assembly GCF_002162155.2. Lineage (NCBI taxonomy): Eukaryota > Viridiplantae > Streptophyta > Magnoliopsida > Poales > Poaceae > Triticum > Triticum dicoccoides. The sequence goes on along the minus strand of NC_041383.1, from coordinate 699,831,595 downwards.
CTGGCTTGTGGACGGTGTGGGAGTAGCGGCGGGTGCTCAAGGAAGGCTGGGGTGGCAGCATTTATAGGCGGGCGGCGGGAGGGGTTCGGGCTCCGCCAGAGGACACCTGTCCACGGCGCCTGGCGACGAACAGCGCCAGAGAGAGAGGGGGAAGACGATGAAGGTCACGCAGGAACTATTGGCGGGCACGGACGAGCACAGGGGCGAGGGAGAAGACGACGAGCACAGTGCGCCACGCACTGTATCATTGGCCGGACCGTGCCCATGCCTGCTGTGGCGAGCTCCGGTATCGGCGAGCGCCAGGGGGGAGTTAAGGGGGTGGAGACGGGGATGGTGGCGAGGCTTGGCATGCTCGGGCAGGCTGGGCAGCGAGCACGCGCTCAACAGAGCGCTAGGCGGCATGCAGAGCGCGTGTTTTGCATGCCAGCACACCCGGACGAACGCAGTCACTGCATGAACCGTGACATCAGGCCACCCTAAGCGCTTACTTGATGTCTGGCGTGTAGTGCCTGGTAGTTTGAAGTGTTACCACGGTTGGGCTTGGATCCAGGTGCAGTAGAAATGGATTTGTACTGCTAGCAAGTTTCTGGACAGTAAATTTGGAGATTTACTGTGGTCAAACCACTGGGAGTTAAGGGCTGATCTTTGGAGGTTTGCTTACACTTACTAAGGTAAATAGGCACAAGAAAAACCAGCTACAATGGAGCTAGTAAAATGGTAGTTGCTATAGAAACTACCATTTCTGTCCAGAAAGGAATTTATTTTCTGTAGCCAAAATATTCCAAAGGGTGATGAAATATTTTTGCTCAGAAAGGTGCCCTAGGGTTCAAAGAATAATTGGGATTTTTCTCAGGATTTTTGGGGCAAGAAAAATTAGGGTTGCAATGGAGCACTAAGGGCTAGCTAGGGTTTTGGATGGCAAAATGAATATTTTTCATTTGAGAAAAATATTCCAAGCAATATTTTGAGTTGATCCAGAGGTGAAATGATGGTTTTTAGGAGGAGAGGGAGCACTTGGGTGAAAATCAAGGGGTACCCAAGTGGTTAAGTCCAAATGAAGTGATTCAAAAACCCTAAATTCAAAACCTACTCAACTGAAAACCAGGAAAAGAAAGGAGGGCAAAAACCAGGCTGTCACAAACCTCCCCCACTTAGAATGAATCTCGTCCTCAAGATTCGGTTGCTTGGGAAAACCATTCTGGATAATATGCCCTTAGAAATTCTTCTGATTCCCAGGTGGATTCTGACTCGGTATGATGCTTCCATTGGACCTTGTAAAACTTCCGTGTTTTACTGCGAGTGACTCTTTCCATCTGATCCAAAATTTTCACCAGCCTCTCTCCATAGGTTAAGTACTTTGCTAGCTCTATCTCTGTCAAATCAGTCTTTTTCTCGGGCGGTGATATGCACTGTCGCAATTTTGAAACGTGGAACACGTTGTGCATGTCTGACAACTCAGGGGGCAACTCCAACTGATATGCCACAGCACCCACTCTCGTCATAACAGGAAATGGACCAATAAATCTGGGTGCCAATTTTCCGCAAGTCTGAAACCTCTTGATACCTTTCATAGGCGTGACTCGGAGATAGACATGTTCTCCGGGTTCAAAGCTGATCTGACGGTGCTTTGCATCATAATAACTTTTCTGTCGTGATTTGGCCAACTGCAGTCTGTCTCTAATTTCCTTGACATGATTTTAGGCTTCCAGCATGAGATCCATTCCGAAAATATGTCTATCTCCGGTTTGAGACCAATTTAATGGAGTGCGGCACTTACGGCCATACAAAGCTTCATATGGTGACATTTTTAAACTGGTCTGGAAGCTATTGTTATACGAGACTTCGGCGTACGGTAAGCAGTCTTCCCATTTTGGGCCTTGGGCCAAAACACAGGCTCGCAGCATATCCTCGAATATTTGGTTTACTCGTTCTGTCTGTCCATCAGTCTGAGGATGATAAGCGGTACTATACTTCAACTCCTTCCCTAAGGCTCGATGGAGACGGGACCAAAAAGCGGAGGTAAAAAGTGAACCTCGGTCGGAAGTAATGGTTTGGGGGACTCCATGCAGACTGACTATCCTGGACACATACAATTGTGCAAGCTCGTCTGCTCCATATGAGGTCCTAATCAGGAGGAAGTGGGCCACCTTGGTCAATGTGTCCACTATGACCCAGATTGCATCACTGCCCCGTCGGGTCTTAGGTAGCCTGGTGATAAAATCCATACAGACATCATCACATTCCCATTGTGACACTGGCAATGGTTGGAGAAGTCCGGCTGGCTTCTGATATTCTGCCTTTACTTTGTTGCATATGTCGCAATAGGCCACGAAATAAGCAATGTCTTTCTTCATTCCATCCCAGCGGAATATTTGTCGAAGGTCTTCATACATTTTTGTACCTCCAGGGTGAATGGAATATGAGGATTCGTGTGCTTCTGTCAGGATCTTCTACTTTAAATCCGCTTGATTGGGCACACAAAGCCCTCCCCTAAATAGGAGGGTACCGTACTGATCCTTCGAGAAATCAGAATGCTTGGCATGTTTTTGCAGGTCGGTGTCGCCTGGATGGGCCTTGCGGATTTCTTCCTCGAGAGTAGGGGTAATTTCAAGAATATTGGCAAGGCCAGCCTCAACTATGACCAGGTTGAGCTGAGCAATCTCTTCTTTAAGCTCAGGAGGCAAAGATTCCAATAGGATATTTAAACTGATGGGCTTTCGACTAAGTGTGGGGAATGTTGCATAAAATAAAAAATTTCCTATGTTCACCAAGATCAATATAGGAGTTCGTCCTGCAACGAGAGAGAGGAGTGCATCTACATACCCTTGTAGATCGCGAGCAGAAGCGTTCAAGAGAACAGGGTTGAGGGAGTCGTACTTGTCGTGATCCAAATCACCAGAGATCCTAGTGCTGAACGGACGGCACCTCCGCGTTCAACACACATACGGTCAGCGTGACGTCTCCTCCTTCTTGATCCAGCAAGGGGGAAGGAGAGGTTGATGAAGATCCAGCAGCACGACAGCGTGGTGGTGGATGCAGCAGGGATCCGGCAGCGCTTCGCCAAGCGTCTGCAGGAGGGAGAGGTGTAGCAAGGGGGAAGGGAGGCGCCAAGAGCAAGGGTGCGGCTGCCCTCCCTCCCCCCTCTTTATATAGGGTCCCCAGGGGGGCGCCGGCCCTAGGAGATGGGATCTCCTGGGGGGGGCGGCCAAGGGGGGAGCCTTGCCCCCCAAGGCAGGTGGAGGCGCCCCCTCCCTTAGGGTTCCCAACCCTAGGCGCAGGAGGGCCCAAGGGGGAGGGGGCACACCAGCCCACCAGGGGCGGTCCCCTCTCCACTTCAGCCCACGGGGCCCTCCGGGATAGGTGGCCCCACCCGGTGGACCCCCAGGACCCTTCCGGTGGTCCCGGTACAATACCGGTGACCCCTGAAACTTTCCCGATGGCCGAAACATCACTTCCTATATATAATTCTTCACCTCCAGACCATTCCGGAACTCCTCGTGACGTCCAGGATATCATCCGGGACTCCGAACAACTTTCGGGTTACTGCATATTCATATCTCTACAACCCTAGCGTCACCGAACCTTAAGTGTGTAGACCCTACGGGTTCGGGAGACAGGCAGACATGACCGAGACACCTCTCCGGTCAATAACCGACAGCGGGATCTAGATACCCATGTTGGTTCCCACATGTTCCTCGATGATCTCATCGGATGAACCACGATGTCGAGGATTCAATCAACCCCATATACAATTCCCTTTGTCACTCGGTACATTACTTGCCCAAGACTCGATCGTCGGTATCCCAATACCTCGTTCAGTCTCGTTACCGGCAAGTCACTTTACTCATACCGTAATGCATGATCCCGTGACCAGACATTTGGTCACATTGAGCTCATTATGATGATGCATTACCGAGTGGGCCCAGAGATACCTCTCTGTCATACGGAGTGACAAATCCCATTCTTGATTCGTGCCAACCCAACAGACACTTTCGGAGATACCCGTAGTGCACCTTTATAGTCACCAGTTACGTTGTGATGTTTGGCACACCCAAAGCACTCCTACGGTATCCAGGAGTTGCACAATCTCATGGTCTAAGGAAATGATACTTGACACTTGGAAAATCTCTAGCTAAACGAACTACACGATCTTTGAGCTATGCTTAGGATTGGGTCTTGTCCATCATATCAATCTCCTAATGATGTGATCCTGTTATCAACGGCATCCAATGCCCATAGTCAGGAAACCATGACTATCTGTTGATCAACGAGCTAGTCAACTAGAGGCTTACTAGGGACATGTTGTGGTCTATGTATTCGCACGTGTATTACGATTTCCGGATAATACAATTATAGCATGAATAATGGACAATTATCATGAACAAAGAAATATAATAATAACCATTTATTATTGCCTCTAGGGCATATTTCCAACAGTCTCCCACTTGCACTAGAGTCAATATTCTAGTTACATTGCGTCCTAGTGTTGATCATGTTTTGCTCTAGGGAGAGGTTTAGTCAACGGATCTGCTACATTCAGGTCCGTATGTACTTTACAAATATCTATGTCTCCATCTTGAACATTTTCACGGATGGAGTTGAAGCGACGCTTGATGTTCCTGGTCTTCTTGTGAAACCTGGGCTCCTTGGCAAGTGCAATAGCTCCAGTGTTGTCACAGAAGAGTGTAATCGGCCCCGACGCATTGGGTATGACTCCTAGGTCGGTGATGACCTCCTTCACCTAGATTGCTTCATGTGCTGCCTCCGAGGCTGCCATGTACTCCGCTTCACATGTAGATCCCGCCACGACACTCTTCTTGCAACCGCACCAGCTTACTGCCCCACCATTCAAAATATACACGTATCCGGTTTGTGACTTAGAGTCATCCAGATCTGTGTCGAAGCTAGCGTCTACGTAACCCTTTACGACGAGCTCTTCGTCATCTCCATATACGAGAAACATGTCCTTAGTCCTTTTCAGGTACTTAAGGATGTTCTTGACCGCTGTCCAGTGTTCCATGCCGGGATTACTTTGGTACCTTCCTACCAAACATACGACAAGGTTTATATTAGGTCTGGTACAGGTCATGGCATACATGATAGACCCTATGGTTTCTCTATCTTCTGCCGTGGTCGGGCATTGAGCTGAGCTCAATTTCACACCTTGCAACACAGGCAAGAACCCCTTCTTGGACTGATCCATATTGAACTTCTTCAATATCTTATCAAGCTATGTGCTTTGTGAAAGACCTATGAGGCGTCTTGATCTATCTCTATAGATTTTGATGCCTAATATGTAAGCAGCTTCTCCAAGGTCCTTCATTGAAAAACACTTATTCAAGTAGGCCTTTATGCTGTCCAAAAGTTCTATATCATTTCCCATCAAAAGTATGTCATCCACATATAATATGAGAAATGCTAAAGAGCTCCCACTCACTTTCTTGTAAACGCAGGCTTCTCCATAAGTCTGCATAAACCCAAACACTTTAATCATCTCATTAAAGCGAATGTTCCAACTCCGAGATGCTTGCACCAGCCCATAGATGGAGCGCTGGAGCTTGCATACCTTGTCAGCATTCTTAGGGTTGACAAAATCTTCCGGCTGCATCATATACAGTTCTTCCTTAAGGTGATCGTTAAGGTATGCCGTTTTGACGTCCATTTGCCATATCTCATAATCATAGTATGCGGCAATTGCTAACATGATTCAGACAGACTTCAGCTTCGCTACGGGAGAGAATGTCTCATCGTAGTCAATCCCTTGAACTTGTCGATAACCCTTAGCGACAAGTCGAGCCTTATATATGGTGACATTACCATCCGCGTTCGTCTTCTTCTTAAAGATCCATTTGTTTTCTATTGCTCGCCGATCATCGGGCAAGTCTGTCAAAGTCCACACTTTGTTTTCATACATGGATCCTATCTCGGATTGCATGGCTTCAAACCATTTGTTGGAATCACGGCCCGCCATCGCTTCTTCATAGTTCGAAGGTTCACCGTTGTCTAACAACATGATTTCTAAGACAGGGTTGCCGTACCACTCTGGTGCGGAACGTGTCCTTGTGGACCTTCGATGTTCAGTAAGAGCTTGATCCGAAGTATCTTGATCATCATCATTAACATGCTCTCTTGTTGTTGCAGGCACCACAGGAACATCTTCCTGAGCTGCGCTACTCACCGGTTCAAGAGGCAGTACTTCATCAAGTTCCACTTTCCTCCCACTTAATTCTTTCGAGATAAACTCTTTCTCCAGAAAGGACCCGTTCTTGGCAACAAAGATCTTGCCCTCGGATCTTAAGTAGAAAGTATACCCAATGGTTTCCTTAGGGTATCCTATGAAGACGCATTTTTCCGACTTGGGTTCGAGCTTCTCAGGTTGAAGTTTCTTGACATAAGCATCACATCCCCAAACTTTTAGAAACAACAGCTTAGGTTTCTTCCCAAACCATAATTCATACGGTGTCGTCTCAACGGATTTAGACGGTGCCCTATTTAAAGTGAATGTAGTTGTCTCTAGAGCGTATCCCCAAAATGATAGCGGTAAATCGGTAAGTGACATCATAGATCGCACCGTATCCAATAGAGTGCGATTACAACGTTCGGACACACCATTTCGCTGAGGTGTTCCAGGCGGCATGAGTTGTGAAATGATTCCACATTTCCTTAAGTGCGTACTAAATTCGTGACTTAAATATTCACCCCCACGATCTGATCGTAAGAACTTTATCTTTCTGTCACGTTGATTCTCTACCTCATTTTGAAATTCCTTGAACTTTTCAAAGGTCTCAGACTTGTGCTTCATCAAGTAGACATACCCATATCTACTCAAGTCATCAGTGAGAGTGAGAACATAACGATATCCTCCGTGAGCCTCAACGCTCATTGGACCGCACACATCAGTATGTATGATTTCCAATAAGTTGGTTGCTCACTCCATTGTTCCGGAGAACGGAGTCTTGGTCATCTTTCCCATGAGGCATGGCTCGCATGTGTCAAACAATTCATAATCTAGAGACTCTAAAAGTCCATCAGCATGGAGCTTCTTCATGCGCTTGACACCAATGTGACCAAGGCGGCAGTGCCACAAGTATGCGGGACTATCGTTATCAACTTTACATATTTTGGTATTCACACTATGAATATGTGTAACATTACGCTCGAGATTCATTAAGAATAAACCATTCACCAGCGGGGCATGACCATAAAACATATCACTCATATAAATAGAACAACCATTATTCTCGGATTTAAATGAGTAGCCATCTCGAATTAAACGAGATCCTGATACAATGTTCATGCTCAAAGATGGTACTAAATAACAATTATTGAGGTTCAAAACTAATCCCGTAGGTAAATCTAGAGGTAGCATGCCGACGGTGATCACATCGACCTTGGAACCATTCCCGACGCGCATCGTCCCCTCGTCCTTCGCCAGTCTCCGCTTATTCCGCAGCTCCTGCTTTGAGTTACAAATGTGAGCAACCGCACCAGTATCAAATACCCAGGAGCTACTACGAGTACTGGTAAGGTACACATCAATTACATGTATATCATATATACCTTTGGTTTTGCCGGCCTTCTTGTCCGCTAAGTACTTGGGGCAGTTCTCCTTCCAGTGTCCGCTTCCCTTGCAATAAAAGCACTCAGTTTCAGGCTTGGGTCCATTACTTGACTTCTTCCTAGCAACTGGCTTACCGGGCGCGGCAACTCCCTTGTCGTCCTTCTTGAAGTTCTTCTTACCCTTGCCTTTCTTGAACTTAGTGGTTTTATTCACCATCAACACTTGATGTTCCTTTTTGATCTCCACCTCTGCTGATTTCAGCATTGAATATACCTCAGGAATGGTCTTTTCCATCCCCTGCATATTGAAGTTCATCACAAAGCTCTTGCAGCTTGGTGGGAGCGACTGGAGGATTCTGTCGACCACTGTGTCATCCGGGAGATTAACCCCCAGTTGAGATAAGCGGTTGTGCAACCCATACATTTTGAGTATGTGCTCGCTGACATAACCATTCTCCTCCATCTTACAACTGTAGAACTTGTCGGAGACTTCATATCTCTTGACCTGGGCGTGAGCTTGGAAAACCATTCTCAGCTCTTGGAACATCTCATATGCTCCGTGCTGCTCAAAACGCTTTTGGAGCCCCGGTTCTAAGCTGTAAAGCATGCCGCACTGAACCAGGGAGTAATCATCACTACGCGACTGCCAAGCGTTAACGTCTTGAGTTGCTGGGAAAATGGGTGCTTCACATAGCGGTGCATCTAGGACATATGCTTTCTTGGCAGCTATGAGGATGATCCTCAAATTCCGGACACAGTCCGTATAGTTGCTGCCATCGTCTTTCAGCTTGGTTTTCTCAAGGAACGCATTGAAGTTGAGGGCAACATTGGCGTGGGCCATTTGATCTACAAGACATATTGCAAAGATTTTAGACTAAGTTCATGATAATTAAGTTCATCTAATCAAATAATGAACTCCCACTCAGATAGACATCCCTCTAGTCATCTAAGTGATCCATGATCCGAGTCAACTAGCCCGTGTCCGATCATCACGTGAGACGGACTAGTCATCATCGGTGAACATCTTCATGTTGATCGTATCTTCCATACGACTCATGTTCGACCTTTCGGTCTTCCGTGTTCCGAGGCCATGTCTGTACATGCTAGGCTCGTCAAGTTAACCTAAGTGTATTGCGTGTGTAAATCTGGCTTACACCCGTTGTATTCGAACGTTAGGATCTATCACACCCGATCATCACGTGGTGCTTCAAAACAATGAACCTTCAACGGTGCACAGTTAGGGGGAACACTTTACTTGAAATTATTATGAGGGATCATCTTATTTACTACCGTCGTTCTAAGTAAACAAGATGAAAAACATGATAAACATCACATGCAATCAAATAGTGACATGATATGGCCAATATCATATTGCTCCTTTGATCTCCATCTTCGGCGCGCCATGATCATCTTCGTCACCGGCATGACACCATGATCTCCATCATCATGATCTCCATCATCGTGTCTTCATGAAGTTGTCACGCCAACGACTACTTCTACTTCTATGGATAACGCGTTTAGAAATAAAGTAAAGTAGTTTACATGGCGTTCTTCAATGACACGCAGGTCATACAAAAAATAAAGACAACTCCTATGTCTCCTGCCGGTTGTCATACTCATCGACATGCAAGTCGTGATTCCTATTACAAGAACATGATCATCTCATACATCACATATATCATTCATCACATCCTTTGGCCATATCACATCACAAAAACACTTGCTGCAGAAACAAGTTAGACGTCCTCTAATTGTTGTTGCATGTTTTTACGTGGCTTCTATAGGTGATCTAGCAAGAACGTTTTCTTACCTACGTTAAAGCCACAACGTGATTTGCCAACTTCTATTTACCCTTCATAAGGACCCTTTTCATCGAATCTGCTCCAACTAAAGTGGGAGTGACAGACACCCGCTAGCCACCTTATGCAACTAGTGCATGTCAGTCGGTGGAACCTGTCTCACGTAAGCGTATGTGTAAGGTCGGTCCGGGCCGATTCATCCCACAATACCGCTGAAGCAAAACAAGACTAGTAGTGGCAAGAAAGTTGTCAACATCTACGCCCACAACAAATTGTGTTCTACTCGTGCAAAGAGAACTATGCAAAGACCTAACTCATGATGCCACTGTTGGGGAACGTTGCATAAAATAAATTTTTTCCTACATTCACCAAGATCAATCTAGGAGTTCGTCCAGCAACGAGAAAGAGGAGTGCATCTACATACCCTTGTAGATCGCGAGCGGAAGCGTTCAAGAGAATGGGGTAGAAGGAGTCGTACTCGTCGTGATCCAAATCACCGGAGATCCTAGCGCCGAACGGACGGCACCTCCGCGTTCAACACACGTACGGTCAGCGTGACGTCTCCTCTTTCTTGATCCAGCAAGGGGGGAGGAGAGGTTGATGAAGATCCAGCAGCACGACGGCGTGGTGGTGGATGCAGCAGAGATCCGGGAGGGCTTCGCCAAGCGTCTGCAGGAGGGAGAGGTGTAGCAAGGGGGAAGGGAGGCGCCAAGAGCAAGGGTGCGGCTGCCCTCCCTCCCTCCTCTTTATATAGGGTCCCCAGGGGGGCGCCGGCCCTAGGAGATGGGATCTCCTAGGGGGAGGGGCGGCGGCCAAGGGGGGAGCCTTTCCTCCCAAGGCAAGTGGAGGCGCCCCCTCCCTTAGGGTTCCCAACCCTAGGCGCAGGAGGGACCAAGGGGGGCGCACCAGCCAACCAGGGGCTGGTCCCCTCCCCACTTCAGCCCACGGGGCCCTCCGGGATAGGTGGCCCCATCCGGTGGACCCTCGGGACCCTTCCGGTGGTCCCGGTACAATATCGGTGATCCCCGAAACATTCCCGATGGCCGAAACATCACTTCCTATATATAATTCTTCACCTCTGGACCATTCCGGAACTCCTCGTGACGTCCAGGATCTCATCCGTGACTCCGAACAACTTTCGGGTTACTGCATATTCAAATCTCTACAACCTAGCGTCACTGAACCTTAAGTGTGTAGACCCTACGGGTTCGGGAGACAGGCAGACATGACCGAGACGCCTCTCCGGTCAATAACCAACAGCGGGATCTGGATACCCATGTTGGTTCCCACATGTTCCTCGATGATATCATCGGATGAACCACGATGTCGAGGATTCAATGAATCCCGTATACAATTCCCTTTGTCAGTCGGTACGTTACTTGCCCGAGACTTGATCATCGGTATCCCAATACCTCGTTCAGTCTCGTTACCGGCAAGTCACTTTACTCGTACCATAATGCATGATCCCGTGACCAGACACTTGGTCACATTGAGCTCATTATGATGATGCATTACCGAGTGGGCCCAGAGATACCTCTCCGTCATACGGAGTGACAAATCCCAGTCTCGATTCGTGCAACCCAACAGACACTTTCGGAGATACCCGTAGTGCACCTTTATAGTCACCCAGTTACGTTGTGACATTTGGCACACCCAAAGCACTCCTACGGTATCCGGGAGTTGCACAATCTCATGGTGTAAGGAAATGATACTTGACACTTGGAAAAGCTCTAGCTAAACGAACTACACGATCTTTGAGCTATGCTTAGGATTGGGTCTTGTCCATCACATCATTCTCCTAATGATGTGATCCTGTTATCAATGACATCCAATGCCCATAGTCAGGAAACCATGATTATCTGTTGATCAACGAGCTAGTCAACTAGAGGCTTACCAGGGACATGTTGTGGTCTATGTATTCACACGTGTATTACGATTTCCGGATAATACAGTTATAGCATGAATAATGGACAATTATCATGAACAAACAAATATAATAATAACCATTTATTATTGCCTCTAGGGCATATTTCCAACAGTAAGCGCATCGGCAACCACGTTGGCCTTACCCGGATGGTAATTTATCCCAAGGTCATAATCCTTGACCAACTCAAGCCATCTTCATTTGACGGAGATTTAAATCCGGCTGAGTAAATATATATTTGAGGCTTTTGTGATCGGTAAAAATTTGGCACCTTTTTCCGATGAGGTAGTGTCTCCAAATTTTTAAAGCATGAACTACCACAGCCATTTCCAAATCATGAGTGGGGTAATTCCCTTCATGGGGTCGTAGCTGTCGTGAGGCGTAAGCTACTACCTTTCCATATTGCATAAGCACGCATCCCAGTCCCTGCCTGGAAGCGTTGCAGTACACATCAAAGCTGCGGTATATATCTGGAAGTGTTAATACTGGTGCAGTTGTCAGTCGTTTCTTTAACTCAGTGAAACTTTTCTCACAATCCTCAGTCCATTCAAACTTCTTATCCTTTTTGAGCAGCTCTGTCATGGGTTTAGCAATCTTAGAAAACCCTTCAATGAAAGGCGGTAGTATCCGGCTAATCCAAGAAAACTCCGGATCTGAGATACGGTTGCGGGTGGCAACCAGTCGAGCACATCTTTTACCTTGCTTGGGTCCACGACTATACCCTCAGCGGATAGCACATGTCCGAGGAATCCAACTTGCTTGAGCCAAAACTCGCATTTACTGAATTTGGCGTATAACTGATGCTCACAGAGTCGTTGTAATACTGCTCGGAGGTGTTCCTTATGCTCTTCTTCACTTCTTGAGTAAATGATTATATCATCGATGAAGATGACCACGAACTTATCGAGGAAGTCCATGAATACTTTATTCATCATGTGCATGAAGAAGACGGGGGCGTTGGTGAGGCCAAAAGACATGACAGTATATTCATAGAGACCGTAGCGAGTGGTGAATGTGGTCTTGGGAATATCCTCCTTTTTAATTTTGAACTGATAATACCCAGTCCGTAAATCGATCTTGGAGAATACCTTGGACCCACTAAGCTGATCAAACAAATCATCAATTCTTGGCAGAGGGTATTTGTTTTTGATTGTGACATCATTCAGCTGACAGTAATCCACACACATGCGGAGGCTGCCATCTTTCTTGTCCACGAAAATAGCAAGTGATCCCCAGGGTGAGGAGTTGGGGTGGATATACCCTTTCTGGAGCATTTCATCCAGCTTTTTCTTTAGCTCCACTAATTCTGATGACGGCATTCAATAATACTTCTTGTGTATTGGTGTGGTTCTGGGCACAAGATCTATCGCAAACTCAAGCTCTCGATCAGGTGGCAAGCCTGGCAGCTCTTCTGGGAATACATCAGGAAACTCGCTGACCACCGGAATTAATTCCATTTCAGCCATTGCTATAAAGACCATTTCCTTGGAGGGTATGCTCCTACGAGCAATAAATTTTGTAGTTTGTCCCTCTTGGCCGGTCAAGTTGACTTCTCGGGTCGCATGATTTATGCATACTTGGTACTAAGTCAGCCAATTCATACCCAAGATAACATCCAACTTATCGGATTCAATAAGTATCAAAGAAGTTGGAAAACGGACTCTGTTGATATTGACTTCCTGATTACGGCAGACTATATTGCTTCTAATTAGAGACCCCGGGGTTTGTACCAGCATATTCTTGCCCAAAAGCGAACAAGGAAATTTGTTTTGGGCAACAAAACTCCGAGAAATAAAAGAGTGGGAAGCCCTAGAGCCAAATAAAATTACTGCAGGTATGTTATTAACAGGGAGCATACCAATGACGACTTCAGGATTCTCTTGGGCTTCGTCGGCGGAAATGTGATGAATGTATCACGTGAGGTCGTGCTGATCTGGGCATGCCTCCATATAATGGACTTGTGGCTTGAATGTAGTATTTGCCCGATTTTTTGTGGGACACTGTTTGGCATAATGTCCGGTTTGCCCACAATTGAAACAGGAATTGTTGCGCAGACGATTCTCTAGAATTGGGTTGAGCGCGTCGTTCTTGACTTGGGTGGTGGTCTTGTTAACATTTTGTTGCCAATTAGGCTTGTATGCTACCTGAGTCGGCTGCCAGGTACAAGCCTTCTGCACTGGTTGCATTTCTTTTCTTGGCTCAAACTTGCGCTTGTGATCATTATTGACGGGCTTAGTGTCCAATACAAGCTTGTGTTCCCTATCAGCAATGAAAGCCTTGTTTACCAGAGTTTGGAAGTCTAGGAAATCAAACATACTGAGAGTACAACAGAGTTGCGGGTTTAATCAACCAAGAAACCTGTCCATCTTTCTTTCCTTAGTGGCCACGTCATATTGAGAGTAACATGACAGGTGATTGAATTTCTGCAAATATTCTCCCACAGACTGACTTCCTTGGAGGAGCACGAGAAATTCACGCTGCTTAGTCTTCATAATTCCCGTAGGGATGTGATATTTCCGGAATCGTTCCTTGAATCTTGACCAGGTAATTTCTTCATCAGTAGTCCCCATGGCTTTTTCATTTTTCCACCATATGGCAGCAGCGCCTTCAAGATAATGTGTTACAAATGGAACCTTATCCCCTTCATCAGTTCGAGCAACCTCAAGCTTCTTTTCTATAGTTCTCAACCAATCATCTGCATCCAAGGGATCAATGGCCTGACTGAAACTGGGAGGCTTAGTCTTTTGAAAATTAGATAGCTTGGAGTGATGGCCGGGCTGATTTCCATTATGTCCAACCATAGCTTGAATACTTCTGAATATTTCCATCAGATCATTATTTCGTCTTTCCTCAAACATATGCATAATTTGCTCGGTGGAGGGTGGATTTGGCGGTGGAGGCGGTGCTGGAACGTACGGCTCGGGTTAGTGTCCTGCCTGTCGTGCGGAACGACGAACAGGAGAACCCTCGCGAACGTTGCTACTGCAGCATCCCCGCGTCATCCTAATATGATTATTTTCCCAAAGCAACTCAACCGAGATGAGAAGCATTTGAAATAAGTTGGGGAGAAACCTGCACAAAATCCGAGTAAAACTGAAATGCTGAAGAAAGTACAGCAAATAAAATAAAGTCCAACATAATTATACATAGACTCATACATGAAAGATAACAACATGCCAGGTCCAACTACCCTCATACATGAAACATCATGACTCATACAACTACATCCATACTCCATCCTGATGACTGCAAATACTCGGAAGCTCCACTACTCTGCTGGTGCAGCAGGGTCCTCTCCTGAAGCGGACTCAGATCCTGAACTGACGGGGTTAACTGAGAACTCTGGGTTAAAAGTGACACGACGATGCTGCCTCGAGGGCTCTCCCTCAGGGGCAGGTGAGGGGTGAATCATCGGGGCTACAGGAGTGGCGAGGAGTGAAACACACACAACAGGAGCACTAAGTGGACTCACAGTCGCGGTGCCCGAGCTACTCGGAGGAGTAACCGGGGAAACAGGGGATCTAGAGCTGGCAAGAATATAGGGAGTAAATCCTACAGATGGTGGAGTAGTGGCTAAGCTAGCAGAGACTAAAGCAGAGGCTAAAGCAGTACGTGCACGACTCAGCTCACGAGCCAGCTCGTAGATTAGAAGATAGCTGACAATGATATAGCGAGAAAGGTGGCTAGCTACACTATCAGACTCCGGATCAATGACAGGGAAACGGACACGACCATTATCATGGAGAGAAGGATAGTAGTGAAAACCTGGGTGGTTCTGCATCCGAACCTCGTTGTAACGGAGCTCAACGAGTACCTCGAATGCAGCAAACTGGACAGCCTGAGAAGCGGTAGAAGCGTAGCCGCTTCGAGAAGTACAAGTGTAAGTGCTGGAATCAGAACTGGTATGCAGAATAACCACGGCGTGATACTCATACACCGAGTTAGCTAGACGCTCCCGGTACACGCGATAGACTGGATCGTCATCGTGAGGGTACAGCCGACGCCACATGTTACGAAGGAGATGCTGCGAAGTGTACGGCATCAGCTGCAACTGGCACGGATACAGCACCGGAGCCATCTACACTCACAACCATTAGCATGTTAGCATAAAAATAAGAATCAGTGCATGCAATGCAACACCCAGCTACAATAGGCTACCGGCACTCAACTACAACTCGTACCCAACATCCAGTTAACCCGGCGTACTCTAGCGTGGCCTACAATCAGCGTGGCTCTGATACCAAGCGTTGTGGCACCCCGGCTCAGAGCGACCGGTTTACCCTGCATTGCCAGTCCAGAGACCTTGTCTTCTGGCAACACACAACAACTTGGTATAGAAAAACAACCGCTTTATTCATACTAGCAGAGCATAGTTCATATTACAACAATTAGCGAGGCCAAGCGGCACACACGGTGCGGCTGAACAATATGTACATTATTTAGTGAACATAAAGGGGCCTCGATCATGACAACTACGCGGCAGCGGAACAACATCGTAGCGGAACTCCATAGCACAGGGACACCGATGTGGACATGATAGAGACTCGGACAGCTCTCCTTTCCAACGAGACTTTCTTGAAATCTGGCATGACACACAAGGTCAGTACATTGAATGTATTTGCAAGCTCACAACAAGCATAAACATAATGACAAACAATATCATGATATTTAACCAATTAATGACAATGCAACAATACATCATGTTGTGATTATACTCAAGTGGTACTCGTCCCATGGACTGGCTTACGGAACATGATCATTTCCAGACCACAAACATGACGAGCACCACAACAATCTCGTGATCCTTACGGTGATCACAACCCTGATCAACACTTGGTCTCAAACAGTGATCCTTACGGCAATCACAACCAGACCTCACCTGGTCCAACTCAACACAATGGCCTCACTACCATTACCATAGTGCAAATCTTAGTGTGCAAATTTATTAAGTGTTGACCCATGGTGTACCCTACTTTCGAGCGTGTCCGTCACCATGGACTTGGCTATCGATAGATTAATACACTCTGCAGAGGTAGCGCACTGGACCCACACTACGGAACCCATGGCCTCACACTCCCATTCGGGTGGACCAACGGCATTCCGACGAAACCACTTCGTTGTCATGACACTCTCCCGGCCACTCCGACTCAATTCCCCATCGGGCTAGTCCTGGGTGGCCCCGTGTCTACCTCAAGACACCTCAAACCACCGTCGTGGCAACGATCCACTCTGGGACCCAAACACTTAACTCATCAACGGGCACACAATGTTATGCCTGCTTACCGGGCCAGGGTACAGCACGCCCGTAACCTTCCCTAGATGGAGGCACTGACCAGAGGCACGACAATGAAACACACTAAGGCTATCCCATACCGGCAAATGTGGTTGCACTGGGAAAAACTCGTTTCAGCGGCACCACGACCCGGTCAAGAACATATTCAAGTTGAGTTATTTATCAGGTTCAACTTAAAGTGAAAGTAACTGGTGTCATAATGCCATGCTATGCATCACTAACATATGTATCACATAACCATGAAAATTTACTAAATCAACTACGCTCCCACGGAGCCATCATCAACTCAAGGTACTTGTCTGGTTAAGATCAAACCTCACTTAAACCAGAATCATTTCTAGCAATCTCATCATTTTCATCATGCAAGAATAATAGTTAAACTAATTATTAACCTCCATGACCATATCATTTTATCATTACTCATATCTAGGTTCTTGTTAGATTATCAGCAAGATTCATTTCAAACTTTCTGTAAATCAAGCATATTTAACATGGCAAGCATTTAACAGAATATAATTATCATAATAATTATTTAAATGCAGGAATAATCATAAGTTCAAGTAGGAAAATCACAAATATTGAAGTGGCACTATGAAAATGTTGTTGTGGCTTGCCTTAGTGCTGATGAGGTTCACAACTCTCTTGGTGATCCTCAAGACAAGCTTGCTCTTCTGAAAATAAATAAAACCACAAAAAGAAGACATCAAGAAACCTTCTGAAAATTACTAGAAAATCTAGACAACAAGGAAAAATACCATCTTTTGGGTGTTGTTAGATATTTGGACAAAGAACACAATGCAAAAAGATCAATGCATTTGGACTTATAGATAAAAAGTTATGGCTGTTTGAAGTTTCCTGGATTTAAATGAATTTGAAATAAAACAAACAAACTGGGGGGGTGACGTCGAAGGCGTAAAAGCCCAGGACGCCATGACTCATACCGCTTCACGCGCGTACTGAGTGGCCGACTAGCAGGCCTCGCTAGTCAGGCCAGAAGGAGCGGGAGAAGGAAACAGAGGGAGGCGGAGCTTCACCAGAGCACACGTCGGCGACGAGGGTTCTTGGGGTCAAATGAGAGGGGGGGGTCGAAGGAGAAGAAGATTGTGCACATGCCCATACCCGTAGCGTGGCTAGAGGTGACTGGGCAGCGTTGGAAACGGCCTCTCCAGCGGAGGCAGAGGGCAGGGGTCGCCGGAGACGAAGACGACGGCGGCTCGGGGCGGCTCCAGGGGCTCCAGCGGGGCGGAACGGCTTCACCGAAGAGTGGCGGAGGCCCTGGCAGGGTCGCCCTGGCCTGGGAGGGGTCGGAGCTACGGGGACGATCCGGAGGGGATCGCCGGCGAGCTCGGGCTTCGGGACGGCAGCCCGCGGCCTGCCTGGCCGGGCTGCAGCTTCTACTGGCTTGTGGACAGTGTGGGAGTAGCTGCGGGTGCTCAAGGAGGGCTGGGGTGGCAACATTTATAGGCGGGCGGCGAGAGGGGTTCGGGCTCCGCCGGAGGACACCTGTCCACGGCGCCCGGCGATGAACGGCGCCAGAGAGAGAGGGGGAAGGCGACGGAGGTCACGCGGGAACTATTGGTGGGCACGGACGAGCACAAGGGCGAGGGAGAAGACGACGAGCACAATGCGCTACGCACTTTGTCGTTGGCCGGACCATGCCCGTGCCTGCTGCGGTGAGCTCCGCCGTCAGCGAGCGCCAGGGGGAGTTAAGGGGTGGAGACGGGGATGGTGGCGAGGCTTGGCATGCTCGGGCAGGCTGGGCAGCGAGCACGCGCTCAACAGAGCGCTAGGCGGCATGCAGAGCGCGTGTTTTGCATGCCAGCACACCCGGACGAACGCAGTCACTGCATGAACCGTGACATCAGGCCACCCTAAGCGCTTACTTGATGTTTGGCAATGGGATGTCAACAAGATTTTGGGAGGATACGTGGTTAGGAGAGACACCCCTGGCCGTACAATATCCCGCCCTTTATAACATTGTGCAATGTAAGGAGGATTACATAGACATTTTTTCAAACGATTCCCTTAAATATTCAGTTCAGACGTGTGTTAGTTGGTGAGCGATGGACTGCCTGGATGCACTTGGTTAGGAGATTGATAGATGTTCAACTCTCTGACCAGCCGGATTTGACGCAATGGAAATTAGCCAAAAATGGGGTATTTACGATGAAATCTTTCTATATGGATTTGATTAATTCTGACCCAATCTCAAGATCATTGCATATTTGGAGGGTTAAGGTTCCCTTGCGTATTAAAATATTTATGTGGTTCGTCCACAAGCATGTAATACTCAACAAGGACAACTTAATCAAGAGGCGATGGGTAGGTAGTCCGCGTTGTTGTTTTTGTGATCATGATGAAACAATACAACATTTATTCCTTGAATGCGCACTGGCCAAATTGCTTTGAAGAACAATTCATATAGCCTTCAACATTAATCCTCCAGTTGACATTGAGACGTTGTTTGGTACGTGGTTAGCTGGGGTTGAGCATAATACTGCGGCTCATATTCGGATTGGAATATGTGCGCTTCTGTAGGCTATATGGAACTGTAGGAATGATTTGATTTTTAATAGACAACACACTTTAACTTTCTTGCAGGTCATCTTTAGAGCTACCGCATGGATCCGTACATGGTCCTTACTCACTCCTATGGACTCCAAGGAGCCTTTGGTTACTGGGTGCAACCAGTGGGAGATGGTAGCACGAGCTCTATTCAACTGGTTCGGATGGCGGTTGCATAACATGATAGGAGTCTAGGGAGCTTGCCCTTCATATTTTCGTATCGGTTATGATTATCAGCATGTACTTTTCTCTTTTCTTTTGTTTCGCTCCGCTTGCGAGCTGTAATATATTTATGAGTTTATGCTACTTTGTGGATTTTTTTAATAAGATGGCTGCATGCATCATTATGATGCAGAGGCCAGGGGTACGCCTACATTTCCAAAAAGAAATCTACATGTGTCCTAGACAGACCCTTGGAAAAATTAATCGAGGTGTACTTTCAAGTTTCGATGGAAATTCCATGTGTAAATATTGTCACATGTTCATTTTTTTATGGGCAGCGGCAGGAGCTCTGCCATTTTCGTTAAAGCAAGGGGGAAATACTAGAGGGAAAAGAACCTGAACACGCTACACAGAGATACTGCATAAAATTGGACCTACAACCAGCAGGTCATCTCAGATCATAGACACTGCATCCTCGACTTTGCCTTTTTTCCCATACAAAAATCCTCCTGCTCCTCTTCTTCCAAAGATGTCAAACCATGTACACTGCCGTAGCGATCTTAAGTCTGGCCTCCTACTTCTTGATGTTCCGAGAAATCTTTCTCCGCCATCCATAAGAGAAGTGCAACGCAAGGCGATTTGTCAAGCCATGCAGATAGGAGGAGTGGAAAGAGAGCCAAACCTCCTAAATGTGCAATTCAGCAAAAGGTGGTTAATAGATTCAATCTCCTGCTCACAAAGGGAGCAAAGATCTTCATGTGGCCAGCCACGAGAGCGAAACAGTCAGCTGCGCAAACTCTGTTTTGAAGAATTAACCATAGAAAGAATTTGATCTTGCCCTCTGCTTTGACATCCAAAACCCTTTGCAAGAGGGGGCTCTCAATATTCACAAAGTTTATTAAGCTAAATCATTCAACACGAAACCTCATATCCTTATTAACATTTCAGCTCGTATACATACCAAGGTTTATCCATATCCCTGAGAACTAGGGGGTTTAATCGTATATAGAAACAACAAGCATCATGAAAGAGATGATGGTAAACATGGATGAATCAAACGAGTAACACACACGATGATCCACTAGGGTTCTGATGTTACAATGGATATGGATGATGATGATTATGATCAGTGGCGGAGCAACACATAAAAACCTAGGCGAGCCAAACTGAAGGGAAGTCCAACTATTTTACTTTGATGCTCCATTTGCTCTCATATCCTAATGTATTTCCACTAAACCTGGGTGGGCTATAGCACAATTTTACTTGGCCATAGCTCCGCCGATGATTATGATGACGACGTCCCCTTGCACATGATGGTGAAGATGATGATCTCCTCATTGTCAATTCTCCCTCAGGATGGATTCCAGAGGCTAGGGTTCTTCTTCTAGATGTGTTTCCGGTGGTTGTGGACGTCTGTTTGACGATCCAAATCCACGAGAAGAAGTAGTCAACCAGGGGAGGCCATCGGCACGCCATACGACCTCTCATGTGAGTGCACATGCTCGTATGGGTGGTCGTCTTGCGCTCTAGAGGCGCCACATGGCTTCCAACTTTCTCCCTTTGCTTTATTTCTTTTATGGTAGATGATAATCACAATAAATTACGTGATTCCACTATAATTTTCTAGGACTCCTTTCATAGTATTTTATTTGCTCCAAAAGACATTACCTGGGAACATCGACAAAAAGCAGTGCATGAACGCATTAGAATTCCGGTGTAAGCACAAAAATACAATCAAAATCATCATACGGTTTGGACTCATCAGCATCGCGTGAAATCTGAAGGAAAGGGCGGGGTGGACGGTGTGTTGTTGTTGGTTCTTGATCTGGCGTAATTCAAGGTGAAGATAGGCGATAGCCTATTGAAATGTCGGTGCGGCGAAAAGCGTCAGGTTGGAGTCGTTGTTCCTAAGGTCCTCGTTAAGATCGACCGTCAACTTGGAGAGGAGGAGCTCATCAGAGACCTAAAACTCGAGGTCCCGTAACTTATCGAAGAGAGTTTTGAGACGCGGGCAATCACTAGTGCAGGACCGGGCTATAGCCCCGGTTCGTAAGGGCCTTTAGTGCCGGTTCTGTAACCGGCACTAAAGGGTGGGGACTAAAGGTCCCCCCCTTTAGTACCGGTTCAGCATGAACCGCCGCTAAAGGGCCACCACGTGGCACGAGCCAGGGCCGGGTGTGGGGAGAGCTTTAGTACTGATTGGTGTTACCGACCGGTAATAAAAAGTTTGGGGGTTTTTGGTTTTATTATTTATTTTTTCCTTTAATTTTGTGTTTTCCATTTAATTCTTTTTCGTTTGCTGGTATTTTACGATACTACAT